>NC_056744.1:193592766-193965266 GCF_019279795.1 Protopterus annectens
AAAGATTAAGGAAGAGTGTGGAAAAAGATTTGAACAGTTCATCTTTGAAACAAAGGTCATCAGGATTCACAAGCTGGACTAACTGATAAGTTAAATAATAGCTATGATATTGAAATTATATAAATGCAGAATTTGTTGTCAAGCAGCTCTTATGTAACTACTTTCTAATATCCACGAATTCCTAATGGTGATCAGCATGTAAATTTCATTTATATTGCACTTCAGTAATACAGTTTTGTCATAAGCAGATTTCTTTCCGGTCTATTCTTTAAAACTTGGAATATTTTGATCCAAATCATTGCAAATGTAAGCTATTAACTTAAATTTTTCAATTTTTTTAAACTTGTGTAGTCTTTCTTGAATGGCAAGATCCAAAGAAAATTTGCTGGTGTCCCCCCCTCCCACTTTATGATTTTAGCTGAATCATTTGATGCCCTGGGCAGTCCCAAGACTGTCCCCTTTAAACAAATAAAAATAAAAAAACGCTACTTTCCCAAGAAAAGTCTTCTCTCCAAAGTTGAGAAGTTGAGAACTCCCCCCAAAATGTTTTTTTTCCCATAGTTCTTAGCTGAGGACAAAAATGAACAAATTGACTTAACCACTATGACCATAGCAAAGGGCTTATGCAAGAAGCTTCCTGCAGTTTCTGACACATTAGGCTTCTAATACAATGATTTGAGAACAGTGATTTCTCCCATGGCTTCATAATTCTGGTACTACAGTCCCAAGTCATTGGCAGTAACTGATAATTATGCCTGCCAGTACTGTATTTGCATCCCACTGGCATCTGCTAATCATGTCACCTAACAACTTGCATCTGAGTCAGCTGCCCCCTTCACCCATCTTAGTTATGGCTCTGTGCATTTCCACACAGAAAACACAGAGAGGATGGAGTTCATCTCAATGATTTTTGTTTTGACCTTTTTGGTGTATCCTTAGGTATGTTTGGAGGGTTTGCTGAAGGTTTTGGAGTGAATGAGGGGGGATAGCCTGTGTTAGGCTGGTTGACGGGGAAGAGGGGCAAGTTTATCACTCTTCTTTTCCCCCTTCTGGTGTTGGATGTTTAATTCAAAGAGATGGAGTATGAAAGTGAGAGATGGGATGGTACTTGATAAGTAAAGTAAGCAAGCGGAGGTGAGGCCGTTGCTTCATAAGTAAATAAGCGAGTGGAGGTGAGGACTCTGCTTATTTGGTCAGAGTGAGCAATGTTACAATGCACTAGTTAATGGTTCATATGAATGTCCATGCTGTGTTCAAGTAAAGTAAGTGAATGGAGGTGAGAATGCTGCTTCATAAGTAAATAAGCGAGTGGAGGTGAAGACGCTGTTTATTTGGTTAGGGCGAGCGAGGTTGCCCTGCCCTAGTTAATCATTCATATTGATGTTCATTCTGTGATCAATAAATTAAAGATTTGTGTTTATGGAAGTTTAATAAGGGTAATCAAATGTCATTTGGTGTGGAGGGTACCAGGACAATTATTGATTGTTCACTTTTAAGCACAGCTGGAGTCCTCGTGATTTATTTTGGGATGTCAGTCAAACTGTATCAACGTCCACTATCACAGCCAGGGAGTGATTTAGTATGTGTGTGGGGATCAGCACATTTCTGTCTGAATTAGAAGGCTTCTCTCCAGTACAAATATTTTGGGTGTGTACTGTTATCTTCCAGTGGGAAAAAATGAAGTTATCACCTTACAGTTCAAACAAATATTCATATCTCTGGAACCATAAGTGTTACTACAAAAGTGTAAATGGCAAACTGTTGAGGATACATTAATCATTATTTTATTGGTAATCATTCAATTTGTTGCTTTAAACTGGATTTTATAAGCCAAAATAAAGGCAGTGAATATTAATTTTGTAATTCTGTATAAACAGATTATGATACTCAGTAACCATTCAAGCAAGACACATACTGCCAGTAGGAGTTTTTTAATACAGCTCTGAGCTTTCATATGAGGCTGTGCAGTTCTGTCTGTGTTACCTGAATGCTGAGATATTTATAGAAATACTAAAATTATTATAATATAAATAAACAGTATACAAATAATGTTCAATATCTCTTTACCTACATCAGACAGAAGTCAAATATCAATACAATTGTGTTTGCTATCATGTATGCTATAAGATGAAATCTCCTGACACCTTGTACATAGCATGGTTTTGGAAAGATTAATGCAAATATAAATGTCAGAAAAATATGTATTAATGTGTGTATGCTTAATCCTAATTAGAAACCAAATAAGTTAACACATTTTTCATTCTATTTTATATGCACTGTTTTATATATAGTTGAGTTTCATATGAGACTGAAAAGATGCTTTTTGAAACTGCAGTGTGCTTTCTGAAACTTGCAAGATGCCCTCTGACCTAGTAATTGCTAGCACAGCAATATTCATGTTTATGCCTTTTGGAAATGTACTTGAGAAGCAGGTGGTTATCTGCTAGGTCAGGAGAGAATGAATGAACAATGCTATATCCTGTAAATGTAATGATTTTAAACAGTCAGCTCTGTTCGAAGTATGAGAACATGTGCAGCTGCAGAAGTTTAGAGATAATATAGACAAAGGATTGTTAGAGAAATGAACTACTTGATTTGTGCTTGAATTAGTCATAGTACCTTGAATAGTAACATTGCATATATCTAACCGGTGGTAGCCAAGGCCACGTTGTTTTCCTTAGGAAGTTTCTCACAAAAATTGATAAATCAGCAGAATATTATGAAAGCAATTATTAGTAAATGATGATGACAAAACTTGTGATTCACTACGTCAGCTTGGTAGGCAATGTCTTATTAGAAAGTGTATAAAAATGTAAGCATTTCCTGTTTCTAGTTAGACAAACTGTATTAGCACTTTTTTGTCTCCTTGCTGCAAGATTAAAGTGCCTTAACCTGAACCTACCGTGTTTTGATAATTTTTAAAGTATATTTTTCCTTTGACAATAAACAAGCAATATTTGATGCCTAGAGATGCAGTAGGACATAACTGTGGAAAAGCCTGGAAGAGCACTCAGCTGTATTGAGTTTTAACTGGGAGATTTTTCTACTGTCCATAGAGAAAGATTTGTAATTAAAATTTACACCAGCTATGTGTTATAGTACATGCACCTGTATTTATATGTGTAAGCAGAGTCTGATAATAAAAAAGCCATTTGCTATTCTGTTTTTGTTATTATTGGCTAAAGTTTCATTTTAGGGTTCAGACAAAGCTTTTTAGTGACAGACTGATTGAAGCCAAAAGCCGTGATTGTTAAGTATGAATGATTAACTTTAACTTGGTTAAATATAAGTACTCATATTTTTAGTGTGCCTAAGCTATTGCTGTTGCTGAGCTGTATCGTTATGTATGTGGGGAGAGTACAGGGGAAGCGTAAAACAGTCAAAGAGTTCAGCATCTCATATATTCTGTGCTACATTTTCTGCTAACCATAACACTTCCATTGTGCTTGGATGATTCTTGCTGAGATATATTGTTTTTACTTTTGCTGTTGAATTTATTTTTGCTGTCATCCAGTTTACTCTACTAACCCTCCCCTCCATAGTTTCTGCATGCTGCCTATAACCTTTGAAACCCTCAGAGTATCTTTTGTAAACAATGTCTACATCATGCAAATACCAACTTAACAAATTCCAGTTCACCTTACAGCAAAATAATACTGCATTATGCTAGAAGTTAAAATAAGAAAATACAGACATTTGAGGCCTTTTTGACTATCAAACTGTAGTGTTACTGAAAGTTGGTTGCAATGTACTGACAGCACTCTCACTATCCTTGTTTTAGTGCATATCATTTTTCAAGTCCACTGAAATCTTCACAGAGATATCCATAGTTATCCACAGTACTCTCATCTCACACCAAATTGCATATAAGACTAAACCCAAGAAACTTGAGACAATTTCACTCGTAACAAAACCAGCTACCATATCTTCCTGAATTGTTGGTCACCTTCATTGAATCCTGCAGATTAGGATATTTACTTTGTTTACTTGGAAAAATATCTGTCAAACCCAAGATTTCAACTAGTCTTTCATCAAACTGGATACCTCTACAACCAAAAATAAGCATGGGCAGTGGTTCCTAGATATTGTAAATTCCCACTCACTACAACAGATTGTGTATACTTTCCCATTAGGGGTGCAAATGTCTTAACTTTACCTGCTCACAGTCATGTATCACATGATCTCTGAGTAGGTCTGACCACTTGACCTCAGTCTTCACCCACAGAACCAACGCCATCACCACCCCATTGCACCCTACTGCATTTAGGAACTATTCCATAGTCAGCCTCCTATTGATTTTGGATAATCTATATATGTTTCAGTGCGGCACCATTCTTCTGCTGATCCTCTTACCCAAGGTACTATGTTCTGTTCCCAGTTCTGCTTCCATCTAAACAGCTGTACTGCAATATCTGTTTCCATATGCCACAAATACAATTGAAAATTCAAGAATACACCATTCTGACAGTACTATCACAAAAATAAATCGTTGAACAAAAGATGAAAACCGATGGTCTTATATAAGATACCCTCTTTTCCTCTCCATTAAAGAGATTTAAAATGGGGAAGTAAAATTTTGAAGTACTATATTAAAAATGCAAAATTATCAGTGAGTTAAAAATGGTTACTTCTGTCAAAATTAACCACAAAGTTTTTTTTTTTCTATTTTTCAAAAATCTCAAAATTAATTATCAGTTCTGCATTAAACTAATATCCAGTGATGCAACTATGATGCTTAGGCCATCACCAACATCCTTGCTGACAAATTTGGCTTCAGTTTCATTCCACTGACCTAAACGTCAGTTTCCCTATTACCCACCTAACTTTTTCTTCACATTTTATCTCTTTTGATGAGAGCACTTCCATAGGCCAGGGAAATTAATCTTGATACCTCATAGTAAGGATCAAATATTATTTTGCTCAAATCCCCCCTTAACCTTTTTAACCTTAGTCTCTTCACCAGTTATGTGTCTGACACTTGGCAAAATGCCATAGTGTTTCCTCTGTGTAAGACTGGCCCCAACACAGTTCCAGGTCTATAAATCTCATGAAAGTCATTTATACCATTATGGAATGTATCATTGCAGATAGAATCAATGATAAAGAAAACCTTCAGTATCACAATCCAAACCAATTTGGCATTTGCTAAATGCAGGTCCTGCTTACTCAGTCTAATCAACTTCTTTAAAAGGGTCACAGATTCCATTTAGATTAGTCACACCATACACAAGTCCATCTAGGCCATTCTAAGGCCTTTACTACAATTCTCCATGCAGATATTATAATCATGTTTATATAACGTAACATTAACCCTTACATCTTCTGCTGGATATACAACTAGCTCAGTGACTGGACCCAAACAATAAGTGTCAGGGGTATTTCTTCCACAAAAAAGCATACTGTCAGTGACGTTTTCCAAGGCTCTGTTCTGGGTCCCCCTGCTCTTTCACATTTTCTGATGTGAAGAAAGATGTTAACTGGCTAAGTATGCTAATGGCTGCAAAGTGGGTGCAAATTGGGTGCAGTCATTCACTCTCATAAAGACATGCATATACATACTCCATCATCGGTTTGATTGGACTAACGTCTGGCATACTGGCCATGAGCTTAAGCTTAATGGAAAAAGAAAATGCATTTTGGCTTTATTCCACAACCAAGAATCCTTCACTTCATACCGCATCAAACACTCACTCTTAAAAATAACTCAAGTCATTCAGAATCTGGGTGTGTTCAACAGTAATGAACTATTTTTGAACAATTTTTGACCATATGTTTCAGTTGTAATCAAAAAATCATTCTGCCCAGAACAGTTAATTTCAAAGACATATCTTCCAAGAGTAAGGCAGTCATAATGCATGTCGATACCTCCCTCATTTAACATATCCTCGTACAAAATATAATGTTTCCTTTGACATATACCTCTGAGTATCTCATTCAACTTGAAAGGTTTTTAAGAGTTTGAAATGAGAAAAATACTGGTTTAAACTCACTAAGCTATGTTGATAAGTTAGATATCCTGTCACTATATTCTGTCCCATACAGGCTCCTTCATGGTAACCTGTGTATGGCCTTCTGAACCATGAAAGCCTCCACCTTATTTTAGCTTCTACACCTAAACAAAATCAATAGCATAACAAGCATCTGCACCAAAGACCTTAACCTTCACTGACACGTAACTAGAATATGCTGACATGATGGATTCCTAACCCAACAAATTGCCTACTTAAGGAATAAACTTCTCCTGTACTGCAAGACATCAACCTCATTCAAAACTACAATAAACAATGAAGGCATACATCTCTATTGTCTAGATTTTTGCAGAATGTTCAGATTTTGGCTTTACAGATTTGATCTGTTCCTCATAAAATGAGTAATTTTCTGGTAGATCACTTTAGAGTGACATTACTAAATAATGACAAACATTTGACTTTCAGATTTCATATCCTTCAGAAAATGAATGTCAACACAAATCATGTTATTCCAGCAACATTTTAAGTTTATATAAACAATATTTTAAATTTGTCCCTATTTTATATGTCTGTCCTCCGCAGTATTTTATGTTTTGTCCATATTTCTTGCTCCAAGATGTTGAGAGGTATAACTGGAAAGGCAATCATAAATTCATCCTTGGGGTACGTAATGTGCCATTTCTCATTTTTCTAAGCAAATGCATACAGAGTTAACCTGTGGCTATAAACAAGTATTAACATTTAAACATAGTATATAACTGCCTAGCAGGCTTATAACTAAAACCAGAAGAAAATAGCATATTGACAATACGATGCTCACCACTGCGCAAAGGGGGTATCCCTTGATGGTTATAGATGCAAAAATTAGTACTGACAAATTTTCCCTTAGAAGCAACACTCAGTAGGACCACCCCTTTTCCTCCTCTACTCAGTAACAAGTTTAAACCTAGCATTATGGATGGTCAGACTACCCTTGTTTCTCCTGCCAACCTGGTTGGTATGTGTCTTCTGAGGCAGTGTAGCAACCGTCTCATGTACACAGACAACCTTCTACTACTAAATCACACTAGTACAGAGTACAAGAGCTGTATCTACACCAAGAAGCTGAAATTCCTGATCTCTCATGCACCAAACAGTAACACTGAAGAGGTTGTCTGATCACACACCACATCTCATACACAAAGCACAGACACCACAACTCATACATAAACCTTGAACTCAACACATAGTCCATCATACATGGAAGTACTCTCTGAAAATGTACCTAAACACCAAAGACCTCCTAATCACAAGGTTTCCACACATGCCACAGCACCCACAGCACTCAAGATACATAACAACACCAGTGTCTCATCCAGTTACAACATATGCAAAGCTAATTTTCTTATTACTGGAGCTAAAATAGTGAAACACACTGATGTCCTGCTCACCTAGTTGGATAAGGAGAAAGCCACGGTCAGCTGTTTGTCCGGTACCATGATTTTTCAGATCACAAAAGTCACTCAACAACAACTACTGTTATGACTCAGTCATAGTTCATGTTGGTGTGAACGACTTGAGACATACATCATTGGACTATATAAGGAGAGACATGATTGTGCTCTGAATATGTGTCCCAGGCAGGTATGTCTCTAGCCTTGAGCAGCATTTTGCCCTCACCTAGAATAATGTCACAATATAAACAAAAAATGATTGACTTTAATAAGTGGCTTAGTTTCTGGTGCCATTCAAGGGAGATCCAGTTTCTGTCAGCCTGGGATGACATGGTTGATGGACCTCACTGCTTTGCCAGAGATGGTCTGCATCTGGCACGTCTGGACTTTCAGCTGCTGGCTAAGACTCTTGCCTCCTCCATAGTGCCTTTTTTTAGGCAAGGCTTCAAAAACAAAACCTCTGACATGAACATATCCAGCACAAACAAAATAAGGGTTATACAGCTGAATGTTAAGAGTTTAAACCAAAAGCTGCACTCACTGGAAGGATTCCTTTCCTTGGATGATGTGGATGTTTATGCAGTCACAGAAACCTGGTTCAAGGCCACAGAGAGTACCCCAGCTTTGCAAGACTACAATGCCATCCACACCTTCTGACTGTAAAATGAAAGTGTGAGAACCAAAGGTGGAGGAGCATCTATCTACATCAAAGATAAATACTTCTCCAGACTGCTTAGACAAGATAACTCTATGGAGCTATTCCAAGTTCAGATTACTGTAGGTAAGACTCCTTTCAAGTTACTTCAATTCACAGGTCCCCCCTCCATGAGCCAAGATGTTCATGCAGCTTATTCGCTTTACTTGAGTCAATCAAAATACAACCTAAAACTCTTGTCATGGAGGATTTTAACTATCCTATCATAAACTGGGAAATCTATATGAGCCCTAACTTACTTGCACAAAAGTCCCTTGACTTTGTTAACTCAAACGTCCTAGAACAAATTGTACCAAAATTCTACAAGGGGTTCAAAATCCTTGACCTGGCTCTCACCAACATAAGAGACCATTTTGCTACAGTAAGTGTAGGACCCTATGAGTAAAATCTGATCATGTCAGTCACTATTGAAGTAGTGACAACTCCAGAACGCATCAGAGGTGGTCAGATTAAAAAAACTTCACCAAAGCTGACTATACACTCCTAGGGTTGGCATAAACATTTTCCAAGCCCCAGTCCCCACAAATGCTCTTTGCAACTATACTAAAGTATACTCTGATAATAGTCTTGCCAACTATACTAAAGTATACTCTAATGCCCTGTACAAACACTTATACAAATGTACAGACTCAGCTGTGTCAGATAGGACCAGTTCAGCTTTGTAAATGGTCAGTCATGCCTGTTAAACCAAGTAGAATTCTTCAAAAACATGACCAGGGCCTAGATGAGAGAAAATCTGTGCACACAGCATATGACTTGGCAAAGGCCTTTGACTCAATCCCCCATTCAGGCATTATTGACAAACTCACCCACCTAAATGTCAACCCCTTGTTTGTTAGGTGGGTTGCAAATTGGCTCACTAACCGTACACATGCTATCAAAGTGGGTGAGTCCACCTCACCCAGTAGATCCATCACCAGTTGGTTTCCTCAAAGGTCAGCACTGGGCCCCCATTTTGTTTGGTATTTACTTCTCAGAAGTTCAGGCCAAAACAAAAGGGCTGTGGCTGACCAAGTTTGCTGATGACTGCAAACTTGGCACAAGCATTGACTCCCCAGATGATGTCAGTGTACTCCAAGAGAGGCTTACACTGACCAACAATTGGTGCAGAAGCCATAGACTTAAACTAAATACAAAAAATGCATCATTATCCCCTTCAGTAAAAGCAGTGCCCCTACTAACTATCAAATATTTTAAGTACAAATGCTGTTGTGAGGGTATTTAGGCATACAAATAGACCGTGGCCTAAACTTTGACCACCATTTGTCCACTGTAGTAGTAAAGGCATTCTGTGTTGCACATTTGATACGTAAAGGCATAGCCTCAAGAGCAGAAGAGGTTGCAAACCCCCCGTACTCATCACTTATCAGGCCCATAACATCCCCTTTGGTATATACCATACCAGGCACCTGCAGCAACTGAAGAGACTCCAGAGATTTTTAACTAGGAAGATCCAGCGTCTTCAGCACATGATTTACACTGACAGACTGAAGTCGTTGTCATTGTACTCAGTAGTATAGGCTGCTTGGGGAGACTTGTGCCTGGCTTAAAGAGCAATCTCTGACCCCAACCTGATGAAGTTGATGCACATCCATAGGTTAAATGGGACTAGAATTACCTGCTCCAGTGACCTAAATCTGGCCTGCAATTTAACTAGTACATGCTAGAGAGACAAATTCATCTCACAGAGGTTGCCACTTCTCTGAAATAGGCTACCAGTTCATGTTAGCATAACATCTCTGCGACTCTGTTCAAAAGGAGCCTAGATGAATGGATGGAAACCAGAAATTCCTGCTGGGAATAGCTCCCACATCCCTCTTGGATGGGCAGTCATTACTAATAATAATCTTGGGCACTGACTGGACTTTTTGTCTTGAAATATATTGGGTGTAATAGGCTAAGCTTGGAATGACCCTCGGGTCAATAGTCTAGTAACCTCCTATGAACCTAGGTCTGTGTATGCATGTATATCCAGATGCATATGCCTCTTTATAACATTCAAAAAGCCAGTAACACAGCAGTTGAATTCCACCATGATTCATTACATTTCTCCATATTATTTTAGACTGCAAAGGTGGTTCAGCTCAGATATAACAGCTATGCCACTACAACTTCCTTTTCAGCACTTCACTTTTCCTCATTTACTTACTTGCCATGGCTGAAGGGTTGCAACATCACCGCAGGATTCATTTTTTGATATCACATCTTTAATATCACATGATAACAGTCTGTGCAGTGCATGGGCTAGAATATACACAGCATTGTATGTTGTGATTGCTTCTTGGAAGCTATAGGACTCATATACTGAAGTCTGTAGTTTTTTTAGGCTTTCAGTACCTGTACAAAATGGTGTTTTGACTAATCCATCCAATATGGATATAGTGGTGTTTTGGTTAGTCATCCACTTACATCGGAAAATTGTTTCCCAGAAAAGAGTCAGAAAAGTATCATCACTTGTAGTAGAAGGAATAATATTGTACACATATTCTCGGAACTCAGGAATCTCTGGATTGTACATTGTAAAACCTAAAGTGCCATTTAATGTCTTCCAGTTTTCTCTAATATGAAACACTAAAGAGTTTATCCAAATAATTGGAGCAATCCAGATTTTATTGCTTATGTTTTGCATTGTGACTTCTTCCATTAGTGGTATAATGTACTGCTGTGTGGAACAGACAATTATTACTTTTGCTGATGATGCCTTGATCTTTTCAGCTATTTGCCGTAGTCTGCTCTTGGAATTGTATGCAGGTAGTATTTCTAGAAAAGCTACACAGCTGCCTCTTTTAGCAAGTTCCAGTAAAAGACTCTGACTGCCTTCTAGTCCTAGGTCATTATCAGCTGCTAGAATGCCAATCCATGTCCAGGCAAAGTGTTTCATTAGCTGAGTCATAGCAATCACCTGAACAGTGAAACTGCTTATAGTGCGAACAAAAGAAGGAAATTGTTGCTTGTCACTCAGGAAAGGTAGGGTAGAGCCGTAGCTGATCTGGGAAAAATAAAGAGATTTTAAGCTTGCGGTTTAATTTTTTTCTCTAACAAACATCATTCTTCAGCACTCTTTGCCAAAAAAGTAAATGTTGCTTATAAGGAGTAGTGCTAAACAAACATTTATGTAGCACCAACAAACAGTAGAGATAAACCAAAATATCCATTTCCACATAGACAAAGTGAGAGCCAAAATAAATGCCCTATTCTTCTGGGCAAAAAAAATCTCACCTTTTCTATCCCAACTAGATAGAGCAGCCATTAGCAAGCAAGTTCTTTCTCAACTTGAATATGGGCTTCCAATTTTTCCATTTGCCTCCAAGAAAAATATTTCCACACCCCACATAATCTCTGTCAGCATCTGCTGATTCATTACAAACTGAACTCTCTGTGAGCATCACTGTATCATTCTAGAAAAAGCCAAATGACTACCTGTAAAACAAAGATCTAGCCTACTTTTAGGATCCCACCTCTAGAAACTGCTCCAACTCCCCTTGCAGCTAGACTTCATAAAACTCCTATCACAACCTGTGATACTACTCACAAGCCACACCAACTCTCACTACCCTTAGAAGGTTAACAGTACCTCTTGAAAGTATTACAAATCTTTTAACGTAGGTAATAGTATTGTTTTTCCTTTGTTTAAGTGACTTCATGGTATAGACTTGTGTTTGTTTTACAATTGTAGTGAAATGCTAAGAAATAAAAATAAGTACATCTTTACTAATGTGAAAATGACATGCCCTGGTATTCAGAAAGAATCCTTCATGGGAGGTAAGAGCTGCAGCTATAAATGATAGCTTACAACATCCTAGAAAATGCGATACAGACACATTTTAGCAGGAATGAGAAGAAGCCTCTTTACTGGGTAATTTGCATGTCTCTGAATCACCCTTAATTATCCTGAATACAAGTCTGCACTTTCCTGCAGTAAACACCTCAGGAGGCCAATGCATCATATTCACACAGGTATCTCCCCCACATTCACTCTCACACATGCTTATGTAAACACACACAAATATATCAATATACTTCTTATCTGTCTCCATGCTGACATAATGCCCCTAATATACCTTCTTATTTTTGTTTTTGTCCCTGCTGTCAAATGAAATCTTACAGTCAGTCAGTGGTGCCAGACATTAGAGTTGTATTCTTAGTGTTTGTAAAGTGCAACATGATGCTAGACTTTGTGATATAGTAACTTTTTAAGGAAGTTGGAGTAATACTTTAAAGCTTCTCCTTGATGTCATGTAGTGTTTCTTCCTTACCATGACAATATACAGGTATGGTGACTCCCCCACAAAGGCACTCCTCTACCCCCTCTCAACTGTTGATGCTATCATTTGTATGTACCCTGTCCTTCAGGACAGTAATGCGGACATCAGAGTTTCATACTTCTCAAAGTTTAAAAAAATAATCCGTAGCACAAACCCTCCTTAGTAATTGTAGAAAGTTAAAGGTCTGGTTTGACAAACTGCTTTCTGTGCCAAAGATGCAGCTTTGAACCCCCCCCAACCCTTTTACTTTAACTTATTTTTTTGTATATACTGGTTTAAATGATATGTTAAGTGTATCCCTAGTGTATAGTGGTTGTGCAGAGGCCTAACACTCTGCTAAGGAGCTGGGTTGTGTGTCTAGAGTATGTGGTTCAAAACGCTGCCTCCTTTTGCTTTATCTTTTGTTTTTCATTGACTTAAGGTACTATGTTTTGAGTATCCTTTGTGTGTAGTAGTGCAGGAGAAGACTAACACCCTGCTAAGGAGCTGAGTAGTGTGCAAAAGGTACAGTGTTTGTAGTGTATTGTGGCTGACTGCCACATCCTTGATGTCTAGTGTTAGCACATGCCCATAGGTCCTTCATGCCCAAAAGGGTTGTTATATTCACTTTTAGGTATCACTAGTGTCTCGTGTTTATACCTGCCAATAGATCCTTCATGCAGCAAAAGTGTTGTTACATTCACTTTTAGCCATCACTGGTGTCTAGTGTTCACACCTGCCAAAAGGTCTTTCATGCAGCAAAAGTGTTGTTTCGTTCACTTTTAGGTATCACTGGTATCTAGTGCCCCCCCACCCACTCAGCAGAAGTGTAGCTAGGCTGGAGTGAAGGGGACAGCTGCCCTGAGTCTCTGAGTGCAAACTGTTAGGGGGCATGATTGGCAGAAGCTGAGACATCTTAATGTAATACCAGCACTCAAATGTTGGCATTTGTTTTTTTGGGGTATTTTTTTTTTGCATTGAAGCATGTTAGCAATTTATGTGTCATGTTCAGCAGCAAAAACTGTAGTATCAGATTACAACAAATGTAACAACCAGTTTCCTATACTTTAAATATAGACTTTTTTTTGTATTGAAGTGCTTTAATTGTTTGTGCATGGCAGGCATAAATTGCAGCAACTGCAGTATGAAGATAGCAGAGCCTTTTTTTTATTTCTCTATTCAAGTCTGAACTACTTTTTATGTTTTGTTTTAGTCCATAACTTACGATTTAGGGTGGTGCCAGATTTTGGAATGGCTTCTGATGCCACAATATCTAGCTACACCTCTGCTACCCATAAGTTTTCCATGCTACAAAAGAGTTATGTTGTTCAATCCACTTTTATGCATCCCTGGTGTCTAGTGCCCTCTCAATATTGTTAAATTTGATTGTCAGTCCAGGGGATTTTAATAGTATAATTACCTCCACACACAAAGATACAGATTCACACATTCATGCATACAGTATACTCTTCTCACCCAATCACATTTATGGACAACCTTAAACACGCGCGCGTGTGCACGCACACACACACACACACACACACACACACACACACACACACACACACACACACACACACACACACACACACACACACACACACACACACACACACACTAAGAGACCGCAAATTGTTACATTGATTAATTGTTTTTATTATAACGAGTTCTCCATTTTCTTTGTATTCTGTCTGATGAAGTGCCGAGTTATTGGCATGAAAGCACTAACCTTTTATTAAAGTTTTTCTATCTGAAGCTGTGGTGGTCCTGGATTGCTGTTTTTGTCATTGTATGCTGTTTGCCTTGCTGGGATCTTTGCTGCCTTGGTATCGTTTTATATTCTAAAATGAAAAGTACTAATGCATCACAGAACACACTGGCTATTAATGACAAACCTGCATTAGTGGAGAAAGAAACTGTGATTTCCAGTGATGGAAGAAGCAGTTGTGGTGGGGTGTATTTAAATACTGTTTTAGCTAAGCCTTTACACCTATTTTTCAAAAGTAACAGTTGTAATTCTCATACCTCTGGTTCCATTGGTAGTATACCTTCTATGAAAAGTGACGCTTTCTTCTAAAAGTATCCTTAGAGCTATGTCCTCTGATCAGTATGCTACAAGCTACCTCTGTACCTTAAAGTAATCTGCCCTCACAACAGCCTTGGATGCTGCAGCCTGTACCCAAGTAGCTAACTGAGGTAAAACCTGTCCTCAGTCTACTTCCACTCTGCTAGGTAGATCACCTAATTCTTGCACTGGTGTGTGTTCATGGCTTCTTAACCCAGTGACCCATAAGCAATACCAAACCTCAGAGGTGAATGCTGTTTAATTTAACTGCTGAGTAGCTGTTACTACTATATGTGCATAAGCAAAAGCCAGTGCACTAACTGCTCAAAAAAATTAGCCACATACAACCTCAGCCCAGCATCCCTAACCTGGTTTCACCGCTACCTTTCTAACCGACAATAGTAAATCAAGTGGAAAAACAAACTGTCCCCCCTCTTACCAATATCTGTTGGGGTACCCTAACGGTTCATCCTTGGACCCCTACTGTTTACCATATTTACCAATAACCTCACTGGCTCTACTCAACTTGCCTCCATTATTCAGTACACTGATGACACCACCCTTATCTGTTCTGCCACCACTCCCCATGAACTAGAAGAAAAAAACTCAGAAATCTCTCCAAGACATTGAAAACTGTCTTTCCAACTACCACCTTACACTCAAACCAAACAAAATTAAATTGATGTTTTTTGGTAATAACAAAACCAAATATAACCCACCTCTAATTGCCATCTATTCCTCTAATGGCACAAAAATCAATCCAATCAGCCACATTAAACTCTCATGGGTAACAACAGATGATTTTTAAAATTTGATAAACATATACTCCTTACAATCAAGAAAGTTTGCTCAAAACTCGGCTCACTCTACAGGGCAAACCATTCCTAACTAACAATGCCAGCTTAGCCACAGCCAGATCCTACTTACTATCTACCCTACTCTACTGTTCCCAAGTCCTTACCAATCTGCGCAGAACTGACTTAAGCAATCTACAAGCCTGTAACAACAAAATAGCTAAGTTTACCACTAACCTACCCCACAAAACGCATCACTGTCAGGCCCTTCGGCAACTTAAATGGATTGAACTACCTAATCTATTGTCACTTAACCAGCTTACCACCACCCATTCTATCATCCACAATCTCAACAACCACCTCTTCTCTTATTGTTCTAGTCCAACATAACAACAGCTCTAGAGCCCTCAGATCATCTGACAAATTAATCATAAAATTAAACAAATTGCAGAAGTTCTATGGAGACTCCCTCTACTCCTTTAAACTAGCTAAAACATGGAACTCACTCCCCCAACAAATCCAATCCTGCTAAACCCAGATAGACACAAGTTCAAACTTCTCCTAAAAGACCACCTTACAAAACACTGGCTTTGCTCCTGTACTGACCCAGGTTAATTCCCTTCACCTACTGTTTACCGCAGAACAACACTGACACACTATCATTTCCTTTCTCTAGTGTCTTTTTCTCTTAATCTCATTCTACCAGAAAAAAAACTACTTGTTAACGCATTCTACTTTTTGCCACTTGTTTGATATTTCTTTTTAAATTTTTATTGTATGCATCTAGCTAGCATCACTGTCTAAGTTAATTTCTACAACATCTGTATTTCTTAGCTTCAGTTATTAACTTTTACATATATGTATGTACTTCATATTTGTTCTGTTTAACTACTAGTTTTGGAGCTTATCTCCCTGAGTCTCCACTGAAAATGGGCTACCTAGCCCAGTTGGACACCACCCCATTAACAGATATAAATAAATAAATAAAAAATACTAGTTAATGTTCATCTCACTGTAGTCATCACCCTAACAGAAGATGTAGCTCCTCCACTAAAAATTTACCACATTCTAGTCAAAGCTGTCTCTGACCTCCCTTTCTATACCACAACGTACTTTAATTAACTTTGCCATATATTGTCTAAAATTCTATCCATGTATTAACTTTGCCATCTATTGCCTAAAATTCTATCTACCTTTTTCCTGCATGGACACTACCACATGTTATACTATCTACTGTTTGTCTTTTCCTCTATCTTCATGATCTCTTACCATCCTTATTTTTTCCTCCACACCCCCACAGATTCTCTTAACCTGTCCTCTGTAATCTGAGACCTACTATTTTGAGACTAAGTAAAAATAAATCTTGTCTAATAGGAACAGCTATAACCTTATTTTATTCTCTTTTTTTCATATTATATTTTTTCTCTTTATCCCATTCTTGCACTTTCACCATATCACCTTGCATTTTTCTCTTTTTCCCTTGTTACACTTTCACCATATTTTCTTGTGCTCCAGCAGTCATCATTACTCAAATCCCGTTGACCTTTTCTCATCTGCCTGATTGTTTCTGAAGCCTATAGTTATTTGTTTGCTGTGTAGACCCTACTCCATAACCTACCTTATCCCCAGTTCCAATTTACCTAACTACATCTGCATTTATACTCTATTTAACCCCACTCTGTGTGACATATCCTCCAAACTCCTCCATCCCTTAATTAACCAGTAAGCAGAACTACCAGTCTTACCCCGCCACTCTATTCCAACATACTCACTGTCTGTTTTAATACTACTCTCCATCTCATCACATAGCGACTATGCTATTTTCTTTCTTTCTCAGCCTAAATCTCCTTCTTCTAACTCACCTCTCATCTCTACACTCTCCAGTTACAAAAATATGTGAAACAACTGTGACCTCCACCATTACTAATCTAAACTGTGCTAATGCCTATCATGACAACTCCCCCAGCCTATTTGATATTAGCCCTTTTCTTTACTCTAAACTGAACATTCTGTACATAGGCTTTCCAACCATATAATAAAACTCCAATTTCTCCAAACAAATAACTTTTATCATATGCTATGTTCTTATTTCCAAAACCTCCAAGGTATGGTGATATCCACCCTAATCCAGGTCCAACCTTACCCTCAGCCTTGTTACCCCTCAAAATCTCTAAACATTGTAACAACATAAAAGACACTGAGTTCTTTTCTTCCTGAATATAATTTTAGCTAAATATATGGACTACAAAAAAAAGGTGGTGGTATAACCTTTCTCTACCCTAATGCCTATAGTATTACCCCATACTCCAATGTCCTACATACATTTTCTAACACATAAATTCTTATCAACTTCGTGAATAAAAAATAAAATCTATGCATCATTGTAATTTACATCCCCCTGGTAACAAAATTCCCACACTTGAATACATTTTATCTTAGCTAGCTTATACATTCACTAATGAAACTATAATACTAGGTGACATAAATGTAAAGTTGCAGAACTTAATGTCAGACTTCCCTTCTCATTGTATTATTTGGTTTCATTCAACTCATTTGAGCTCCAAAAAGATATAATAAATCAACACATCAAGGATCTATTCTGGATTGCTTTCCATTATCTGACTCAACCAAGTTTACAGAAGCAGAAATATTACTAGATACCCTAAGTGGCCACTTGCAAGCATATGCTTGCAGAACTACACCGCATATAACTAGAGAACATATCTATAAAACAGTCCATAATCTCTCTTACTTTAACCAACAGGTAATCATTAATACCTTACAAGCCAACAACTGGTCCTTACTACATCCCCTTCCTTTAGATGATGCAGTAGCCCACTTCAATGGTAGATTCTTAACCCTTAATAAGCTACCACCCATCTGCACTAAAAGAACAAAAATTACTCACCACTGACAACTCATGACTGACTGAGATAAAGCATAAAGAGAACGGTAAAAGCATAAAACCAACAATAAGCTACAACTTATAGACACCTATAACATCAAGTTAAAACAAATATTGAATGACAAAAATAAATTCTGTGCACTCTTTCAAATCAATCACAAAAATAATCCCAAAAAGTTCTGGTCATCCATCAACTCTCTTCTTAAGCCTGAATCCCCAAAACACCCCATTTCCTCCCAAGTAGTGACTCCCCACCAGATAGCTAGCATGTTCAATACACACACCAGTCCCTAATATCATTATTTAAAAGAAAACTCTTATTTAAGCTAAAACCCTGTTCTACATCTGTAGATGAACGTCCTACTGAATACATTAGGCTTACAGCAGAGGCCATAGACTATCCTATCAGTATTTTTATAAACAGATCCATTCAAGAATCCTGTGTTCCATTCATATGGAAACATTGCATGTTATCCCACTACATAAAGGAGTTTACTGTTTTGACATAATCACCTTTTGTCCCATAGCCATTCTGTCCCCTCTATCTAAACTTCTTGAAAATGTGTACATAAATAACTCCTTAACCATCTCCTTCAAAATAAACTAACCTCCACACAACATGGCTTCTGACCTGCACATAGTACAACCACTTCCTTATTATCCTTCACGGATGCTGTCAACAAAGCCAGGGATTCTGACAAACTGGTCTCTTCACTTTACCTTCGTATATCTAACATCTTTAACACTGTTTCCCATCCCAAACTCTTGTATCAATTATCCATCCTTGGCCTCTCATCCCTCACAATTGCATGACTCGCATGTTACCTAGCTAATAGGTAACAGATGGAAAGGCTTACTCTCAGTGTATTTTACCAATAATAATGTCATTCCCCAGGGCTCTATCCTTGGTACCCTCTCTTACTTTCATCAATAATTTTCACACCTCTTCAAGTCAAGGTTCATTAATTCAGTATGCAGATGATTCCACTATCATCTGTCCTTCAAACTCTCTCCCTCATTTTCAAGCTATAACACAGAAAGCTTCCACTTCTATTGAAACTTGTCTCTCAGATGCCCATATTTCACTTAACCATGAGAAAACCAAGCTCTTGCTCTTTACTTTCAAAACTCTTAACTCTAGGAAAAATTGTGTTAAAATCTACTCCCTGCATAGTACAGAAATAGTTCTCTAGACAAAATGTCTTGGTATGATAATATATGATAACCTCAAATCTGATCTCCATATACAGAACAATGTCAAAAACAACAAAAAAAAGAAAACACCAGAAACTTGGAATCTTCTGTATACATAAAGGATTTTCATCTCCTCCACCAGAACTACACTGGCCACTACATACCTTATACCGTCACTCCTATATGGTGCCACAAGGCTTACTAACCTCCATTCCACACTAAAAAGTTAATTAGAAACCACCTACAACAAATTAATTAAGTTTGCAACTAAATATAAATATAATTCTCACCGCTGTACTGCTCTCTGTTCTCACAAATGGCTTGAGCTTCTACACAATCTTATTATCTACAACTTATTACAACCCATAATCTGATACACAAACTAACAACCTCTCCAGCCCTTAACACTTTTATGCATAACTATCTACATAACAGATCACTATAATCAGAAGATAACAAACTGCTCATGACCTACAAACCTAACAAATCTCATGGTAAAAGCCTCTACTAATATTCTGTATCAAAAAGCTGGATCACCCTACCTCTTGATATTAGGCCTATCCCTAACCTATCTTCCTTTAAAGACATAGCAAAGGAACATTTATTCAAAACTTAAATCTGCTCTTGTACTAATCCAGGATGAACATTACCTCAAAAATCTCCAACTCTCTACCTTTCTCTCTCTCTCTTTTTCCTACCCTTATACCACTAGCTTCTACTATAATCAGTACTTTATCCCATTGATATTCTATTCTGCAAAATATTTATTACCTGCATTTCCTTCCCTCCTTCACTTCCATGCACATTTTCCTTTATATCTCTAGTGCTTACACTATATCATAGTCCCTCTACCTTTCTCACACTTTACTATCCCCCTTTATCACTTCTTTCCTCTAGTCTTATTAACTTATCTCTTCTCTCGTTATACTTGTCATATGCCTTTTTTATCAATCATGATTCTCTTTCTTCCTACCCCCATGAATACAACATTTCAGTTATATCCCATATGGCTCACTGTAACTACTTTTCTGCAGTCTGCCTTTTAAATGAGGTTTGGGACAAACCAATTTGTCCAGGTCTCTCTTTGGGGATTAGAATATGTGAAATGGGGAGGGGATGAGTGTATAAAGGGGACAAATGTTAAGTATAATTTGAAGTTGTTAGGTTTGTTTGGCTTTGGATTGTGAGGGGTTGATTGGTATGGGGATTTAAGGAACGTGAGGTAGAGCTAAGGAGGGGACTTAGCTGTTATATTCATGTTGTATGGGAAGTAATGTCACATTTTGGTGTGAGTTTGTGAAGTTAACTTACATCCAGGACAACCTGTAGGTACTCCTGTGGTCAGGTAGGCCTTGGGTAGTATGTCTGTTGTGTAGTAAGGATAGTATTGTGGTGCAGTCTCAGGGTGGAATAAGCGGCAGCTTGGTGAGGTGTGTGTGTTTGATTATTTTTTTTCTTTTTGTCATTTTGTGGATGGTCTGGGTAGCATGCAAGATCATGTGATTGGAAGGGAAATTGTGCATGGAGGTCTTGTGGTTGGGGCTTGTAGTTGCTTTCTGTATTTAGTCCTCAGGGGTTGTCTCCCTCTGGTGGGGCAGGGATCAATTAGGTTGGCATGATGGGGGTGTCTGGTCTCTGAGGGTGGCTGGAGTCTTTTGGGTTCTTTGTTGGTTTGCCGTAGCCATTGGATGGGTTTTGGGAAGATTGATTGTTGGTGGAATGGTGTTGATAGAACCAGCCAGTGATGGTTGCCTTGGGTTGCTCATTAGGTACGTATGGTGGCTGTTGATACAATGTTCTTACTTCAGCTCAGCGGAGTGCTGGGAAAGGTGTGGTGTGGTTTCATTTATGAGTTGAGCAGTTTGTCTCAGTTGCAAAGTGGGGGTGGAGCAATCTCCTCTTTCATGGGCTTTGACTGCTGGCCCTCACTGAGAGGGATGTACTCTTCCAAGTCCCCCTTATGTATTTGGTGGCAGTGGCTTCCTCTGATAGGGGTTGATGATGTGGGTGCTTGGAGTTTTAGCTCAGTGTTATGTTTTGCAGTAAAATGTTACAAAAACATAAAGAAATGCAGGTGTCTTTCTTTAGGCTTTCAGTTTTGGGATGAAGGGTGATTTAAGTTTGCTTGAGTGGTTTCTGCATAGCTGTTTCGTATCTGGCACACCTGAATTGTGGTAGGAAATGGTGCTTTCAAGAGGTGCCCAGCAATGACTCCATGATATAGATGACTCAAACAGCAATGAGATCTTTTTCATCAGGGGTTTGGGCCTCATTCTTGCAATGGTTGCTGGTGTGTTTTGTCTTTGCCCTCCTCAGTTAGTGGAGAGGACTAAAGGTCTGACTTGGTAATGAGCTGCTTTCCATTCCATGAGTAGAGGTTTGGCATCTTTTAACAAGATCAGAAGTTTTTTACAAAATGGCTACTTCGGGCATTTGAAAAGCTGGAGTTGGGGATGACAGTGGCAGTCCATACATGTTCTGTACAGCAGTTAGCCAATAAGGGAGGTAAAGGTAGTGAAGGGCCATAGCAGGAGTAGGCAGGGTAGGTTAGCTCCTGATGTGACATCCCTAGAGATAAGGATGTTGTTAAAAAAAAAAAAAAAAGAAATTCAGCTGCAGACAGATGGTCAGCTCTGTTATACCTTTAAACCCCTCAGGAAAATGGCTGGCTGGCTCTTAATTGCTATTCTTATACCCTAGGTGACCACAACAGAATAGTGTCAGCAGGTTGGGGTGTTTTTCCTTTTTCTTTCTTTTTTTGTTACTTTCTCTTCCAGCAGGAGATAAGGTAGGGATTGCCATAGCTAGGCATCATCAGAGCTAGCAGACCTCTGCAAAACTCATTCACTGAACAGCTGGTCCCTGGTAGTTTGGTTTTTCTGTGCACTGTAGATATTATGGTCACTTGTATAATTACTGTTGTTAATGGTGGGTTTTTCTTTTTGTCTCTTTGCAAATGGTTGGCATGCTGAGTCTCCAGCAGTGGTGGGAATCCATAGTGGTGCAGACTGAAGAACTGTTTCAAGAGGTGACCAACACAGACATCATGATACTGGAACAGGTGGAGGAATCCAGCCAAAAGAGGCAGCACTCAGCACCAAAGATTCTGTTGTTGGCTCATGGCAAGAGGTAATGGATATCAAGAGAAGTGGTTCCATTTGGTCCATCAGTGCCTGGAGGGCATCACGAACAGTGCATCAGGTAATGAACTTAACATAAGGTGTTTTGTTGGGCAGGGTAGAGTCAGAGAATGTGGGGACAATTAGGAGGACAGTGAGGCAATAGCAGAGGTGTTTTGTCATGGCTTGAATGATGCATGGGGCTGCGGATGGGGGCTGGGGAATTATGGAGCAAGTAGTAGGGAAGCAACTAGTGATGGCAGTGTAGGGTCTGTTGGTAGTTTGGCATCTGGTTCAGAAGTAGTTTCTGATTTTGGATTATGGCCAGGTGATTGGTTAACGATGCAGGTATTGGGTCACGGAATGGGGACAGTCTTTTTGACTAAACACATTCCTTCTTCAGTTAAGGAAAAGGTTTGGATAGGGGAATATGTAGATGTATTTTAATTAATTGATACAGAAGGGGTACAGTGACTGGTGGAATTGGAGTCAGCCATACCAAAGATTTGCTGGCTGCCTTAGTGGCACTAGGGAGGAAGAGGATACGTAGAATTCAGCCTAGGACATGGGATATCTGGGTATTCGGTTTTGTTTACTACATGGCAGTTATGTTGGAAAAGGATGCAATGTTGGCATTGCCACTGTTCAGTTACTTTCTCATTATTCAAGAGGCTCAGCATTTTTGGCCTGGGAATGCTTGGCTGTAGTATGGCTAGAGGTTTTGAAAGTGGAAGGTGGAGGTGCAGCACCCAGATATCTGTTGGTGTACTATGATGAGCAGTTATGGGTGGAGTGCTAGAGGCAGAAAGGTGGGAGAAGGGGGAGGCATGTGTTGGACTTTTAATGCGGGAAGTTGTTCATGGGTAGGGTACAAGTTCTTGCATGTCTGTTCAAAATGCTAGGGGAGTCATCCAGCTGTGCAGTGTGAGCAGTGGGAGTTTAATGCTATTGCTGCAAACTCTACGTCACTAAATGAGGGTTTTCTTTCCTCCCAGAGGATTCAGAGCATGAGGGTAGATGTAATTTTTGAGGATCACAGAGTGGAGTGTCCTTCAGGGAGGCTAGGGGTAGGGGGGAAGTCACATCCCCCCGTTAAGCTGGATGTTTTGCCTTGCATGCTGCAACATTTTCCAGATTTCTTTTAAGGAGAAGATACTAAAGGGATTTTCTAGGGGGGGGGTTCCATTAAATCCAGGGTGGTGGGGGATGGGAGGGTTTGTAG
The DNA here is from genome assembly GCF_019279795.1 of Protopterus annectens. Classification (NCBI taxonomy): domain Eukaryota; kingdom Metazoa; phylum Chordata; order Ceratodontiformes; family Protopteridae; genus Protopterus; species Protopterus annectens. The sequence goes on from NC_056744.1 coordinate 193,616,427, forward strand.
GAATTTGTGATCGGTACGGGGTAAGGAGGACATTTTACTGAAGTTGGTGGAGAAGGAGAGGCATGCTGGTAGGTTGTTGGGACCCTTTGACAGCCCTTCCTTTGAGACTTTTAAGCTTTCTCCATTGGATTTAGTGCCAGAGAAATTGGCTGGTGAGTTCAGTCTGATTCACCATTTGTCATATCTGAGAGTGAGCTCTGTTAATGATTTCATTGCAGTTGAGGATGCTAAGGTTAGTTATGCATCTTTGGATGATGTTGTGAAAGTTATTCAGGAGTTTCCAGCATCCATGGCTTGTGAAGGTAGATACTGAATCTGCCTTTCGACTGCTGCCACTCAGAGAAGGGAATGGCTGTTATTAGACATGGTAGTGGGAAACAAATTCTATTTTGACTAGGTTATGCATATGGGCTGCTCGGTAGCCTGTGCAACTTTTGAGAAATTCAGTGCAGTGCTTCACTGGATGTGGCAGCAGTGGGTGAGTATGCAGAAGGCTGTACATAACTTAGATGATCTTTTGTTAGTTGGGGAGGGTTCGGAAGGAGTGCAGGAAGGGTTGCAAGAATTCTTGGGGATGTTTGATGAGTTGGGGGTTCCCTTGGCCAAGCATAAATTGGAAGGCTCGGTGAAAGCCTTGGATTTCTTGGGTTTATTAGTGGATGCAGAACAGGGGTTGTTTTTGTTTGTCTATGGATATGATAGAAAGATTGAAGGTGAAGATTGGGGCAGTCATGGACAAGGATTAAGTGTGGATTCAGATAATTTTGGAATTGTTAGGGCTTTTCAACTTTGCATGCTGGGAAGTGCATCAAAGGTGTACATTCAGTAGGTCAGTGGCCTTTTAGTTCAAAAGGGGGTAGAGCAAACACCATTGGGTTAGGGTTAACAAGTTGGTGTAGGCAGACTACGTTCCTTAGTTATCCTTTCTGGAGCAGTTCAATGCGATTTCTTTTTGGCAGACAGATTGGGTTGGGCAAGAGGATCTGCAGTTGTTCACAGATGCAGCAGGGGGTATGGGAATGAGGGCGTATTTCAGAGGACAATGGTTGTCAGCCCAGTGGCTGTTAGACTGGAATTAGGAGTGGAAGAGGGATGCTGCATTTTTAGAGTTGATGCCAATTTGGGCAAAATCAGTGGTTTTGAAGGACAGGCTGCAGGGGAAGAGGGTAATTTTCCATTTGGATAACATGGCTGTGGTGCGGGTATTACAGACAAACACTGCAAAATCGGAATTGTTGTTGCTAATTTTATGTAAGTTGGTATGCAGAGTTTGATAATTAATTTTTCATTCACAGGGGTGCATGTGCTAAGGGTGAGCAATGCAATTGCTGATAGTTTGCCCCAATTTCAGTTTTCCAGATTTCATCAGTTGGCTCCAGGGGCAGAGGAGGTATCGGTAGTGCTGCCAGATGAGATGTGGCATCTTGGGTTGAGGTAACCAGGAGTTTGGTCTAACAATCTTGGGAGGTGTCTGCTAGAAAGGCATATGGGAGATCCCTTTACGATTTCGATGAATTTGCTTTACAATTGCCGGAGAAAGAATGGGTTTGGTTGGAGGAGCTGCTGCTTTATTACTTTGCTCGAGCTTGGAGGCAAAATAAGGCTTTACAAATGGTTAAGGTAGATTTGGCTGCAATTAGTATATTTGTGCAGGTGACTGGATTGCATGATGTCACAAAGTTGTGGACGGTGGGGCGTATGTTGAGAGGATGGGGAAGAGTGGATGGAGAGCATAGAGATATGGGATGGCCATTGAAGAAACAGAATTTGAAAGTTTTATTAAGGGGTTTGGACTTACTGCAAGGGGAATCAGTGGATTATGTTATGTGGGTTACTTTGTGTGTGTGGTTGTATTTTGAAAAAAATTTGGTGTCTGAGTTGCTAAGGTTGTTAGTTGGAGGGATGTAATGACATGTTCTGGAGCATTACACACTGGGTTGCGAAGGTCTAAAACAGATCAGTTGGAAAACGTGCTCAGGAAAGACAGGAATGTCGAGCTTTGTCCAATGTGTTTGGCTAAGGAATTACATTGGCTTTGAGTTGTGGATCCACAGGATTTGGTTTTTCGTTTGTCAGATGGCAGGATGGCACCAAGAGGTTGGTTTGTACAAGTCATAAGGAGGGTGCTTTGGTCCATGGGTTTTCCAGCTGAGAGGTTTGCAGCTCAGTCCTTTCATATTGGTAGGGCTTCAAATTTGGCAAGGGAAGGCAGATCCATTGAGGTTAGAGTAGGAAGGTGGTCTTCTAATGCCTTTTTATTGTATATTAGATAAAGAAATTCATTGTATTAATTATTTTTTTTGTCTCTTTTAGGAAATCAGATTGTCATCTTGGGCTATTCCTGTATCCATTGGGCTGAGAAAAGGGCAGCAGTTAGAATGGATGGAAAGAATTTGGGGTTGTCTTGTTTAGGTTGGATGGTCACTTGGCATGGGGTTAGAGGCCTTAGGTCTGCTCAACTTATGCAGGAAGTTGAAGTGGTAACGTTATGATTAGGTTTTCCATGGATATTGCTGGTACACTTAAGGGGTAATGATTTAGGAATTCTTTCTAAGAAACAGTTGGTGGATAAGATAACCAATGATTTGTGTACACTACAGATTCTATGCCCTGGTATGTGTATAGTATGGTCGGAGGTAGTGCCACCTAAGAGCTGGAGGAATGCTGTCAGTTGTCAGGCTTTGCAGTGGGTTCAGAGGTTTGTTAATCAGAGGTTGGCTTGGCAGTTTGGAACTTTAGGTATGTCCACGATCGGCCATAGGGACTTTAAGGACAGAGATTGTGCTTGGTTTCTATCTGATGGGGTGCACTTGAGTGATGTTGGTTTAGATTTATTTAATGTACATTTAAAATTGTTTTTATAGGGTTTGGTAAAAGTTATCTTAGAAGAGGGAGAACAGCCTGGGGTCAGCCTGGTGGGCAGAGAAGTGGGACAGAATTGCCCTCTTCTGTTCCCCCTCTAGGTGATGATGTCAATGGTATTGAGTTCTGGGATCAAGTGAGTTGTTGGACACTGCTTGATAGTAAGTAAGTTGGACGCTGCTTATTCAGAAAGAGTGTCCAGGTGCACTACCTGATGGATGAAATGGACAGGATGAGTTGGTATGCTTCCCCGATGGATGATTTGTTCAGGGTGAGTAGTTATGCTGCTCTGATGAATGATTTGGACAGGGTGAGTGGGTACACTGCCCTGATGGATGCCAGGAAGAATCTGATGCCTTCAGTTAACTTGTTACTTTTATATGAAAAAAGTTGAATTAATAAAGGTCATCAAATGATTTTTGGTGTTAGTATGGATTATTTGAAAGGGGACTGGGACAAATGAGGTTTGGGACAAACCAATTTGTCCATGTCCCTCTTTGGGAGATTAGAATAGGTGAAATGGGGGTGTGAGTGTATAAAGGGGATAAAGGTTACACATAATTTTAAGTTCATAGGTTCATAGGTTCATAGGTTGGTACTAGGCTATCAGCCCTAGGGCCTATACAAGCCTAGCCATAACAATTCCCTGGCTCTTTCTTCCCACATTATTTACTTTCCTGGACCCCTGTCTAGCAGGGCGACTGACGTGATCCCTGGGGTGAATTTCCTTTCTCCCATCCAATCGTCAAGGTTCCTCTTGAAGAGGTCCAAAGAGGCACTCTGCTTGACATGTATGGGCAATCTATTCCAGAGTCTGGGGAGTCTCTGGGTCAGGAACCTATCCCTCCAGCATGTTTTGTTTATTGTGATGACAAGGTTTAGATCCCTGGAGCATGTAACTCTGAGGGATTGGGATTTCTTTAAGTGTAGCATGTCCAACAGCTCTGGGTTTGACATGGCCTTATATGTTAAGCAGAGATCGCCTCTGAGTAGACGATATGCGACAGAGTATAGCTGGAGTTTTTTAAGGCGGTCAGCGTAGGGCATCTGCTTTAGGCCTGTGATTCTTTTAGTGAGGTATTTCTGAGGCCTTTCCAGTTGTTGCAGATGTCTTGAGAGGTACATACCAAATGGGGCGTTGTATTCTATAATGGGTCTAATGAGGGATGAATACAGTGGGACAATGACCTCCTTTTTTCTGGATGAAAAGCCCTTCGTGATGAGGTGTGCCGCATAGAAGGATTTCCTGACTGTTGTGGCAATGTGGTTATCGAAGGTGAGACCACTGTCCACCTGTGTCCCTAAGTCTCTTATCACACTTTCTGTGTTTAGTGTACTGCCACCTATATGGTAATTCATGGATACATGTTTTTTCCCAAAGGGGATAACAATACATTTCTTGGCATTGAGCTTGAGCCCATGGCTCTGGCACCAAGCATCTGTTTCTGTAAGGCCCTTTTGTAGAGTATCCACATCATTTGGGGATTCAATAATGGCTCCCAGTTTGCAGTCATCTGCAAACTTTGTTAGCCAGAGTCCCTTAGTGTTGACCTGTACTTCAGAGAAGTAGATGCCAAACAAGAGCGGCCCCAGGACTGAACCCTGAGGTACTCCACTTGTCACTTGTCTGGAGCTGGATTTGGAGTCGGCTACTTTTACAGTGTGGGTTCTATCAGTAAGCCATTTAGCAACCCATTGGGTGACATAGGGATTAATGCCCAACTTAGTAAGTTTATCTATGATTCCAGAGTGGGGGATGGTGTTAGGTTAGTTTGCCTTTGGATGTTAAGGGGTTAAGGGAAGTGAGGTAGAGTTAGGAAGGGCCTTAGCTGTTATATTCTTGTTGTAGGGGAAGTAGTGTCACATTTTGGTGTGAGTTTGTGACCCTCCCTCCCCCCTTTTTGTTATGGTGATTTATTTGGGTGGAGAAGAAGGACAAAATTGCCCTCTTCTGTTCCCACTGTAAGTGATGGTGTTGATGGTATTGAGTTAAGTGATTAAGTGAGTTGCTGGACGCTGCTTGATAATACGTGAGTTGGACGCTGTTTATTCAAAAAAGGTTGAGCAGCACACTGCCCAATGGATAATTTGGAAAGGGTGAGTGGTACGTTGCCCTGACGGATGTCAGGAAGAATTTGATGGCTTCAGTTAACTTGTTACCTTTATATGAAAAAAGTTATCAGTTTTGGTTGAATTAATAATGGTCATCTAAAGTCTTTTCATGTTAGTATGGAGTATTTGAAAGAGGAACAGGACAAGTGTTCTTATGCATTTTTTCCTTATGATATGAATATTTGTTCTTGGATTTTTTCTTTATGTTATGAAGTATTTACTCTTGCATATGTCTATCATTTACTGTATGTGGATCTTTTTTCCCCAGCCATCTGCTTAAAACAAGTACTTTTGGATGCAGTGGGACTTTCCCAGTAAACAAATGAGAGTAAACATATAAATAAAATGATATTAAATTCACATTACCAAATTTAAAAAGGACTTGTTTAAGTTCAAGTCCTTGTATTATGAAATTTTTTTGAAGAATGCATGAGAACTCAGTGAGTGCCTAAGGGTCTAAGAGTGTTTAAGTTCCTAAATGGGTTAACAGTTACAGGCCTGTTTTATTTGGAACTTCAGGAATTTTTTAATTTAGTGAGTCTTATCCTTCTTAATATTCCGATGAACATAATTAGAAGAAAATTACTGAACTAGCAATGGAAATTAATAAACAGAATACATTATCCGTCAACATGAGGATTTTAATACTTTTTCTATGGACTTAAAAAATGTTTTCACCAAGTTGGACCAACATATTAAAACTGTAGTCAAGTGTGAAAAAGACATAGGAAGAATAAAGATCTGTATAAGTTCAGAGGAGATTACTAACTTAGCAGGTGAAGAGTCATTACAATACTAACATGTTTTATTTAGATTTTACCCAATTTATTACCCCTAGGGTAAGTATAACAAGGGTCAGCAAGCAGTGTTTTGATTTATTTTTTAGACTGTCGCTGTTCATAGGAGACATGGGTGCCTCCTCAGGAGTGAATTTGTGATTTCCAATCTGTTATAATCAGTACTTTATCACAGTTTTAGCCTATTCTTCAAAATATTTTACATCTGCCTCTTCTTCTCTTTTTCACTTCCATTCAAATTTTTCTTTGTCTCTCTAATATCCCACTCCAAAAGGGAATCCTGCTAAACATCATTTTCATTCAGTGGATACTAATGATTCTGTAGACATGGAGTATGATAATACTGCTGATGACATTTTTTTTATATTCACCTCTGCTGAGGTGGTTGGAAAGATTAGCTGATCAATCATCATGATGAGCAGAGATGACTGCCAGCAATTTGACTGCAGAAAGATTATAACAGCATTTCAAACACCAAAACTACAGGAGTGCACACAATCAATGCAGATATAAAGCAACACAGATGTTTTAGAAGAAGTAAGAATGTATATTTTTAATTTAGAAGGAGTAGAATTATCTTCAGCACAAGATTCAGTACGTAAATAAGGATTCACATTTATTCTGCCCACTAAAGCGGAATTGGTAAAATCGATTATTTTACTCCATCTATTTACATGATGCATGAATCTTTACAATTTGTTTTTGAATTGTAAACAACAAAGTTGTGACATCTTTAATAAGAAAAGTTCAATCAATCCACTCCTCACTCCAACTTTAAAAACATTTCAGCAAGTATGTACAAATGATTTGAGGATTCTTTTAGATAAACCTGTAAAAATAGATTATTTAATTTAGGATGTGAGGAAAGGAAAGCATCAAGGGAGCTGCAATATATAGACAATGTAAGATTTATGAAATCTGATAAAGGAAGTGAAACTGTGGTTATGGATTGGGAAATTTAAAAGAATGTGTTGTAAAAATTATTAAATGTATCTCATAAATATAACAAAGGTGATTATGAATTTATCACACTAGCTTACAAGAAAGTTGATAATAGTATCTTAAAGTTATTGTAACAAGATTGATTTTATTATTTTTTTGGTTGTTAATAGTTGAAAAATTAGGTACATTGTTTGGTACATCCAGAACTTATAAGGATTAAAAAAAATAGACCTAAAGTCTAGGAGGGAAAACTGAACCTCTGATCATGGTAGCTGTTATTGAATCATTTAGTACAAAACTATATCAAAGATTTCTAGGACTTTTTAAATTGTTTAAAATATATAATTTTCAAGCACACAAAATGATTATGTTCACAGTGGACATTGTTAGTTTACCCACCTGAATCCCACAACAACTAAGGATGGAATATGTAAGATTATATTTAAAAATGCAATTAAATTTGAGTAATAATGAAGTTAACACAATATGGTCTGTGTGTTTCATTTTGTATATAGTTCCTAAAATATATATTTTTTTCATATTTGACTATGAATATTACCACCAACTCACAAAGGTAGCTATGGGGGCAGTTATTCGGTTGGTGGGAAATTGATTTTTTGTATAAGCTACATCTGTTTGTATAAAGGTTTGCTTTTACAAATGACTTATTTATGATTTAATATTCATCTGGACAAGCAGTGTTGTAGAAATGCAAGACTTTATGAGAAAGTTAAATTCTGGTACTGAATTTTTTTAAAGTTCACTGCAGGTACTAATGGTAATAATATAAATTTTCTAGACATGACTATGGATAACAAAAATAAAAATTTAATTCAAACATTTTACAGAAATCTACATATGTGAAAAACTACATCCACTATACTAACAAACATTCTTTTAATATGAAACATAATGTGATTAAAGGGAAAGCCATTAAACTTACCAGATTAACAACTGATGAAAGTGATTTTGAAATGGAATGTAAGCAATTAAAATGATGTTTCAAGAAAAATGTTTTCATGACTCGTGTATTGACAAAGTTACAGCCGATATTAAGAGGTTTAGAATGGAGAGATACATAGATATGTCTGAGAATAAAATAAAATATACGTGTTAATTTTTGCTAGCATGTCAATTGACAGTAGTAGTATTAAAGTAGTATTGACTGCTGATTGGAAAATTTTACAAGAGAATGAGGATTTATATGCTATGTTAGGAAGTGTTCCCAATTTAGTGTTCAAGAAAAATAAGAGTACAAAAACTTAATTAGAATAAAGATGTTAACATTAAGTAGAAAGTAAAAGACAAAAGGGCAACATTAAATGCGGTTGATGTAAATGGTGTCTGATGTATATGTGTATATGTATATATATATATATATATATATATATATATATATATATATATATATAAATATATATAACTATGTAGAGCTATATACATATGTATATATATATATATATATATATATATATATATATATATATATATATATATATATATATATATATATATATTCATAGGCACAAATTTAAACATATTTAATAGTATTTTAAATAGAACATATGGAGTAAGGGGACATTACATGTGTAATACCTTTGGTATAGTTTACATTATGGTATATTTCAATTACGAAAGTTATTATGTAGGGAAATTGTCTAAGCACATATAGAAGCACTTATATTCTATTAAAACTAAACATGATAAGAATGCCTTATTTAACCATACTTTAAGATGTTCCAATTTTAAGAAGATTTTGTTTTTTGAAATTGATCATATACAGTTATCATAAAGAAAGGAGATTGTCATAAGGCCTTAAAAAGGAGAGAATTATATTGGAAGATTTTATTGAATTCAAGCATTCCACCTGGACTTAATTAACATTTGAACATCAGATGCATTTAGAAGCACATTCACCTAGATAAAAGTTTCTTAAAATTAATTTGTTGCATTTTAAGTCATGTATATGTAAATGATCTGTATGTATGTTTTTTAGAAAAGTGTGTCATTTATTATCTTGTTAATGAACTGGTTTTAACTACACTGTGCCATTGTTTAATGATTTCTAAATATTTAATGTGATGTACCTGACTTTTTACGTGCATATTTAAATGAAGTGTGGTGATGTGATGATTAGTACCAAGAAAGTTTTTTAAAATTGTGCGATGAAAGCATTAAAGTCAATTTGGATTAAAGTATCTGTACATCCCAACCAGTGCATCCATTTTCTAAATCCCTGGTTTCACTAGTTGTGGACCAAAGGTGTTCTTTTTATTAGTAAGAATATGCTGCAGGATTATATGTGGAATGGAGGCAAATCTATACTGGGTTAGAACAATATAATTGCCAAAGGAAATTGAAGGATTGAATGCACTTGGAAATAAATGATATTTTGAGGCTGAACAGATGAAAGAGCTGAATCTTCTTTCAATTCCCAAAGCAAAGTAGAAAATAATTATGAACTTAATGATAGAAAATTATGAGCATTTTGAAATGTATGCAATTTGGGGATTAAATATGCAGATTAGAATGTTATTGAATGCTAAAAAACAAGTTCTATCTTTATAACAAATTTATAAATAAACACGGGGTCCACAGGTGGATGAATTATGTACTGCCAAAATATGATAGCAAAATGGAAATACCAGGAGAAAGAGCTGTTAGACATTAAAAAGATAAAAATAATAGTGATATATTTGGGGCAATTGAAGGTTGAAGAAGATTGACCTTTTTGAAAGCTAATATAGCATAAGTGTGCATTTCTGGAGTATCTGACAGGTAATGGGCATGGATAAACAGTGTAGAATATGAAAGCACCTCTCAAGATACTGTTGCTATTGGTGAAAGGTGTGGGTAAGACACAAATATGAAAAGATTAGTAAGTTGGCTATAATCATAATGCTATGTATTTTTGATTAATCACTGTTCATTTTGTTCATTTTTTATAGCTAGAGCTTTTCCTCCTAGGCTTCTGCTGAAATAGGGTCTTGCACAGTCCAGTTAGACTTTCCTAGTAAACAAACATAAAACAATAAATAAATAAATATGGTGCTAAAGGAAGTAAATCTTAAAGATGAAGATAAGTGTCCGAAATTGGAGCAGTTCTTAAAAGTAGAAGTTTATTTAAAAAAACATGTGGGATACATGTTTATTGTCAGAATTCATTTTCTATATGATATGGTAATGGTCACTATTTTGAAATATTTATGTGAACGTTTCTGCACGATATTTTATATATATCAAAAAGACTGAGGGAGACGTTTCCAAATGTGCAAACACACTGACAGACATGTGATAAAAGAGTTTTGAGAACTTAGGAATATTGTTTTGGTTTTGAGGAAAGCTGATAAATTTTAATGGTACCATCTGTGGTTTGAGGAAATATTGCCACTATTAGAAACACTTATGTCAGTGACTATGACAGTGCAACCCAGTGGTTAAGGGAAGCATTTTCCTTGCAGTGTTAGCTGTTTGAAAAGCAATAACTGGAAAACTGAACTCTGTAGACCCATCAGAAGAAAGGGAAGCCATTTACTAGTGAATGAAATTGAATAAAGTAAAGTTATTTTGTAAACAGAACATCTTGGGGTTAACCATTTGAAATGTTGTGACCTGCTTTAGCATGTCTTGTAATATGGAGACTGAATTGCCAAAAAAAATGACTTACTTGGCTAAGACTGACATTTCTGAAAATATTTCATTTTCTCCAGTGTATGTTATGGAGTTGGTTTATTTGAGTTTGGTGGTGGTGGTGCATTGCCCTTCTGCAAAAAAAACAAAAATTAAAAGAGAAGAGTGAAATTTCAGATTTGCTCTTCTCCTCAAATTTATTTATTTATTTTTGGCAGGGTGTGTTAGCATTCGACGTTAGATGTGCCAACATTTGAACAGGGAGACCATCCTTAGGAGGAAGGTGTTACTAATTACCTACCTCAAAAGATGTATATGGATCTGGCTCAGGAGTAATATATTTATGAAAGACTAGGTTTGACATACATGGGATGTGGTATAAACAATTAGGTGAAATGCATAAAGTACAATTATCTTCCAGTTAAAATGAGATATGCATGCTGATATAGAGACAGATAACCAGCCCATCATTTTGTAATATTTTTTTTTTTTTTGCTTTTGTGTAAGTATTTCCAATTTGCTCTAAAGTGTTTACTATGGTGAACAGTCATGCCTCATCATGTTTTAGTGTAAGCCTGTGTATTATTAGTCATTTGTATTGATGATGGTAATGATGATGATGATGATAAAGTCAACAGTTCTGATTTATAATCTTCAGTATAAGATTCCAAATATGTATTTAAAAGCTGCTGAGTCATGCTTAGAAACAGCAATAGAAAAAAGTAGTGAGATCTACTTGGTGGCATTGTGCTCAAAACTCTTTGTACATTATGTGGAAGGCTCAAGAGTGTATACCTCCAAACCCACGTTTTACTTAATGACCTGTATCAACTACCATGATATACCTTTACTTATGTCTCATAAAAGAAGTAAAACATGAGACCATAATATCAGGGCTCTAAATAAAATCAGAGGACATAGTAAGCACTTGAACCATTCAGATAATAAACAGTATACTTAAGCAATATACTCCACTGGAAGTGATATCACCTTTTACCCTTTCATAAGTATTTTAAAAAAGATTAGACAAAGAGATAAATGCAATACCTTCACCCCCCCCCAAAAAAAAAAAACATAAAGGAAATGCATCAGTACAACAGGAAGGGATTATGTAATCAGAAAGTCTGAATATCTTTCTTTGTCCATTTAGGTTAGTCTAATGAAATATATCATTTGTTTGCCTATATCTTTCATCATTATGACTGAAACATATGAAAAATTTTAAAAGAAACATTAATGTTTTATACTTCCTACCTGCGGATAACGGTAAACTCCCAGTATCCTTGCCATTATGACAGAAGATGTTGATGGTGAGTCTCCAAGGACAGCTATGGGCCATAATTCACTCCCACAGTGGTAATTTGGGGCCTTCTTCTCACCAGATAACAATCTCATTGTTATCGCCAGGGCTCTTACTTCTGTATAGCAAGAGTCATACAGCACATATGCCAATGTATGGTTTGGTAGTAGGTGAGGATCTCTGTTTATCTCATTAACAGCAAATATCATGGCAACAGCATAGCGGTAATAAAGGATATTAAATCTGTGTAAGAAGGCAAAGTGACTTCATTTCAGTCTGCTGTCTTATTTCAGTTCCAGAAATAAGAGTCAATACTTAGTGACAAGGAAATATTTTACTATTAGTTATATCCCAGAACTGCATTAAACAATATCTTGCATGTAAGATGACAGGGACTATATTAACATTTATTTTCCTTAATAGTGATAGTAATAATAATAATAATAATAATAAAGCAAAGTCAGAATTTATTTTTGTCATTATCAATCAACCTGTTTTGCAAAATATTTTTTAATGGTGCAATGATATTTCATTGCCTACTAATGCATTGCATAATGTTTTACTATGTAGAGGTGAGATGCCTTAAAACTTGTTAGAATAGATACTGTATAAAAATGATTAATAAACAGAAAGCTTACCAGCCGCAATGTAAATCTTTACTGAAAACTTGTAAATTATAAAGTTACACAACTAATTCAGCAGCTCAATCAGTGCCACATCTTCTTATTCTTCCTAAAATACATTAGTAGTTAGTTTCGCTGTCTCTCTCTCTCTCTCTGTCTGGTGTATTGTTCTCATTTACCTTACATCATCTGTCTGTCTGTCTCCTACTGATGTGCATCATTCCTTATGTGGTCTCTGATATTTTTAGCTGAAGGAGTGTTTGAGTGATTCCTCTGGCACACATCCCTAGTTGGGTTTCCTTGATGTGTAGTAAATGGAATATTCTACAGCATTATTATACCATTTAAATTGTGCTTACATAAGTGTTTTTCCTTTATGAGAATTACACATGTCAGTGGTAAGTTAATCCAAAACAAATATACCCCATCTAGCTAATAAATCTTCAGTCAATATCTAAAGAATTTAAGAACTGCTGTAATATTGGTATGTGGAGTTATGCTTTCATGTGCAGTACATCTACTATGCTGTCCAGGTACAGCAAACTGTAGGACTTCTGAAGCATTGTGTTTACTTACTCAGCTGTACGCAAGCCTCTCCTGGCCATGCCCACAAGTTGCTAGAGGTGACTATATGCCAAGTGAAAGGTGGTCCACACTTAATTATCAAGTAGGGCTCAAGCTAGAGTCCTCTTTCAGAATCAAATAAACACAAGCAAATTTGAAACCACAGAAAAAATGTATTTCTTTAAAAATAGCACATGGTAAATAAAAGCAATAACCTTTTGCGTGAGCCACATTTTTAAGTTGTAAGAACAGGAATCTCAAAAAAGAACAATTAAAGAAGCTAAAGTTAAACACATAAGTACATATTGAATCAATCCCCTTCCACATGGGACAGACTTCAGAGACATAGGGACCTTATAGTCAATGTGTTTAGACATCGGAGGAATTTGACTGGCTTTACCTAAACACAGCTAAGAACTATTCAGATACACCAGATGCACTTAGGTGCAGCAGTTTCAGGTAGTCTGAGAAAGTAGTATGCAAATGAAGGTATAATTAGATGTAAAATGAAGAATTGGTGAAAATCTGTAACTTCCTTATGCAAATTAAGACCTCATTCCTGCCTTTGTGTGAATCATAGTTGCTTTTTAATGCACATTTGTACCATGTGCAGAAGGCTTATAACAAGAAAAGTTACAGCCTTTTCATCTACTTACCCATCTGCAGAGATGTTTGCATTTCCTGTTAGCTTGGCTGTTTCTCATTCTGTGATGCTCATCTTGTTCACTGAAAAGCCAGGTGCTCTCAGAGGTGCTTACTGGACAATAAAAAGATATAGAAAAAGACCGACCCATCAGAATTTTGCTGATCATTAACTTTGGATAGATTTAGAATCGACAAGAACATACTAAGGGCTTTAGTTATTTTGTAAGTCCCACAGAGGGGAAATGGGGGATGCAATTCCTTTCTATACATGTGGATACCAAGATATATATAGCCCTCACTATACTTGTTATGGGGACCTCTCAGAGATAAACTAAGGGCATGTTGGGCATCTTACCGGCTTCTACCTTGAGGATATTTCAACAGTTCTTTGACATACTCTTGACACATGTACATCTGCACCTCTAGTCCCTGGTATCACATCAGGACCAATCCAGTACCATATATTCCTTCTATGGGTGGCATACTTTCCTGAGGTGTATAGTACAATAGACTGCACCCATGTTGCCACTAGCGCCCCATCTGGACCACATGAGGTGGCTGACCTGGAAGAGGAAGGGATACCTTCCATCAAAAAGCAAGTAGCAGGCGATGCATGAGGTACATCAGCAACACGTTGGCCCATCATCCTGGCAGTGCCCGTGGTTCTAATATTTGATATACAAGCTAACTGTACTCCCTCTTCCTGCATAGCAGGATTCCTCAGGGTCATCCAGTTGATAAGTGCAAAGTATTTTAATATTCCTAACTATATGTATTTCAGTATCTGCAGAGTGGTATAGATAGTATAGAGTAATCAACATCCTGTTTTTTGTTATGGGTCCTTTCCCTGATTTGTTTTGCAGGTGGTACAGGCTATTCACTCATATCTTGACTAATGATTTCAGTCCATAATCTCTAGAGAGCTGCTGAGGAGCACTACAAATCTGCTCTGGCCCAGACATGGATAGTCATTAACTGAATGTTTGACCTGTTCAAAGCCTGTTTCTGCTCCCTGGATGAAACTTGGGGTGACCTTCAGTGTGACCTTTCTACCACATGCAGGATGTTTACTGCCTGCTGCATTCTATCTAAAATAATAATGCTTGGGTCTGGTGCACAAATGCCACATCCATTACCTATACTGGCATGCCAGCCAATGGTAGTAGCAAGGCAACCCTTCCAGTAGGCTTATGCATATTGTACAGCTATGGAGGTACACAGGAGACATCTAGTCCACAACTGTGGGACATGACATTCACTTAGTGACAGTGAAAAATAAAATAGTTACACAGATAATATCTGATGCAGACAGTGTTACTTATGGGCTATCTGTGTGGTGCATGATCAATTTGCATAGTACATCAGAAATTTCTTCTACTTCAGCAATAGAAATGTTGTTATTCATAAGTATACCATCATTTGAGGTGCATGTCACACAAGTACAAGATGTTCTTCATGTTTCACTGTTGCAGTCATTACATTTGGGTAATCTGCTGGCAGGTTGCCCTCAGTCGGCCTGAATTCCAAAGTCTTGGGTCCTGCGTCAGTTGCTGTCTTCTCTTCCATGTTGTCAGGTCATCAGGGGTATAAAACATGCAGCCGACACCATTTTCTTTAGTCTTTCTTGCTGTGCATTGCCTGAAGCAGAAGCATTTCACAAGTGGTGGTCGTCCGACTACTGAAATATTCAAGTTTGAGTTTCAGAACCAAAGTCTTCACTAAAGCTAAGTACCCCTTTGGGGAAACATTTTTCTTGCTTTTTACCGATGTCAGAAAAAGTTAATAATTGTGTTACTTGTGGGACACAAATACCTCATAAGGATTTCCATTTATACTGTATTCCTTGCCTAGGCCCTGATCAAAATGTGCCTGGCTGTCAGTTTTGTGCTAGATTTAACCAACGCACTATTAAGCGCCGATATATTTTTGCATCAAAGTATTTTGGAAAAAGATTTAACTACCCAGAAATGTCATCGGATAGCAATCTGACTACTGGAGTACATAAAAAACGCAAAGAAAAGGACAGAGAAAGGCAGTCGAGATCCAAAACCGATGACGAAGCTTCTCCTAAGCCAGTCGCTGGTTCTCCGGTACTCAGTGAGGTTCTTTCGCAGCCCCTGATACCCGCTACCTTTGAGTCGCAGGCTTCTACCAACACCCATGTGGAGTCCAGCATGCCACTAGTTACTCAAGGTATTGGACTGACGGATGTATCTCCCTCAGAAGGGTCCAGAGCCGCTGAGCAGGCACCGGCTTCTGAGGGTGTATTCAGACCTCAACATTTGTATATCAAACTGATGACAGCTGCAAAACCAAAGACAAAAGCAACTTCTAAAACTAAAAAAATGATGCATGAACCATGTGCACGGGCCTCTATGCCTAAAAAACAGATGATCAAAATGGCTGAAGACCTTTTTACCTTGATCAGGGGCACCCATCCCCCTCTTGATAAGAGGCCTAGGCAAGACACTGATTATGAATCTTCAGATGAGGTTTCTATTTCTTCTGATTCCTCTTCTGATCAGGAATTATCTATACCTCCTTATGAGGATTCTGACACTGAGGAGTCTATTCCATCTGCATCTCCTCCTGAGGATTATTCTTTTGGAGAAACCTTGCATACTTTGAGAGAGCATTTTTCACTGGGAGAGTCAGGACTTCTCAGAATCAACAAAGAGGGTCAGGGATTTCCTTCTTCTCCCTCAGCACAAGCCTTTAGCCATTCCCCCTGTTTTAGACATTGTGGATGATGTGTTTTCGGAGTCAAGCTTGACCCCTGACTCCTTACCTCCGGATCCCAGTAAGCCTGACAGATATTACAGGGTCCCTGAATCACATACATTTTTATTTAGAAACCCTGCTGCTGATCCTGAAACTATTTCTGAAAGAGTAGTCTTTTCATGTTGGCGTTCAGGCTGTGCACAAGAAGCAAGTGTTGCACTCTGTGTGGTGGACCCCAGGTTGTAATAAAATGCCCTCATTGTGCTAAGTGTATGAGCTTGTGTCCCATTCTAAGGAATTATCCACCTGCAGTGGTACATAGGGCCCTGCCAGTATACTTTGTGCCTGTGTGCCAATGGCCTCAGCTGTGCCATGGGCATGAGAGTTACAACATCATTGTCAGACTGTCAGCCTGTTGTCATCAGCAGCAGCACACTGTGCTACAAGTCAAAGGATGCGTTTAGTTCTGGTGCTGTCCCTGTGAAGAAGTATATGAACATGTGGTTACTATGTCTTGTAACAGGTGAAATTATTACTTTGCATAAGAAGGATAAGAAAAATCACCATGTAGTGTCTATAGCTTTCCTACCGCATTTGACATTGACGGCATAGCTGATGGCAAAACATTAAATGATGAAATGTGCACATGTATCATACCAAATACATTTTAGCATAATCTATTAAAATGAGCTATTTACTAATATTATACAATTCTGAATTGTTGTTGTTGAAGATATCTGAAGGTACTGGTGTCAATACCACCTGTAATGAAGGCAGCAGGCTTTGGACCTGTATCTAAATCATCACCCCTTATAGACCGAAGGTACTGCTCACCTAGTATTAAAGGGTGGAATGTGGAAGGGCCACCACCAGGGCTGTTAAAAACAATACTATTCTGCCCAGCTTTGGTCCTGGCACATTCCTTCATGTCAATGGCTCTTTTCCTCCTGTATGCTAGGGTGCAGTTCTTTTCCCCTACCGCATCAGTATCAGCCACTACCAGATTCCGCACTTTCACTCCATCTCTCTCTCTCTCTCTCTTCCTGTTTTGGCCCCCTTTTCCAAAAAGGCGTTTCACTTATGTCTTCAGAGCATCCATAAGGATGTGATCCTCTTTGGGACTGAGCTTTTCTCTTCGATTTCTTGTTCCCTGCTGTAGCATCATATTCTAATCTGCAATTGCATACTGTGGAAAATTGATCAAGTGCCTCCAGCCATCCTTGTATGATACTTTCAAGAAACATAGGACACACATGCCACTGCACTGCACAAATACACATAAATGGAGAATGCCACATTGCACCAGTACTTCTGAGTTGTGGTTTTCACTTTTCTTGTCCATGCTGCCTATATTTTCTATACTTCTACAACAATTGTACTTCATATGCACATATGTGTTAGTTGTAAGGGTGTAGTAGTCAGTAAGTGAAGTATTGCATCATGTATGTCATTAATTAACTAAAATCAACTAGCCTTTAATGTCACCTATGTATTGCCCATAGGCAGAGACAGTTGTCAGCAGTAAACTGCTTGACACATGTAGACTACATTGAAAATGGCTTAAATGGCTACATTCCCAGTCGTATCATTTATTATCCATCAAAATAACAGTAACTGTTATGTGTTAGCAGTAAACATATGCTACTGTTGGAAGGATCACACTAGATTGAACCTATGTGTACCTTCTCCTATCCTTTTTTCTGTATATCCCTGTTGTTAATAAGTGGTGATAGGTGATTTGTGCTTTTTATAGATTATCACAGAAGTGAGAAGCCAAGCAAAGCCAAAAATTGTAGACTGAGATGAGTTGGCCTAAACTGTGGATGACTTAAGAATTTTCTGTGCAAGCGAGGCTCAGTCACACTGATTTCTACAAATCACATAGTAGTGCATATATGTATGACCACCTATACATACAAGGGCATTTAGTTTGCTGTGAGAAAGCTACTCTTATTCATTTATTTATTTATTTATGTATTTACTTACTTACTTATTTATTTAGTTATTTACAGTTGTTTACCAGAGAATTCTGACTGGACATAGGTCCTTTTTCAGAGGAGGCATGGGGAGAAAAGCTCCACAGAACAATATATGAGCAATAGAGTACATGAAGATCAATTGTTATACATACAATAGCAAACAATACATACAAGGGCAAACATTAGCTATACCTACAACATGAAACACAGTAATGAACAGGGTATTCCATATTCCAGTATCTAGCTAGAGACTAAGAATAAAGGTAATGTGTACATACAGATAGTACTAAGCTGAAACAGATACTGTTATAAATTCATAAACCCATAATTTGTATACAAAAACTGCAAATAAACTCAAACAGATACAAAAGAAGACATTCCACTAGAAGCTGGAACAGGCTAGAAGGGCTAAGAGGAATGGCAGGGGGAAAATAGCGGAGTAAGAGAGGAGACTGAGTAAGTAGCAGAAGTGGTAGTAAGAAGAAGGTAGGTGTAAGACAGCTGGAGATGTATTTGGAGTTGAGATGAAGTGAGGTAGTTAAGAATGTTATAAGAGGGTCTGAGAGATTGTGTGAGTAAAGTAGGGGAGAGTACAGGGAAAGCCAATAGAGAGATTTAATGAATAAAGTAGGGGAGGAAACAGGGAAACCCAGAGCCTGCAGAGGAAAGATTGCAATGATCCGACGGTGGGAGGTAGGGTGGCTAGGGGAGGGGAGACAAAGAAGAGGTTGGCCAAGAGGACTCTTGGCACATGAACATGTGTAAATGCCATTTGCACTTCAGTATGACACCAGTATGCTATACTATGTGCATAACATGTATGCGTTTCTAACACTGGTAGGGCCAGAGTTAACTCTGTCTCTCTGCCTAACTCCACCTTACCTTTCTACCATTGCACAGTCCTCACCAGAGGATTTATACTTCATATCACAAAAAAGTAAATTACAGCATTCCCCAAAATAATTTTTTCAGAAATGGTTGTGTGACTCCTTTAATCCCTTGCAGGAATCAGCTTCAGCATATATATATGAACACCACTGAAGACATGCAAAACATAACTGTGATATCACATTCAAATAATATTAATATTTCTTAGAAATGAAAAAACTGTACATATTTAAAAAAAAATTAAAAAAAACTACATGGGACATATCTCTGTTTTGATATTATACTCCAGGACAGTTTTAATTTATTTACCAAAATAAAATGGAACTGAAAAAAATGGAACTGCATTGGACTACATGTCCTGTTATTACACCAAGCTTTCCCACGGCTATCATTTCTGTAGCCAGTAGCCCTATATTGGTGTATGGACTGAGTAGAGTGATGTCACACTCCATTGGTTGTGGTTCAGACACTAGTATCCCCTGCATCAGACATCTACACCTCATTTTTGTTTTAGATCTTCAGTAGTATAGCATCCTTTAAAGCCCAAGTCCAAACCACAAGCAGGTTCAATGAAAGAAAACAAAATGCTTCTCTGCCTTCTGCAGGAGCCATATGGAACTAGTTAGATCAGGCCACCAATGATTATGAGTGGAAACAAATCAATATGTTGCAGGAGCTGAGGGAAGAGCTAGCCATGTAACAGTGTGCATCAAACTCCAAGCAAGTCTCAAAGAAAGAAAACAAAATGCTTCCTGTCTTCTGCAGGAGTCATTCCTGCACAAGTTAGATCAGGCCACCAATGGTTATGAGTGGAAAAAATTAATATATGGTAGGAGTCGGGGAAGATACAGCCACGGAACAGTGGGTTTCAAGTTTGTATTACTCTAATAAACTGCATTAAATAAAAGTGATAATTTGTCTCCTTTTACATTGAAGTTCTCTGTAGTATGTGTATTATTAGGACCTTGGACCATGTTCAATTCTGGCAAAAGAGCTAAAGAGAACCTGCTGAATCTTTCACAGAGCAAGGCATAAGTACTAAAATAGATACACTAACAAGTTAAGACACAAGTGCTAAAAGATACAGACACTTCATAATCAATGAATATGTATTTAAAGGTAGCAATGGAAGCTTGCAATGCAAGCATTGCTTTTTGGAAGCAGAGCTGAATATAGAGGCTATAAGAATTCTAGAAAATACTGCAAAATTTGGTATGCTCAGCAACTTACTACAAACTCTCCACAAGAAAGTGGTGGACATAAAAGGATCAGTTTGCTTAACAATCTTTGCCTTAAAAAGGGCCTAGAAAGAAAGAATATTTCTGCATTCTTGGAGAAGGAGTTGAAGGAACCATTGAATATTAACCTGTTGCAATTGATATCACTGATACTCATCATGCTCTACAACTGCTGAAGGAAATGGCAAACCTCTGTGTCAAGCGATTTTTTGCTTATCGAATGAGAGTGACAAAAATTTATAAACTGTGCCAAGCTAAAGATGGAAAACCCTTTCTCCTAAAAGGGTGTCAGGGAACATCCTAAGAATGTGTAAATACCAGAAAATTATTTATCTAACGTCTGATTTTTATGTTTTAAAAATAACATCCCTCTGTATCTAAAAATTTCCACCTACATTAAATGTAAAACTTGATCTCCAACACAAGAAGCCATGTTATTTCTGTGAATTGTCCTACTGAAAGGTACACCCTTTAAGTATAATGAACACATGGGGATGGACAATTCCAAAAGAACTATGGGGCTAGAAAGATATGCAGCAATCGTATCATCTACAGCTAGCATGCAAGAAAGCAGCCATATAGCAGCTGATACAATCAGCCTTCAGGAAAATGGTCTGGTTCCAAGGCAATAGAAGAATTTGGTAAAATAACTGTTTCTGGAAGACTCCTCTGTGTAGAAACAGAGCAAGCTCTTGAAGGAATGCCAGAGCACTCCAGAGGACATAACAGATAAGGATGGCTCCTTCACATTGCCAAGGCCAGCATTCAAACAGTCAAAAAAGGGACAGAGAGGTCCATGTAGTAAAAAGCAAAAGTTGGCAGTTAGTGGAAAGAACAAAAATATTCCACAAGATGACTATTGCTTTGGTTTTAACATAGATTCTTCTTCTTCTTCTTCTTCTTCTTCTTCTTCTTCTTCTTCTTCTTCTTCTTCTTCTTCTTCTTCTTCTTCTTCTTCTTCTTCTTCTTCTTCTCCTCCTCCTCCTCCTTCTCCTCCTCCTTGCAGGTTAGTGAAATGATGGGAAGAGGTAAGGGTAATACTTTTTGTGCTGTGATACAGTTATATACTGGCACTGATGGTCTAAACCCTGGGCTGTATATACACCTTAAACACTCCATTATTTTGTCTCTTAAACAGTTATTTAAAACCTTTCAATAAGAAGACAAAATCAGTCCTACAAGTCAGAATTCTATCTTTACAATCCTTCCCAAAAGGATTCCCAAATCAGAGAGGGATAAGACTTTAGTAGCCGACTATCAGCCCATATCCCTTCTGAATGATGGTATTACATTTTTTTGCTGAGGTTTTGGCAAGAAGGTTGAAAATAATACTTCCTAAACAGATTATAAAAATGGAAACAGGCTATATTAAATGATGGAGCAGTGTATACCACTTTTGCACACTTAAATTATATCTCAAAAGTCCAAAAACAATACAAGATCTTGCCATAGCTGTTGACTCTGAGAAGGCCTTTGATTCCATTTGAAGAGCTTACCTTTGAAAGGTACTTGAAATGTTGGATTTTCCTAGTAATTATATGCCCATGGTACATTTCTTGGATAACATCCCCTCAGCTCGTGTCTTAACAAGTAATGTATTATCTCATAGTATCCATCTCAGCAGGGGTACTCGTCATGGATGCTAATTGTCAACAATGCTCTTTCATTTTGCTATAAAGCTGCTAAATGGGTGGTTTAACAGTAATAATAACACTCAAGGCTGAGTAATGATGGGGATTGACATTAAAGCACTTTTACTTGCAAATGATTGTGGTGCTAACCCTGAAATCCAGAACAAAAGTTCTCATGCACAGCTAAGATACTTCCCACCTTGAACACTCTTGCTCACTTAGTAGCTAATCCTCACAAAACAAAACTATTTCCAATAAAGAGACAAGCTGAAATTTGAAAACTGCAAAACTCTGATACTCTTTTTACATGGAGAACATCACCCCTGAAATATCTATGCATATGCTTGCATACTGATCATACTTCAATGTTATATAAACTTACTACCTGGAACCAGCTATTCATTTGGGTCCACATATGGTGGAAATGTTTCTTCTCTCTAATAACATACAAAGTAGTAATTAAAATGTTTGTGGACCATCATCTCTTTTGCATTTTCCTTGCTTGTTGGATCAGTTAACTGGAATTGGAAGATATGTTGGGTTAGCGATGAGGTTTCTGTAGTGCCCACAAAGTTTTCTGGGCTGGGTATACCTGACTGAAGAAGATATTAGAAGGCATGTGGTCTCTCTGATTTATTCAGTTTGAATCATTAGAGTTTCCCATATAAGTTAGTCTAAAAGGGAAAATTATGGGAGTTCATTCTTTAGGAGGCCTAAGTTAGTTTTATAAATGAGTTTCTAGTTATTTAAAAATTTGACCATATTTGCACCACACATACAATCCCGCAAGAACTCTGTAAAACTGAACCTAGGGAAAAGACATAGGGAGACAACTTGTGCAGGTGTGGGGGGAATTATTTAATGGAATTTGGAAGAGAAGGAAATTCTGGCAGCCTAGAAATAGGTAGTAGTTTCCCCAATAGCTTGAGAAGGAAAGGATCGGGATTTGGCAAAGTCATGTGCCACATATCAGTATTAAACCATGATTGTAAACTGCTAATGACTATTTTAGAAATGAGACTTAATAAAATCCTTCCTCAACTAAATTCACCTAATGAGACTGGATTTATTTAGGAGGCGGGTGGCAGACAATGTATGAAGAATAGTAATGGTGATACAGGATACACAAGTACACACTCAGCCATTGGCAATCATAGGGTAAGATGGGGAAAAGTCTTCAATAGGGTTGAATGGCAATTTCTTCGTGAGATTCTATGGAAGATGAAGTTTCCAGGAAATTTTATTGAGTTACTTAAAAGGATCTGAGGTCAAAAAAGCTCCAGTAAAATTGAGAATTTAACACAGAGCACTTCCTTATAAGTGCGTTTACTGTGCAAATATGTCTACTTTCCCTATTCTTAAGCACTCTATACTTCAACCCCCTAGCAGAGTTAATAAGAAGTTTCACAATATGAAGATATAGGCAGAGGTCTCAAAACTATTAATTTTCCTATTTGCAGATGATGTATTTCTTACAAAGACAAAAAAAATACTAAAAGTATGGGGGTCTAAAAAAACAATTTGGAGATTATAGCAGTTATAAAGTAAACACAAACTTATCATACGCCTTGGATATAAATAATACAGTTATACAAGAGATATGGCAAAGATAAATAGTTATGATGGAATACAAAGCTATCAGGTACCTAAGGATTTGTTAGATTTAGGCAAAGTGAACAAGTTTTACATTGGCATGTTCTAGCTTACATTTTATTTTTCTGCCAAGCATTCTAGCACCATATTCTGAAGAAAGACATTAACAACATAGAAGGATAGATGAGGGATTTTATACAGAAAGTCAAGAGCTCTAGAGTAGCTTGGGAGACTCCCATCCTACCCAAGTATTTGGGAGGTTTGGCTGTGCCAGATGTAAGACTATAATAAAGCGTTAATGGTACCACTTTATATATGACTCCCGATGTCATACTATCATGCAAGATTGAAATAAATGATATTTGAAAAAGTTTTGGATTTAAGAAGCAAAGTCTTTCTAGTATTTATCTGGGGTCATAGGGTACAAATGAAATTTGAAGGGCATATAGTTGATAGGATAGGGACAGAAATGGAAAAGATATTTTCTAAGAAGGTGCTACACCATTAGAAACAGGATATACTGCCTACTGGCCTGTCAATTAAGGAATTACCAGAATGGAAAGTTAGCCTTAGATAAGTGTGAAACCAGATAGGAATATGTTATCAAAAGTAAAAGGTTGTTTCTTATTGGGTTAATACAGCAACTAACAACAACTGTCTGGATTACTCAGGCAGGGGAAACATTGCCAGTAATAAAGGTAGGGATAGTTAAAATTTGACATGGGCAAATGAGAAACTCTTGTCTGGTATTTTGGGCAGCCCACAAGCAATTAATCCTTAGGCAATCTATAAGAAATAAGCAGAAGAAATGATTTGAGAACATGGCAGGGAAAGTTATAACTAATGAATAATGGAGAAGAATAATATAGTTACCAAGGATAGTAACTATAGCCTTAAAGTATAAAATATTTTGGTGGAAGTGTTAACATAATTTCCCAGGAGCTGATGCTTTCTGTTAGAGATGTCAGACTCTTGCATGGGGAAAATAGGAGAATGAATTCTGGGGGTGTGCTGAGCTGAAAGGTTTCTAACAAGATCTCAAGTTGCTACTTAGGCAGATAACACAAGAGAGCTATTTAATTCACCATAGAACTATTCCTTACAGGGACCTTAGAAGAGATACAGGCACAGGATCCATTCCGCTATAGATCTGCATAATAATTTTCATAGGCAAAGAAAACAATAACCAGACAATGGAATAATCAGACTCCTGCAACCTTAGTTGACTTGGTGAAGCTGATTTCCTCTCTCTATATAACCAGGTGTTGGATGAATCAGACTCCTACAACCTTAGCTGACTTAGTGAAGCTGATTCCCTCTCTATATATAACCAGGTGTTGGATGAATCAGATTCCTGCAACCTTAGCTGGCTTAGTGAAGCTGATTCCCTCTCTATATATAACCAGGTGTTGGATGAATCAGACTCCTGCAACCTTAGCTGACTTAGTAAAGCTGATTCCCTCTCTATATATAACCAAGTGTTGGAAGAATCAGACTCCTTCAGACTTAGCTGACTTAGTGAAGCTGATCTCTTCTCTATATTGGGAAAAAGAAAAACATGCAGCAAGTAAAGGAACTAATTTTGGGAGAGTTATTGATTTGGTGAAAGTATGTGGAGCAACAGGGAGAACAGAGGAACTTAGCAGAAATTTTGACTTTGAAAAGGAAAAGAATAGATCAGTGCCCAGTCAACTAAATAACAAAGGTAATGCTATAGAAGGGAGCAAGAATAACAATTAAGTTACCTGAAAACAGACTCAACATTCTGTTACATTTTTAAGCAAAGGTTTAGAAGGTGCTTGAAATTTGGTAACCGATGTTCTTATGGATTTAAATGAATGTAGACCACCAAAATAAGGTCTATATTAGAAGTTTGAATGCACAGGTGTCCGAACGCCGTAACATTGAACTGGGAAGTTTCGAAATGTCAAAATAGCAAAGCCGCGGAACACCAATTTTTTTCCCAGGGAAAAAATTTGGTGGGCCGTTTCCACAGCTTTGCTATTTCCTCCACTGTGGTGCAATCTCAGAGTTGGTATATTTAAGTAGGGGGGTGTGGGGGCAAAGCCCCCCACATTAGGAATATTTTATAGTGTACATGTGTTTTTTGCTTTTGTACTGCTGTTCTGAGCATTCAGAGTTATTGCATTTTGAACTTCCGGGTTCGACATTTACGTAGTCAAAATTACTGCAGTTCGACTATGTGATATAGACCCCAAAAATACATTGACTTGTTTGTTAATATGACACAGAGAATGGGATTTGTGTTTAGAAGAATACCAAATGCTGGTATTGGACTGAAGGTAAATGTACAAGGCTTTTCATGACAAATGAACCAAGCTGCCAACTATCAACACAGTCGATGGTTTATCTCAAAGTGCACCATTCATATGATCTGCACAAATGGTCAATGTTTCTTTCTTTTATGGTGAAATATTTGGCAATTATGCATTTTCAAATAGACCACATCAACACACAGGTTGCCACTTTGCTGCAGGTAATTGGCAAAGATCCTTCTAAGGAAAGATTATTGGCAGACTTTTGTTAAAATTTTAAGAATAGTGGGGTCTATTTGACAAAACAGTTCTTTGCTTATACCATGGGTATTTGGTATTCATTGATGGCCATAATAGAGCTTTTATATGTAACCCCTGCTGTTCTGGATGTCAATAGTTTACTCCTCTCTTAAGTACAAATTTTGGGAATGCCCTTGTAATTTTAAGCTTTGGAAAATTCTCTTCATTTCAATAAATTAGATATTTCTGAAACAGATGGCATGTTCAGAAGCAATTTTTGTAGGAATCTAAGACTGTAAAACAGACAACAGCGCCTGGGGAGAGGGGCATGGATTCTTCAACTGTCAACTGTTAAGGCATAAATTGCTTCAGAATGGAAATACCTAGAGACATTGCCATTGTTTCTGGTTCAAAACAGTGGCTTTAAAAAAGTAGACAGTTAATGGGGTTTTGTACCCATATAAAGAGTCAAAAAATTATCAGGGTTATAACTTATGTTTACAGAAAAAAATTAATCAATATCAGATACAGTTCCATAAAGTGCTTAGGTTTGACAATTACAATTATCTCTAATAACTAATAGTCATTACTGTTTTAAGCCATATAAGACTTATCTAACTGTAATATGAAAAATTAATCTCTAGGATTCAATAAAATTGGTGTAGGCTCCATGTAGAGCCTACATAAAATGTACCTGTGTACACAGCCATGGTTCCCCCTCAGCAGCATGCCATGCATATTAATCATGGCCCACTGCTGCGGGACAATACAGTAATATGGATATTGAATCCATGTAGGCAGCAGTGTAGTGCCCCGTGGTTGTAGATGTTATGTACAGTAGAAGAGTCCCTTTAATGTACCCTACTTGTGTAGAAATATATGTGTATTTTAGTATGTTGTGTTTTATTTTTGTATTTTTTAATTTTTTAATGCCCATTTGCATGGCATGGAACACAGTAATGCTGAGCTGAGCTTACACATACACAGCTGACACCTGCCAAACATCTAAAAAAAGAAACCAAATGTAATTATTTATTTATTTTGCTTTCTAGCAATGCCCATTTGCATGGTGAGGCACTGAGTGCAGCAATGTGAGCTGTACTTACACATGCACAGGTGACATCTGCCAGACATCTAAAAATAGAAATCAGATGTAATTAATTAAGTGTTTTTGTCAACGTGTTTTTATTTTATATTATGAATGGCTGTTTCTGAGGTGAGGTGGAGTGCTTAGTAGTATACATGAATTTGTACTGGTTCTCTTACTATCCATGTAGCTGAATAGGTAGAGTCACAGGGTTCAAGTCCCCAGAAGTCATAACTTTTTACATGTATTGCTGTGGAAATGTGTGAGGTGACCTAAAGGGTGGTTTAATTTAAAAACAAAATTGTTACATTTGAAAAAGCTGCGCGGTGCTAAGCACTGCTTAAACATGGTTAATGGGTACTCTTGTTTGCGCGTAGCTAATCTTTGCTAAAACACGGTTATGCGAGTTTAAGTGATGATCAGCTCCGCTAAGCGGGTTTGTGTGATGCCAAGCAATGTGGCACTTTTTTGAATGTTGCAGTATGACATGTGAAGGTGGGAAAACAGCTTATATTAAGGACAATAGGCAAGAATTCTTCAGCCTTCATTAAAGTGTTATTAACCTGTCAATATTGGAAATACAATTTTTAAAAAACAAACCACTGAAAAATCCACAGAGAAGCAGCCTCAGTCCAGCATGGCACACAACCCATGTTTATTAATATTATGAGCGCTTTTGTTTGGTACAATACCAAACGTCTTCAGAAAACCGCATGTAACACAAAACATTCAACTGTTATACTTTAAAATTCATTATGTGATCAATCACCTGATCCAATTCCAACACTAGTCATGTGGTTTGCCCTACAAATTACTTAAAGACATACATATTTTATATGCTATAAAGCTTAATTCATTGTTACATAAAATTTTTATGTTAATAAAACATTATTTTACATATATTTCAAAAACATATTCAAACATAAAACCATATAAAATTAAAAAATATTTAATAGTTATTTGTTAACATCCCTGCCTTACCTATCTATTCAAGCTCTTTAACTTTAGTATGGAAGTAATTGAACAAACATCATTTAACCCAGGTAATACATATGAATGGCAATGTAGTTGCCAAACTAATTCACATGCTTCTAATTTTAAAGATGCAGGTCCCCCCTCTCTTCTTTTTGGATTTGGTCAATAATCGTGAACTTAAACCAGTGCCCTGGATGTTTTTTTACATGGTTTGCTAAAGTGGTTTCTAACTTTTCTTTCTTTATAGCGTAGAGATGCTCATAAAGTCTCTCTCTCAGTTTCCTATCTGTCTTCCCTATGGAGAAACTGGGACAATGCTAGCATAAAGCTATATAAACAACTCCACTAGAATTACAATTATATTTATGTTGTGTCTCATACTTTCTATCTCTGATGGTAAAGGAACTTCCTATGTCAATGTACTTACAATGAGGGCAAGATCTGCATTTGAACATGCCTTTTATTCTACTATTAGGTATATCCTGAAAATTTAAAATGTTCTTAAAATTCAAACCTTTCTTAAAAACAAATTTCAGTTTCATATTACTAAAATTATTGCAAACTGTGTCTGTAGCTAATAAGGGCCAATTTTTATATATAATATTTCTTATAGCTAGTGCGTTTGTGTTAAAAGTAGTGAT
Source organism: Protopterus annectens (assembly GCF_019279795.1). Taxonomy (NCBI): domain Eukaryota; kingdom Metazoa; phylum Chordata; order Ceratodontiformes; family Protopteridae; genus Protopterus; species Protopterus annectens. The sequence continues at coordinate 193,645,171 of NC_056744.1, forward strand.
GAATAATAAGTTGTTGGAAAATTCACTATTAGTTACACTATCACCCATGTTTATGTGATTTAAAATAAAATCCTGAGCATTATGCTCACTCAAAATTGCTTTATAAACTCCTTGTGTTCGTTTATTCACTACTTCAATTCTTATCTCATTCACAAAATTGTCCGGGTGTCCCCTCTTAATAAACATAGAAGTCAAGTTATCACATTTTACTGAAAAATCAATTTCTGTTGTGACCATTCCGGCTGCCCAAACAAATTGCCCCTTTACTACCGAATTTTTTTGTTGTAGGGGATGCTGACTTGTATAATGAAGAAAAGAATTTGAAAATGTAGTTTTCCTATAAATTGTACCTTTAAAACTATTACCTTCATGGTCTTTTGAAAGTCTCACATCTAAAAAAGAAATTTCATCTTTCTCATATGTGTGAGTGAACTGTAAAAAAGTTGTAGTGTTATTTAAATGTTGAATAAATAAATTTACTTCATATTCACTACCATTAAATAAAATAAAAACATCATCTAAAAACCATGTGTAAAAATGTATCATATTAAAAAAATTGTTGGTGTCATTAAATATATACCTGCTTTCCCATTCAGCTAACACCAAGTTTGCATAACTGCCACCACATGGTGATCGCATGGCCACTCCTTTTTTTTTGCAAATAAAATTTTGTGTCAAACAAAAATGAATTGTTGTTTAAGATAATATCTAAAAGTTCCTCTATGTTCAACAACTCAAGGTTTGTGACTCCCCTACTTCTCAATTTTGAGCAAACTCATTCAACACCTATTTCATGGGGTATACATGTGTATAAATCTTTCACATAAACAGTTAAAAAGGCATATTGTTCACTGTATGTGAAAGCATTAATATCATTCAAGAAATACCATTAATCTTTGCATATATGTGATTCTTTGACTATGTATTTTTTTTTAATACTTCCACATATTTTGCTATTGGATATGTCAAAGATTGTCTGCTATTCACTATGGGTCTTAAAGGGAGGTTCTGTAAATCTTTATGGATCTTCGGAATCCCAAAGATCACTGGTATTTTTGGTGCAGGCATAGAAAAATAGTTATGTACTTTCAAATCAATTGTACCTTCAATAAATAAATCACTAGTATACATTTTAATTCTATTATAGGAAACATTTAACTGATTCAGTGAAATCAATTCATAACTACTTTCATCACTTAATATCAATGCCATTCGTCTTACAAAATCACTTTTTTCCATGAATACCAAACCACCTCCCTTGTCAGGTTTCATAACCCTTACCCCACTGAATTTCAAGTAGTTTATTAAATCAATTTCCAAGATAAACATATTTTTATACCTATTATGTCCCATTCCATCACAAGTGAATGCATTTCTAATGTCTAATTCACATATTTTTTCGAATGTGGAAATAATAGGAGCTAAAGGTGGATTATAAGTGCTTGGAACCACAAATTCACTTACATTTTCATTTTGATGGAAGATTAATTTAAAATTAACCTTCTTTGTAAAAAGCTTTAAGTCAATTAATGTATTTGCAATGTCTCCTTAGCAAGTTGGAACAAATGACAAGCCCTTTGATAACAAATCAGTTAGCTGGCAGTAAATTTCAAAGTCTGAATAATTATATATGTTAAAGTCATGCTCAGCATTTGTTATTATTATAAAATGTTCCTCACATTCCACTTCTGTCTCAACTATAGTAGGTGGAATACCTATTGTTTTGGCTATTTCTGATGCTGTCGTCGGTTCTGATAGTTGTATCTCCTGTTGTGACCCCCTTGGTGGAAATCCCATTTATTACTGTTCTGGTTACTTGAATTTGCAGGATGCTGGTAATTTGAAGTGTCAGAATTACTATTATTCTGTTGTTTCCATTGAGGGCCGTTCCTTCGGTTCTGAATACGTTCACTTCGCCTTAACACTCCAGGTCCATTTGAGGGTTGTTGAACCACTGTAGTGTATGTTACGTTGCCTGCTACATGGTCACTGTTTTCATCATCTTCAGAAAACCCATTACTAGGATTTGAGTTGTTTATATCTACGTCACCTAGGTTGTTCCACTGTTGAGACAATGGAGGGGGTGGATACACCGAACCATTACTATATTCTGTATTATCACGTTCTAATTTTTTATTTTTAGTTGCTTTACATTTCAAAATTTGAATGTCAATGCTAGAAAAAAATACATGAATACTCATATTTGTATCTTCCAAAGTCTTGGTTGTTTTTAATTTGTTTATCAATAATGTTTATTTCCCTTACAAGGGATTCAACCATAAGCTGATAGTGGTTTATTAACATTTGCAACAGTTCAAGTCCTTGCTTATCGAACAATTTTTTTAAGTCCAAATGAAAGGGGGAATTTCTCACTAACCCAGTTGGGTAATGCCAGATTCTAAGTCCTTTAGGTACTTGTTGTCTCCTTAGACATTCTTAAAAATACGAAATTTCTAGTTGAAGTTTTTTCAACTTGAAAGATTTGTAGTCAAGGATATTTAAATTGTTCAACCAAAACCAAAAGGCACTCGAGAAGTAACAAGAGGCTCGACTCCTTAGTTGTGCTTCAAACACTTTAATGTGACTCACAGCACTCCAAAACACGTACCACACATAAACGCAAATTACAGGACACAGTGCATTTTCGTTTCGTATAACTTCTTCTGATGTATAACTAAATACATGAATGATTCCACCCCTATCTTTAAATATGCATTTGACTAATTACTTAATTGATCAATAAAACATTTAGGTACTATTTAAATTTTTTATGTATTAGTATAAGTTTGAATTTTGCTCATTCAAAAGGTTGAGGATGTTTGATTTTTTTATTATTCTTTTATATTTGTATATACCAAGTAACTGTGCAAAATTTTTTAGTACCTGCAGGTAAATATTTATATTTGAACACTAGATGGTGCTAACTCCTGCTGATTATGAACTGTATTAAATTATTATTTATGTATTTCAATGTACTTATAATAGTATTTAGGTGTTAAGCTGTTTGTAGGTTTTATGTATATTTTGGTAGTTTTAAAATGTATTTTATAGATGTTGGTTTTATATGTTAAGTAGAAATGTTTAGGTTGTTTCTTATGGAAGTGCCTATTAAATAGTACCTAAATGTTTTATTGATCAATTAAGTAATTAGCCAAATGCATATTTAAAGATAGGGGTGGAATCATTCATGTATTTAGTTACACATCAGAAGAAGTTATACGAAACGAAAATGCACTGTGTCCTGTAATTTGCGTTTATGTGTTTTGGAGTGCTGTGAGTCACATTAAAGTGTTTGAAGCACAACTAAGGAGTCGAGCCTCTTGTTACTTCTCGAGTGCCTTTTGGTTTTGGTTGGACTGTTTTCGGCACTTGTCCGTGGTTTTGTTTTGAGTTCTTTGGTATGGAAGTGGAGGAGGCATCAGCGACTTCTTTTCGTTCTGAGGTGGGAGGTGGCAACTCCGATAAGATGGACAGAATATCTTACCAGTTAACACAGCTAATCGAGCTGTTGATGCCCACAGCCCACCCATCACTGACGTCATTGTCTGGAGTGCCAGGAAACCAGGAAGTTCTACTAAGGAGAGTGAACAGCGAGGTGTAGCTACAGGTGTGCTACTGGGAAAAAACTACAAACCTTTTTTAGACAATATACCAGGCACCTCAGACCAGGATATTCCTTCTATTTTTAGGACATCCTCGAATGACGAAAATAATGGTGCAATGAGTCACCGAGATGATGGCAATGCAATACAAGGAAATAAACATAATGGACAGAGGTACAAAACTGATTTTGCTAGCATAATGCATTTGAAATATAGTTTCAATGGTAAAAAAATACCCCTATCTGTGGAAAGTGATGTAAATATTTCATATGACTATAATGTTAAAATGCTGGATGACTTACTGTTTAAATATAAAAATATTGAATTGGAAAATGCTTATTTAAGGGAATGTTTGCGCTTAAAAATTGTTCCCAAAGCCTTACGATTATACAAATACCCTAACAAAGTTAAGGAAGGTAGTGAGTTCCATTTTGAATTACTTACCATTTTTGACAATTGTGTGTTTGATATACTGAAAGCTATAATTGAAGAAAATGAGAGAGAAATGGAACGTTTACAGGGTAAAATAGAAAGTATTAACTCAAAAATAACTGAAGATTTGCTATTTACCATAGAGGGAAGTCAAAGGAAATATTATGAAACATTACAAAGAATTGAATAGAGTATTAGGAATGTGTACGAAAGGAAAATTAGAAAATTAGAAAGGGATATAAATGAGTATAAGGAAAAAGTGTGCTACCCAAAACCTAGGGAATATCCCTATAGGCAAAATTATATGTCTGAAAATGTTTGGGGTCAAAAAGAGCACCCCATGAGTGAGCAACAAGACACTATGGAGGAGTTAGCTAATATTAATGATTATTCTGAGTTCTCACCATTAAGGAGATCAGAAAGAATAAAAAATAATTATCAAAAAAATAATTATCAAAAAAACTACCAATATGGGGGGAGGGGGGTGAACAACAACAACAAAGGTTTCCAACAGTGGTAGGAAGTGATAACAACAATTTTGAAAAAGATGATTCCCAAGAGTTAATTTCAGTACAAGGACATGTAAGTAAATATAAAGGCTATAATATATTTAATTATAGTAATAGAGAGCTTAGTGAAGTCCACTTTACACTCTTCTCTAAAGGACTTAAATTTGTCCCTAATACGAAGGCCGATGTTAGCAAGGTATTAATAGACTTAAAATTATTTTTAAGAAAGAAAAACTTTGAACTCCTGTTTCAAGGACATGACTCTAATAGCCATAGAATAGAGGAGTTAAGGAAAAAGAGCATTTTTAACCCTCCTTTACACCCGCAACTAAAAAATGTTGAGGCCATTTTGGAAAAGAAGCTAAGGGGTGAGTTACCCAAGAACAAAATCTCTTTTAATCTTACCAAGGAAGAAAATAATCTATTAAGAGATATACGGAGGGATAAATCCATAAGAGTGATGAAACCCGATAAGGGAGGCGGTACTGTTATTATGGACCAAATCTTTTATGAAGCAAAAATGATGGAATTATTGGAAAATACAGAGAGATATGCTAGGGCTTCTTTAAATGAAATAAACATCGGTAATAAAAAAATATACTTAGCCCTTAATGATTTATTATTGGAAGGTTCAATAGATATCCAAACCTTCAAGTACCTACATGTTGAAAAACCCAAAGTCCCCACAATATTTGGAGTCCCAAAGGTTCACAAAAATGTAGAAAATCCCCCAATGAGACCAATAGTAGCCTCAGAAGGTTCTGTTACAGCACCCCTGGCCAGATGGCTTGATGTTAAATTAAAAGACCTATCAATGGAGGATAATGGTGTAGTGAAAGACTCATGGGACTTACTACAGAATTTAACACAGGATATGTTTGATAAGAATATTATCTTTATCACAATCAATATTGTGGATTTATTTTCTTCTATACCATATAGTGAAGGAATGAAATGGTTTGAAGAAGCATTAGTGAACTATGCAACATTTAGTAAGAATGATTTTTACCTTATTTTAACATTAATGGACCTAGTTCTCTGTAATAGGTATATACATTATGAAGGTGAGTTCTTTAAACAAATCCAGGGGGTAGCTATGGGGGCAAGATGTGCTCCGATATATACCAACATTATTTTGTCAGCTTGGGAGGACAGCTACATCATTAATTCTGAGTTCAAACACTGCTGGAAATTTTATAGGTGCTTTTTAGATGACATGTGCTTCTTATGGGTAGGCTCAGAAGATGAATTTGACATTTTTTTTAATTACATCTCTAGGTCAACCAATTTTCTGACATTCACCTATCAGAGTGATAGGAACATTTTAAAATATCTAGACATCTTGATAGGGAAAGGAGAAAATGGATTTTTTTCAAAGATTTATAGAAAAGAAACTTTTTCTAATTCATATTTATCATATAATAGTGCGCACCCCTACCACCAGAAAAAAGGAATAGTAAAAGAGGCAGCAGGATGACTTCGAATGAATTAGACTTTGATGATGAGTGTACATTACTGCGTAATATGTTTAGAGATAGAGGATACCCAATCAGTCTTATTGAGGTAATAGAAAAGGAGGTTAGAACAGGAAGAAATGACAAATTTAAACCTATCCTTGGAAACAGAACAAGATGGAATAATGAAGAATTAAAAGTTGACAAATATGAAGGTGAAAGCAACTTTGTGTTGGATTTTAGTGGTGAAGCAATAAAAATTAGAAAAATAATAGAGGAGGAATGGAATAGATTTAGTGAAATTTCTGACCTTGAATGCTTGTTTGTACAGCCACTGAAATGCACCTATCAAAAGGGAAAGAGTTTAAAGGCAATCTTAGAAGGTAAAAAAAGGAATGAATATAGCAAGGGAAGGAAAAGTTGGAACCTTTAAGTGTGGGAGATGTTCACAGTGCTCACATATTTGTACAAAAGGAACCATTTATATTAAAAGTAGGGATTTCCTAAACCAAAGTAAGTGTTTTGCAAATTGCGAAACTAGTGGTATAGTTTATATAGGGTTATGTGACCATTGTGACACATTCTATGTGGGGAAGTCAGAAAGAAAACTGAAAAATAGAATATATGAGCATTATTATGAAATGAGGAAAAAATGCACACATAATAGGTTCATAGGTTCATAGGTTCATACTAGGCTATCTGCCCAAGGGCATTTATAAGCCTAGCCCATAGTTATTTGGCTTTCTTTAGTTTGAAGAAAACTATGCCTATTATTTTGCTGTGCCTCTGTCAAGCAGTGACACTGAAGTAATCCCTGGGGTATATCTGCGATCTCCCATCCATTGGTCAAGATTCCTCTTGAACAAGGCCAGCGAGGTGCTTTGCCTCACATGTAACGGGATTTTGTTCCACAGCATAGGGAGTCTCTGGGTGATGAATCTGTCCCTCCAGCACGTTCTATTAATAACCGTGTCAAGGTTTAAGTCTCCTGCCCTTGTGGTTCTGAGGGATCTAGATTTTTTGAGGTGAAGCATATTCATCAAATCTGGGTTTGCCATGGCCTTATATGTCAGGCACAGGTCACCTCTGAGCAAGCGGTATGAGACTGAATAGAGCTGGAGTTCTTTCAGTCGGGCAGCATAAGACATATTTTTGAGACCCTTTATCCTTTTGGTGAGGAACTTTTGGGGCCTTTCCAGCTGCTGCAGGTGTTGGGTCAGATATATTCCGAATGGGGCATTGTACTCAATCATAGGTCTAATGAGTGATGAGTACAGGGGGACGATGACCTCCCTTGATCTAGATGTGAATCCCTTCATGATCAGGTGGGCAATGTAGAAGGTTTTCCTAACTACTTTAGCAACATGAGTGTCAAACGACAGGCTACTGTCAACCTGGGTCCCTAGATCCCTGATGACTTCTTCTGTGCTCAGTGGATTGAAACCTATATGGTAGCTATGGGTAACTTTGTTTTTATGACAATGCATTTCTTGGCATTTAACTTTAGGCCATGGCTCTGGCACCAGTTATCCGTTTCTGTGAGGCCCTTCTGAAGGATATCTGTGTCAGACGTGTTTTCGACTATGGCGTCCAGTTTGCAGTCATCTGCAAACTTTGTCAGCCATAACCCTCCTGCTTTTGCTTGTACTTCAGAGAAGTAGATGCCGAACAAGAGTGGACCCAGGACTGAGCCCTGTGGGACACCACTTGTGACAGGCTTTGAGTCTGACATGGCTCCAGCAACTCTGACCCTGTGTGTTCTGTCACTTAGCCAGTTTGCAACCCATCTTGTGATGTATGGGTTTACATTCAAGCTGATGAGTTTTTCGATGATACCTGAGTGGGGTGAAGGCCTTTGCCAGGTCAAGGTAGGCTGTATGGACTGCCTTTCCCTCATCAATGGCCTTGGTGACTGTCTCGAAAAGTCAACCAAGTTTAAAAGGCATGATCTGCCTTTGACAAAGCCAAACTGGGTTGGATCCAAAGTCTGCAAGTTCCCTATGTCTTTATTTATGAGTTCCATTATGATCCTCTCCATGGCTTTGCAGATAAGGCTTGTCAAGCTGATGGGACGGTAATTTCCAGGGTCGGTGGAGGCTAAATGGCGCAGTTTCCCTTGCCCCAGTATTAATGATGAGGGCAGCTAAATTATAGATACTTAAAAAAATTTTTATGTATTAGTATAAGTTTGAATTGTGCTCATTCAAAAGGTTGAGGATGTATGATTTTTTTATTATTCTTTTATATTTGTATATACCAAGTAACTGTGCAAAATTTTTTAGTACCTGCAGGTAAATATTTATATTTGAACACTAGATGGTGCTAACTCCTGCTGATTATGAACTGTATTAAACTATTATTTATGTATTTTAATGTACTTATAATAGTATTTAGGTGTTAAGCTGTTTTTAGGTTTTATGTATATTTTGGTAGTTTTAAAACGTATTTTATAGATGTTGGTTTTATATGTTAAGTAGAAATGTTTAGGTTGTTTCTTATGGAAGTGCCTATTAAATAGTACCTAAATGTTTTATTGATTAATTAAGTAATTAGTCAAATGCATATTTAAAGATAGGGGTGGAATCATTCATGTATTTAGTTACACATCAGAAGAAGTTATACGAAACAAAAACGCACTGTGTCCTGTAATTTGCGTTTATGTGTGGTACGTGTTTTGGAGTGCTGTGAGTCACATTAAAGTGTTTGAAGCACAACTAAGGAGTCGAGCCTCTTGTTACTTCTCGAGTGCCTTTTGGTTTTAGTTGGACTGTTTTCGGCACTTGTCCATGGTTTTGTTTTATATTTAAATTGTTGGCTATCATATCCGTTGAAGAAGAGCTGCCTAAATTACTTGTATTGAATATATTTTCTGTTTGCAGGGAAGTTGGTGCATTTAAACCATTCACTTAAAATAGGTGCATCAGTAACTTACCCATGTCCATTTTCCATACCTTGTGTCATAACTCGCGTATTCGTTTCCTGAGAGGTACCATACCTTCCATACAATTTTTGGAAAACAAACCACTGAAAAATCCACAGAGAAGCAGCCTCAGTCCAGCATGGCACACAACCCACGTTTATTAATACTATCAGCGGTTTTGTTTGGTACAATACCAAACTTCTTCAGAAAAACACATGTAACACAAAACATTCAACTGCTATACTTTAAAATTCATTATGTGATCAATCATCTATTCCAATTCCAACAGTAGTCATGTGGTTTGCCCTACAAATTACTTAAAGACATACATATTTTATATAATATAAAGCTTAATTCATTGTTACATAAAACTTTTATGTTAATAAAACATTATTTTACATTACTTAGTTTGCATTAATTAGAAGCATGTGAATTAGTTTGGCAACTACATTGGCATTCATATGTATTACCTTGGTTAAATGATGTTTGTTCAGTTACTTCCATACTAAAGTTAAAGAGCTTGAATAGCTAGGTAAGGCAGGGATGTTAACAAATAACTATTAAATATGTTTTAATTTTTAATGGTTTTATGTTTGAATATGGTTTTAAAATATATGTATAATAATATTTTATTAACATAAAAGTTTTGTGTAACAATGAATTAAGCTTTATAGCTTAACTATATAACTAATTTACTACAGTGAGACAAGGTAGGCTGGTTTCAGGTGATCCACCTACCTTGGCTCCTCTGGCCATGGCACTGGGGCCCAGCACTTCTGGAAACCAGCCTGGTGGTGCCCCCTCTGCTGCCCCTGTACTACCTGCAGCATCAGGTAGTTCCATCCCATGGGATGGGGCTCATCTCCCATCTGAGAGCAGTGGTAGAGGGGATGTTGTCACCCGCAATGAACTGCCAGGATTGGTGCACAGGATTATGTTCCGTGGTTTTGGACACTGCCTGTGCTGGATGGAGGGTATGCTAGCCATCCTGGTGGGGCAGCATTGCCCCAGAGCCCAGCTTCTACCACTGCCACCCCAGGGTCAGTGAAGGAGCATTGCCGACATTCCCATAGATGGGGACTTACATCACGCTGCTACTTTGTGGAGGTACGTGAGACTGGGATTCCGCAACACCCTCCCCATCCAAGGTGTTCATCTCTCTCTTGTGTCACACACCACCCTTGTCTGCTGTCTTATCTATCTGCAAAAGCTTCCTCATCTTCCCAACTTACCTCCTCCACATGTACCTATGTTCCTTCCCCAACATTCTAATCTCACCTAAAAAAAAATGGTCACCTGTCCCAAAAAAAAATATATCGTCCCATAGATAGCTGTTCATTTCACACATATGTCCACTGGACACACATAATTTGGTCAAAATTAGCTTGAAAATGCAGCTATGTTGTCCTCATCACTCTCTCTCTCTAGGGGTGACAGTCAAATGTCATTGTAGAAGAAATGGATAACTATGGTTCTTTCCTACACTCTTTATGCACATATCTACCAGCCTTTCACTATGTTTTGCCCCCTGTTGCACCCTATTTCACCACTGTCCTATCTCCTCATTTTTCTTTTCTTTAAAGATTTTTTGCATGAAGCTGCGCAACACAGCATATTGCGCAGTGTTGCTAAGCTCAGCTAAATAGAGGTATATTGATATATGTGTTTTAAATGATAATAAACACATACAAAATAAACACCTGCTCCTGATTTTGAACCCGATACCATTACACCTGCAGACCACTGCATTAACCTGCCATGCCACATAACTGTTAATTAAAACAAGTGGTTTAAGCAAAACATAGTAATTGCAAGTTACTGTAATTAAGCGTGTTTAAGCAAAGCTGTGCATCTTGCCGTGTTGTGTAAATTTCCTAAAAAAGTAATGGAAAAACTGGGACTGTAATTGTGACTCTGGTACAGGACTATACCACTAGGAAACCAGACAAAGACTAATAGCTATAACCGAGGTCTCTAATAATAGGTAAATGGGCACTTTTAATAGCAACATGTACAAATACACGTGCTAAAACATTAATGGCAAAATACATGTTCAACTGGGACTCGGGTGGAGAAATACATCCCTATAAAGCCAGGCACATAATAATGGATATAATGGAGGTATGCCACAGGCTGTATGTGTGCACTTGTCTCTTCACAAATACACATGCTGTAACAGTGACTCAGTAGCTCAGTCTGTTAAATACTTTGCAAACAGGAAGTTTTGTCGCACATAGTCCTGGGTTCAAATCCAGTTGTGTGTAGCATTTAAATTACATTAATGTGAAGCCATCAATGAATGACAGAGTCATGGACTCTTTATCCACACAATGCATTTCAAATTAAATGTCTGCTTTTCACTGATGGAAGTTGCAGGCCTGCAGATAGGAACACACTTGACATATCCCTATAGCAACAGTATAAGTGCATAAAGTGTCATGCATTAATATGCATTCACAGAGGATTTTAACTTAGGTAATGCAAATGAGACCTACTAATATCAGAGTGGAGCACACAATCATTTCATAACAATATTACAGATTAGCACAGCTAGCATACTCATATGGAGGTCCTGCTAGTAACAAGGACTGCCAGCACACACATTCCAAGTGACCACCATAATGTAACACATGGCCTGACAGTTTCCCAAATGGATGGCATAATGGTATATTTGCCCCTATGTTTCTCAAGGACACAACAAACATATTGCCTAGTACTCTGCTAGTGATACCATTGCCTAATATACTTACCTTAAACACATGCTTTAATTTGCAGTGGAATGGGTACCCTCAATCTGGCCCTGCCTCTACAACAAGGCTCCCACAGCTCCCACCGTTACTCTTACAGCTTGCTGTCCTCCAAAGTATTCACACTCTCTGCCTATGTCTATTGCCTGCAGCACATACATGTGTATGTAAAAGTAGCTGCTACAGACATGCCCTCTATATCAGAAAGGGCTTCTAATCTACATAAAGGCCTTATAGCTTGTGCTGTGTTTGCATGACATTGGCTGATTATACAGCTAATCAGCTGTGTTGGCTGCAATTAGCATTTCAGACACACATGACATATCTCCTTAGTCCATGTTGCCTGATTCCCTTCCTGATTCACACACATGCTGTCAACCTTTTGGGTCAGCCTTGGCCTCCTACACCCCTGTAGAACAGCCTGTGCAAGGGAATATACCTCTGCCACATCCCTGTCATCCTTGTCATCGATGCAGAGTATTGAAGCTGTGTCTGATGCACAGAATGACTATATAAATTAATATGTAATTGTGTAATGCAGTGTTGCTTTGCCATGCCACTTCTACTGGTCACTGACAGATACTGTGTGCTGACATTTGTAATGCGTTAGCCACATAATATTGTGTGCCTTATGTTGTATGATGTTGTAATGGCTGTATAATTACACAATGAAAGGTGTGTCACAGACCTGCTTATGGTTCAGTTTCAGGAGTCTGTAGGGGATACCTATGGATACACAGTGGCAATAAAGCCATAGACATCACAGCACAGGATGGAATGTCAGCACAGAAGACATATCTCTCTAGCAAGGTACAGCACTATAGGCGCATCACTCCAAAGGGTCATTTGTGTATACCAAGCTAACAAGGACAATGGCGTCATGCAGCCTACTCATGCATCCCTAATCTATGAAATGGTCTGATAGCCTTAAAAGTGTCACCACGGATTTTGGAGCTAACACATGTACAAGCTGTGGTAATGGAGATGACCCATCTACAAATTGCAGTGTCCATTACAAACATTTGTCCTACACCATTTATGATTGTCTTGTTCTGCATCCCATTCTGTAACTTGTACATGATGTGCATTACACCAGATGTGTACTTCACATGCATGGGGAGCTTGCTGCACATAGGGTGTAGTGTCTGTGTTACATACCTTTCTCTCCAGCATGTACTATATATACAACAGTGACAGCGTTGGTGTGTAGAACAGGCAATACATGTGTTAATTCTGTCTTGGATATGGAGGACGTACACAGTGGGATCTGACACCTCCCTGTATGAAGCAGGAGACAGACTACACATGTACGGTATTGACACAGACTGCATCAGACATGCTATCTCCAATGTGTATTGGTTAACCATGGAATCTGTGTGGCTGCTACAGTTGTAAGATATGCCTGTGTAGTGACAAAGCAAGGGTGCCATTGCACTAAATGACAGTTGTGATGAGTGCCAAATAGAGTATAACAATGACAGTCTGGGATTTACATGCCATATCTTTCTGTATAGGTTGTACAAAATTGAACGGATCCCCACAGCTTATCAACCAGTGAAAGTCAAAGGCTACATTACTCTCTGTGCCCATAAGTCCATGAATAATGGCTCAACTGTGTGCAGTGTGAGGACACTACTATATTTTTCTGGGGTGGATGACTTCCAAAAGGATAGTATTGTTCTGTCCTTGGCATTTACTTTTTGTCAGTGGCTCGGACAACAACTGAATGTGTGCCTCAAGCCATCCTGGATAACTGTTGGTTCTGTGTGAAATTCAGTGACAGCTCCTAATATGCAATCACCTGCTAATGTAGTTATTCAGAGGTCAGTGACAGTGGCCATGACTGCAGAGAAGGGAATGGGTACAAGGGGTACTCCATTAATTATGTCTGATGGAAGTCCAGTGGTGACTGGTGTCATTGTAGCATAGGTTTATCCAATGCTATCTCCCCAGGTTATGATTATCAGACACTTGGCTATGCATCAGCTGACATACCACTCTGTAAATAACCTACACAGTTTTCAACAAGGCCTGCTGGCCTAATATTGTCAAACACCATGTCAGGCCATGGTAGGTGGAGTGAGTCATATTACTATCATCCATTGCATAGTGCAACACTCAATGAGGTCAGCCACTTAGGGTAAGTAGGCATGATCTGCCCTTGAGCAAAACAAACTGTGTTTGGCCCAGTGTCAGTAGATGTACAACATTGTTACTGATTGTTTCCATGATAACTCCTTTCATGGCTTTACATATCAGATGACTGCGAGTTCTGGGGAAACTGCTTGGCACTGCATGCTAGTTGTACTCTGTGCAACTAAATACTGCAGTAACTTCCATCATGTTCCAAGAAAATAGTCATCCGTGGTGTCTGTACAGAGCACAGGCAAACAATGGAGGGAAGCGTAATATGTATACCCTGTGAAGGTAAGGTGGGAGGTTTTACACAGGTATTCTGTAGCTGGACATTACTCAAATAGTGTGTACTGAAAGAACACAAATACAATGTGAAGATTGCAGAAATCAGGATAGTCCCCTGAATTGCCGGCTCCTGCCTACTAGTACTGCTGTTCTCACCACCACCATTCTGTCACTGGATACCATGCTCTGATACTTTTTCTGTCATCACACACAAAATGTTATTATGAAGCTCATGATGAGAATCAGGACACAGCCTATGTGTCCATTTGCATGGTTGTCCCACATCAGGAAAGGCTCTGTAAACATTGCACACCCTCCTCCAGGTAGATGCCTTGATTAACAACCTGACCAATCAGTTGGCCTTTGCATGTATTATGCCTTCTGTACCAGGGTTGGTGGTATGTCACTAGGAATTGACCAGATGTTGATTAGGAGCAAAGCTGCTGTGTCACAATATAATGTGCAATGTCCAGTGACATAGATGTCCAGGCTTGCTGAAACAAGACACATCTTAATTGACAATTTTGCAGCAGTTCATGCATCCTGCCCTTCAACATATTAATGGTAGATATCTGCATGACATGGCTGTGAGGCCTACTGCAAAGGACTGACCACCTTTGGCCAAAGTATGTCCACCTGCCACATGTCCTTGGTATGTCATATTGTACAATTATGTACCCAGAACACATCTATGTTCCCACATCACATAACACAACAACCAGTTTGCTGTGTGGTTGCTTGACAGGCATTGTATGCTTGCAAGGGCAACGTAATGTCAGCAAAGTTGAACAAGTCCTCTATGCATGCACAGGCATCCACATCTTCATTGCAAGACATGCCCACAAACACTGTGTTTCAGGCTGTCAATGCCAAGGGTGTGGCAGTATGACCCTAACCTTGCAGGACTTGCACAGTGTCACATTTGTCGGTATGGTATTGGGACCATGCCTAATAACAGGATTATGGTCAATTCAAGGTCCACATGGTTGAAAAAGCATTGCATGGCACACTGTCAGTTGCTGTGTTAATTTAGAGGACCTGCATAAAGGTGACATGTTACTTTTCACCATCTGTCATGATACTGCCTAACAATGACATGCTGTGACGTACACACAAGCATAACTGTATTGGTAATGACAGTATCAATGACTGCGGATGAGATGTGGAAAGTGTCCCCACCCCTCTACTCCTATGCCACACAAACACAATGTGTGACAGATGTGACTGTACTTCAAACCTTGATTCCATGGTGTCTCACACAGCAGTCAGTACATATGGAAATGAACATTTTGGTAACATGCACAGCTCATCTCCTGCACCACCCAAACCCACATCACAGACCTGCATGTGTATAGCTCCTTACCAGATACATTACCAAACAACAGACACCTCAGAAATCCTACCTCTGGAGAGCACTGTCCACATAATAGTGCATGCACCACTGTCTCACCAGTCAAACACCTTGGATAAAACACAACAGCACACCTATTATTCATAGGTGATTACATCTTGAGACACACTTATGTCTGTTGTCATCAGGCTACATATGGGAAATGTCACAGTTAGCTGTCTGTGGGTTGACACGATACTCCATACCACACATTGCCGCAACTCAAACAATATCAGGTAATATAATGATGACGTCATATTTCCTGCAGATGTGTACGACTAGGGGCATATGTCACCAGAGTGGATGCAGACACATGACTGAGCTTAGACACTCTGTATGTCTTGTGGGTATGCCCATAGATTTTAGCTGCATTTGACCCTCACGTAGGATGATGGTTCAATACACACAGAAAATGATGGACGTCAATAATTATTTTAGTGTGTGGTGCCACTGTAAGGGAATCCACTACATCTCTGCTTTGGATGACTGGATCAACAGACTTTAATGCTTTGTCAGAGATAGTCTTCATCTCTCACCCCTGGGATTTCAAGTACTAGCCAAGGTTGCTGACACCCCCACAGTGCCTCTTATAGGAACTATCTGGAGGGGAAAACTTTCCAATGAGAACGTCATCTTCATACAACATCACGGTTATGCTGCTACATGCTGGGAATGGCAACACTAAACCCCACTCTGTGGAATGTATCCCCACCTTGGAATATGCAGACATTTGTGCAGTCAAAGATGCCTGGTTCAAGGCTGTGGACAGCACCACAACCATACCAGAGTACACTTCCTTCTGCATGTTCAGACCTCAAATCAACAGTGTGCAAGGTAATGCAGGTGGTGTATATATATTCATTAAGGATAGATACGCATCCGGATTTAGTGAAACACTATGCTTTCCCAGAGACACTGCAGGTGTTATTCACTGCTGGAAAGTGCACCCAACCAAGCCATTGCCAGCTACAGGATCAGATCCATGAATTCAGACACCCATTGTGCTTATTTGAATGTACTTGTGTCTATCTAAATATATCAGTACACCATGGTTTGGGGTGGCATTAAGTAAGGACCAACTAAGTTGCTAAGTCATGCTGAAGGTCACTTGTCTAAAGGTTAGTCCACATCCTTAACTACAATGCTCTGGACCAGTGATGTGACATCCCCACAAGGGGAGCCACCTTAGTGCTTTATGTGTTTCCCAATATGTGTGACCACTGCAGCCCCCCACTGTAAGGTCCTCCCTGGTGAGATCTGACCACAGATCAATCAAATTAAAACTTTCAGACCTAACTCCCCCCTTGCAGAAAATACAGAGATATACTTACACAAAGCAATGCATTACCTCCTATGAGATGGTTTACATAGCGTGATTGCACCTACCCCCTCAGATGAGACAGGCAAGTATGAAGAGCTCTACACTCATGCATTATGTAAGCAGCAGTACAACTGCATAGACTCAGCTATACCTGACTAGAGGAACACAAGCTCCTTGTGGCAGAGCAAACCCGAGTGGTGGACAACTACCATTAACAGGCAGCACAATAACAGGTGGATACTGCTGTGTGACAGTTGGAGTTAATGTGCCCCCTAAAATTGAGGCACAACCTCCTCAGCTAAAACAAGCTCATGGTGTTGCTGTGACATTGTGTAGAAACAGCATGTGACAAAATTAGCCTCCCCACAAAGCAGAACCACAATGCACAGTGTATTTACATGTGTAACCTTAGAGGACAGGCCCAGATTGTCAGTGAACTTATACTTAATGATACCACATATAATGTGTCTGTACTCATAGCTAACCTGTTGTCCCAAAGATTCTGTGCCAACTTCACTCCATTGTCTCCACCACATGTGCCATATGATATTCC
This sequence comes from Protopterus annectens, assembly GCF_019279795.1. Lineage (NCBI taxonomy): Eukaryota > Metazoa > Chordata > Ceratodontiformes > Protopteridae > Protopterus > Protopterus annectens. The sequence goes on from NC_056744.1 coordinate 193,662,520, forward strand.
TACAACCTGTCCCATACCTTTCATATCTACAGAGCAGGTCATAATTGTCATGTATATGGGGGATACACAGCATTTATTGGACATGCCAACATCCCAGGCTGCATCCTACATGGGATCCAACAAGGATTACTAACACCATTGGGAACTCCTTGCAATCATACTGTTAAACACTGGCTGCATCCCAGCTGACTGGACAATGGCAACTGTTATCGCTTTACACAGAGGTGGTGCATCCACTGACCACTGTTACTATAGACCTATTCGCATGAGTAGCCATATCTGTACACTCATGGGGCAAATCATCATGTAGCTAACCAGCAAAAATATATGTGATCTACAAACAGTTGACTGTACACAGTTTGGATTTCTGACAGGGAGATCATGGCTGTTAAACATCGTGGATATGTCTAAGACAGTCACCAAGGGACTTGGTGAGGGGACATCAGGGTATACAACTCCCTGGACTTAGCCAAGCTGTGTGACTCTATCCCCCATTCAGGCATCATTGACAATAGCACCCACTTAGACATCCACTGTAATATCATTATCATTATAGGGGTCACTAAGTGACTCAGTGATTTCACACATACTCAAAATGGGGAAATCTATCATTATCATTATAGGGGTCACTATGCGACTCAGTGATTTCACACATACTCAAAATAGGGAAATCTGTTTCCAATAAGTGATCTGTAAGCAGCAATGTTCAACAGGGCTCAGTCCTGTACTGCTTGGTATCCATTTAACCATGAAACAAGCAAATACTGAATGTCTGTGGCTGATGATGTTGGCTGATGCCTGCAAATTGTGAGTGGTAATAGAATCTGTGAATTATGTCAATATCCTACAAAAGGGTATTGATGAACACATGCTTGTTGACATACTAATGGCTGTAAACTCCATGCAAATTTATATGTAGTATCATTTCCATCGGTAACACCTATGTTCCTGGTAAGTAGTACATCAGTCGCAACATGCGATGTACATACTCAAGGGTTATAGACCTGGGCACACAGGTCTGGCCACACAGGTTTATACCTAATGTACCTGAGAGCACCATGTCTTCTCAGTAGTAAGACAGGAATCATGTCATAACTGAGGGCACAGTCACCCGAAATTGATACACATAGCTTCCATGTACTCTTATCTCAGCATGGAAATATTTGAGTCCAATGGCCATTTGGTAATGTACCTTTCCAAGCACTACTGGCAGCTGCACACAACACAATGGTCCCTCCCAAGGGAACTTCACATCTTCATTATCTGTTCAATGGGGTTCATCTGAAATCAGTGGTCATTGTAGCCTGTAACATATAGACTACTCAGAGGTAATCTCTGCCTTGCATATGGGGCAATGTGTGACCCTGCTTGATTGGAAATGCTACATATCAGTAGGTGGCATGGTACATGGATCACTCACCCTAAGGACAATAACCTGGTATGTGATATTAGTAATACATGCCTGTGGAAGAGATCTGTCTAACAGACTTTAACACACCTTTGAAACAGACTCCTGCCTAATGGCAAACTGAGCACCTCAGTGGATCTCGTCAGATGCCATCTGTATGATTGGCTGGGTGACCTTCATTTTACCACAGGGATTCTGCCTGTGTCCCTCATGGACAGGGGCAATATGTCCTGATCATGTAAATAAGGGTATAAACTTAGCTAGGACTGTGAGGGCTGTATGGCCATTATGCTACTAAAGTTCAAATATCCGATAATTCCATAAGCTGATGTAAAACACTATCTCTTTAGGACATTTTATGCTTGATGACATCAGCAGAGTGAATTGTGGTCAGGCATTTGCAGGCACACATTACCTGCTGCAACCAAAATAGGGCAAAACCCTAACTCTTTCTGAGGTGACCATACTTTTGTCGTATGGATATACACACAAACACCAAGTGGCCTGGAGTGAGATTAGAACCCCTCCCTAACTAGTCTTACACACTATAGAGCATAGTATTTATCACACATGCCACAGCTTATGTCTGACATTGTGCCGGCAGCTGATAGTCTTAAGATTGATGACATCAGCAGGCCTTATAGAAGAGGGCAGTTTGGAAACCAGCAGGAACTTACCCAGTGCAGACTTATTGCATGCTGTTAATCGATGATGAATTCCCAGTTGTTTTGCAGGGTGACACTTGCATGCGCACACACACACACACACACACACACACACACACACACACACACACACACACACACACACACACACAAACACACACACCCACACCTGGAGTGAGATTAGAACCCCTACCTAACTAGCCTTACATACTGTAGATTGCTTATCACATGCACCATGTCTGATGTCTGTTGTAGACATGACTGCAGGAAAACTACTTGTGGATTACACAAACTAGGCTTTTGTTGAACAGCAGCTGTGGTGTGCAGAGTGAACTTGTTTTGTATTATCTGCGTCTAGTAGCCTAGCAGCCAGATAACTGTTATTTATCCTTGCTACATGGCTACAGTTACCATTTTGGCCATTTGGATGGTCAAGCCCGAGGACGAGTACAATGTGCCCTGTCCATGCGTGCATAGATATTATATATTACACCACCTGTGCACCTGTTGCTGTATGTGTGGTGACATCCAGTAGGCACAGGGGTCTGTAGGTAAGTGCATTAAATACTATTGAGCCCTTACTTTGGATCCTTTGAGCAATATTATAGATGTGTGATAGTGCAGCTTTACTCAACATTATCAGACTATGTAGGACAATACAGACATCCACACACATATGTATGTATATAACAGGGATGTATATAGAAATGTAAGCTATATATATATATGTGTGTGTGTGTGTGTGTGTGTGTGTGTGTGTGTGTGTGTGTGTGTGTGTGTGTGTGTGTGTGTGTGTGTTATGTAGATATATGGGGAGAGACCTGAAATGTATTTATATATATATATATATATATATATATATATATATATATATATATATATATATAAATAGATATATGTATACATAGGTATATATAGGTACATATCTATGGGAGAGAGAGATAGATTGCCAGTGCTAATAAACTTACCCCAGGCCTCACCTACCTGTACTCCAGTACTGGATTAACTGTTTGTAAAAAAAGAATATAATAATACCTTACATCCAAAAGATATGAATACTTCCAGATTTGGACCATCAATGCCATCAACAATGCTAATTTCCTTAGTCCACTGAGCCAGCAGGCTGCCAGACAGACAGTAGTCATTCATCACACAATCAACAGCATAAGTATGTACATAGTTATTCCTGCATTGTGAGACATACAATGTATGATTGATTTCTATGTTACTGCCCAGAGATTGCCTGGACTGCTGATATACCATTGATGAGTTTCTGTTACAGCAGTTATATGGGAACACTGTTATGTTGGGGGTGAAGAACATCTCCCTTGACTGATGTAGTGAATATTCCATGCATGAGGGCTAGTGACCATTAAAGATCACATAATAGTGGACTGGGTATCTGTAGTCCCTTGTGGTGTTACGTCTGTTCAAATAACCCACTATAGTTACTTGCATAAACATAGCAGATCCTACATACAATACCATATCATACTAATCCTTACAAGTACTGTGTAGGTTAGATACTTACCTTGTGAATGCAGCAGTTAACTGAACTGTTGTTCAGGGCTGCCTCTGTGTGATGCAAGCAGTACACAGCCAATACATGGATATATACAGGTTGTGAGGGCTGCCTGCTATCAAGTTTAATATATGTATGTGAGTAAGAGTAAGGTGCCAGCCCCTAGGTCCCTAGGTTGTCAGTGAATGTGTGCATTGTCTCTTAGCCAAAGCATGGGCATACTGAGCATGCCAACATCTGCCTACTGGGACATAAGCATGGGGTTCCTCCTCTGAGTCTTCCTGTGACTGTGGCTGTGGTGACCTAGGCACTAGTGGGGGGGGGGATGTGTATCCCTTCCCTTTACTGATCCTGCTGCAGCTATTTCTGCTGGATTTGATTGCATAGCGTAGCACATACTGTAAACATATATGCACATGACGCTGGAGGTACTGCAGGGCATCACCAGATATATCAAGCACAAAAACCGTGATTTCAGAAGCCCAAACAGATGCTCTATGATGTTCCTAGTTTGTGCGTGTGCCTCATTATGGCGTTCTTCCATGTGTGTGTGTGTTTGTGCATCTCTAATGGATGTCATCATCCACAGTTCCAGGGTGTAGTCAGCATTCCCCAGTAAATGGCCAAGTATGATGTCCCTCCTAGCAAACATCTGGTAGAGCTGTGATGCATGTCAGATATTAGAGTCATGATAGCTGCCATGGCTGCCAGCACACACATTTGGGATAATCCCCTTGGCATTGCACATGATCTGGCAGTTGATGGAGTGGTACCCCTTGTGGTTGATGCAGATTCTACCTTCTTCACTGGGTGGTGCCTTGATATGTACATGAGTGCAATCTATGGCACCCATTACTTCAGGGTAATGTGCTACATGGTAGAAGTGATGCATATTGCTGGCCCTCGCCTCAGGGGTGAGGGGAAAAGATATGTGCTCACTTGCATGTGGAAGCATGGCATCCAGGAACTAGTGGAGTATCCTGGATGCAGATGCCTGTGAGACTCCCATCATGTCCCCAGTTGTCTTTGGAAAGTATCTCTAGCTAGTATCCTAAGGGCTACACATACCTTCGTTTCCACTGGGATGGGTTCCCCTCTGTTGGCTCTGGGTCTGAGTTGAAGGCAGAAGAGCTCAGTGGGTTCTTGTAGTATGTCCCTGTCCACCCTGTAGCACTCTACAATCTCCAGCTCGTGTGATTCTTGGAAGGTTACCCTGGGCCTGAACACTCTTCTCCTTCTCAGCCTAGGCCTATTGTCAGCAGCACCACCTAGAACATGCTCACAAAGAACATCTTTTTTTATCGGGACAAGTGCTTCTTACAAATAAAAGGTACAGCTATGGGACCATATTTTGCACCAATATACGCCAATTTATTTATGGCTTATATTGAAGAACAGATTATTTATGATAACTCCCATAATGTATACATAGAAGAAATGGATATCTGGAGAAGATATTTGGATGATTGCTGGTTGGTGTGGAGATCGGATACAGAATACCTTTTGGAATTTATTACATATTTAAAAGAGAACAAATGAGGAATTGAATTTACGGTCAACTATGACAAAATCAGTTTTTAGATGTTTTGTTTTCCTGTGCACCTGACCATACGTTGACCACTGAAGTGAACCGGAAATTTCCTGAAAATAATTCGCTTCTCCATGCCATCAGCTTTCATTCACCTCATATTTGTAAGAATATCTCTAAATCTCAGTTCATGAGAATGAAACGCATTTGTTTCGATAATAACACCTATAAACATTTTAGAGATGATTTGGTTCTTAGATTCAGGGGCAGAGGTTACAAAATGGGTCAAGTTATGCATACAAAACATGTGTTTGATAATATAGAGTGAGACAACCTTCTTCTCTATAAAGAAAAGGGTGACAGAGGAGGTGGGCCACCTAGACTAATTACCACCTATGGATGCAATACTAAGACATTAATGAATATTGTTCAACAACATTGGAATATTTTGACATGTGATACTTGACTGAGTGAATTGTTGGGTGACAGATGTCTTTTCTCATTTCATAAAGGCAAAAATCTTGCTGCATTTTTTAACCATTTCAGACATGGGCAGTCTCCCAATACCAAATCAATTCAAACCACTTTGTCAGGTGAGCCCCTAACTGATTGCCGCCCTTGTAGCCAGAAGCTTTAGCAGTCAGAACACCCCTCAAGTCTTTGACATTAGATTTTTTGCCAATTGTACTTCTGATTGGGTGATTTACTTGGCTAACTGTAGCTGCTCAGCTTTCTACATAGGTCAAACTTCTAGATCTTTGAAATTTAGGATATCAGGACATCTCAGTGAGATAAAACACCACAGAGAAACTAATGCCATTTACAAGCACACCCTGTCACATAAAAATGCATATTTCAGTTTTACTATTATTGATACAATTATGAGACCCAGGAATAACAAATTGGGTTGGCATGATTTGTTGAACACTATGGAGAAAAAATGGATTGTTAAGTTAGGAGGTCTCTTTAAACCAGGACTTAATGAGCATCTTTAATTGATCACGTCTTTTTCTTTTTGATTTTAAGTATTTCTTTAATTGTTACTTTTTCACACTAATGAAGGCTTTGTGATTCAGCCAAAACCGGTTTGTCTTTTAAAAGAATACTTTTATTAAAGTATTTTCTGGTGCCATTGTATGCTGATCTCTCTATTCTTTTTTTGGAATGCCTTTCTTATTTTGAGACCTTGAAGCCACCATACTTGGAAAGTTTTTGTAGTTTCTGTTCCTTTTGAAACGGGCCAAGGAGGTGCTCTGCTTGACATGTATGGGCAGTCTATTCCAGAGTATGTTGAGTCTCTGGGTCAGGAACCTATCCCTCAAACATGTTCTGTTCATTGTGATGACAAGGTTTAGGTCGCTGGAGCATGTGGTTCTGTTGGATTCGGATTTCTAAGTGTACCATGTCCAGCAGCTCTGGGTTTGACATGGCCTTGTATGCTAAGCAGAGATCATCACTATATATATGAGATGCAACGAGTATACTGAGTTTATTTTTTTTCATTCAAGCATCTGGCAGCTTGCTTTGTGTGATTCTTTAAGGAGGTTATTTGGGTAAGTCTTCAGTCTTGTGCGGTTGCAGTTGTCCAGGTACATGGTTATGGAGTCCTAACAGTTGGGTCTAATGAAGGAACAAGAGGATGACCAGGAATGTGACCTCCTCCCAAGAACACCTTAGTGATGAGGTGAGAGACAGGTGGAACTGTTGTGGAAATGTTGTGTGAAATGTTTAGTGTAAAGGTCACACCACATGTTGACTCTCCATTTAAGTCTCTAAGTTATGTTGTGTGTTTAGTTCTATATGGTAATTGTGGTAGGTGGTGGTTTCCCAAAGGGGATAACTATATACTTCTAGGCTGTTTGCTTTGATTCCTTGGCTCTGTACATCTGGCACCAAGTTTCTAGGGTCTTTTGTAGAATTGTAGAATATCCACATGGGTTGGGTTCAGTGTTATAGGTCAGTTTTTGTCAGAACTTTTAAAATTTCCATGATAATACGTTCCATGTTCTTGCAGATCAGGCTCGTCAGACTAACGGGACAGTAGTTCCCAGGATCGAAGGTGGATCCCCCCTTGTGGAGTGGGATAACTGTAGCTGTGTGCCACTCAATTGGCACAAAGCCTCAGGTGAGGCTATGATTAAACATGACACTTAGGTGAGGTGCCAGTTCATTTTGTAGTTCATGTAGTACACAGCCCAGGATGTCATCTGGTCCCATGGATTGTGTATTCTTAACTTTGGCGAGTGCGTTTTTTACCTGTGTGGCCATGATTACTGGAATATGGCAATCTTTCTATATTTAGATGGGCCCTTTAGGAGGTGAGAGGGGTGAAGTTGGCACTGAATCAATGTGTCAGGATATTGGCAATGTCCTTGGGATCAGTATATTCAATGCAATTCTGTTGTAGCTCAGAGCAGATCTGAGCATTGCCATTTAGATTCTTGACATAGCTATAGAATGCCTTGTGGTTGTCTTTGGAATCTTTGGCAATTTTATTTTCGTAACTAGCTTTGGAGGATTTTATGAGGGATCTCAACTTCTTACTGAGGCTGGTAAGGGAGTTTTTTTGCATCCTGGGATTTTCTTCTTTTCTGCAACAGTTTCTTCCTTCTGTTGTATAGTTTGTTTATGACAGGGGACCACCAGATTGGCTTTCTTTTTTTGGAGGAGAGCATCTTGGTTCTATTTGGAATGGCACGATTCATGCATGAGTGGATGTGTTCGTACAGTGCTTTAGTGTAAGATTTGGCAGTCGAACTTTCAGTTCCCATCTGCCTGGGTGTCATGAAGTTTTTCACTTCTGACTTGAGTAGCATGAAGTTGGCCTTGGAGAAGTTTTTTATGAATGTTTCCTTACTGGGCGGGTGGGGATGGGATGTGGATGTCAAAGGTGATTAGCTTATAGTCAGACCTAACCAACGAGGGGGTGACCACTGGTATGGAGCATCAATTTCCCATGTTGGTAATGACTAGGTCCAGGATATTGGAGCCCCTGGTGGGGATATGGATTAGGTGATCCAGGGCATTGGAATTTATGAATTCCAAGAACTGTTGGGCAAAGGTGTTTGTACACAAGTAGTTTTCCCAGTTAATGGCATAGTTGAAATCACCCAGTATTAGGGTGTTTGGTTGTATCGCTCTCTTTCTCTCTCTTCAGTAAGCTACATTCTCAAATTACTGAAAAGCTAGACACTTTGAGGCTGAACATATTGCTAGTGTGTGGAACATGTGAACAAAGAATGAGGAAGCACAATTTAGTACAGTGACAAATGCAATGAGAATACAAGTTCTGAGAAACTGAAGGGAAGCCAAAATTATCCATGGTGGTGGATTATGTTACTGAAATTATAACTGTGTGAGTTGGAGGTATCTAAGATGGAGGTAAAGTTAGGAAAAGGAGGCATTCTGGCATGCATCAGAGGAGGCTAACAGTAAAATGTCCATGTGGAGCTTGTAGAAGAAAGAGTCAAAGGGCTTATTAAAGAGATTAAAACTATGAGAAGTAAACAGATGTCATTTAAAGGAAATTTGCGAGACATTTAGGGACTCCTATCAGGATCCACTTAAGTTAGAATCATCAGAGAGGGCTGGTGGAATAATAACTGGTTTTGGTATGATATTGGAGCTTACAGACATTTATTTATTTATTTATTTATTTATTGACATTTGATTACCAGGAAAGTCCAACTGGGTAGAAGCTCATTTTCAGCAGAGGCCCAGGGAGAAAAGCTCCAAATTATAACACAACATTTAAGAATGATAATTTTACAATCTTCAAAAATAAAACAAAAACATCTGCAGTTTAAATAATTCTAACAAATTAGACATACTATAAAAAACTTTGGTTAAGAATTGATACAAGATATATGGCAATCATTTAATATTTAAATTTTATCAGTTTGTAGCAAAATTAAAGGTAAGTTAGTCTAATGCAAATAGGAATTGCAAAATGAAGTGAGGGAAAAACAGGTTATGGTATATTTAGAGAGTCAGAGAAGAGAATTAAATAGCAGTAAGGAAGTAAGTGAAGAAGGTAGAGTAAGGAGGTATAAGGAAGGAAAATGAACTTGTTCACATTTAAGGATACAGGTTGTCCTGGTTTTGAGCATAACTAGATTTTAGCTTGGAAATCTTTCAGAGTGGTTTTGAAATATGGGAAGGTGGGTATAGACCTGATGGATAGAGGTAAGGAGTTACAGGCCTTAGCAATCTTGTATGAGTGTAGACAATTCCCAGCAGATTTGTTAGGTTTGTAGACAGGCAGGAGTTTTTGAATACTGGAATGCAATGACTGACTGAGAACATAGTTGTGTGGAATGTTTTTAGGGCTGGATAGGGGGAAGGATGCTGGATAATTTGGTAGGTGATAAGAATTTGCATATATGTTAGTTGATATGGCAGTTCTAACCAGTTTAGGCTTTTTAGCACCATACAGTGGTAGGTTCTGAAAGGGGTATGTGCTGCAAATATTTATTATAACATTATTCAAGATTCAGTTTTTGTGAAGCCTGGAGATTAGTAAGGATGAGAGTGCCATAAAGAAGAGTGGAGATTAGATAAGTAGTGGCAAGTGTAGTTTTAGTTGCATTGTAGTTTTGGCTTTGTATAGCATCACTAGTTTTTGATGAGTTTTTCATATGCACTTCTGTACATGCAAGTCGATTCTAAGATTATCATCCACTATCACCCCTAATAGTTTGCTAAGTGACTTCAATGGTTGTATTATCAAGACAGAGGACTTTAATTTTTTTTGTTTGTTTTTTTATAAGAGAGGAATTTAAAGGGGGAAAAAGTAGTAGTTTGATCTTTTTTGGGTTGAGCATGAATTCTGAGTTATAAATCCATGTTTCAGTGGATGCTAAAGCTTCCTGAGTATTTTTTTGGAGATGTACCTTGTTGTCAGATGTGCAAATGAGAGTGGAATCATCTCCATACTGTATTAGGATAGCCTGTTGTGTGGAAGTATAGAGACTGTTGGTAAAAATGTTAAAGAGGAGGGGGCCAAGGATATTGCCTTGTGGTGCACTAGTGGTGACTGGGAGGTAAGGACAGAGCATAGAGTGATATTTTACTAACTGACACCTGTTGGACAGGTAGTTTTTGAACCAGAGAAGGGTGGGCTGAGAGAGACCGAGTGAGGACATTTGAAGTAGAAGTTTGTTGTGGCAAATATCTGTCAAAGGCTTTAGACAAGTCTAGAAATAAGGAAGAGACAAGTTTGCCATTATCCCTAGCTTTATTGACAGTATCTATATAGATTAGAAGAGCAGTGCTAGTACTATGGGAAGAAAGGAAACCATGTTGTGTAGGATATAGGCATTCTTCCTGCAGGAGATAGTCTAGTAATTGTTTTTAAATACATTTTTCGGGTCTATATTAAATTCTCGAAAGCCGACAATGTTGATCTGACATTGTCGACATGAGAATAGCGAAACTGAAGAACATCAAACAGGTAAATGGAAATTTCCATAAGGGGAGATTTCCGTTTACTTCAATGTAGTGCAGTCTCGGAGTTTGTATATTTAAGTAGCAGGGGGTGCAGGGGGCTTGCTCCCCTGCCTACACCCTTTATTATTTTTTTTTGTTGTTTTTACAGTTTGTTCACTAAGGGTTGACCTTTAGTGATTCGAACTGTTAAATATTCAATGTTCTAATACAGACCCCATTTTCCAAGTATTTTTGGCAAGGGGAGATAAGATTGCTATAGGTCTAAAGTAATTAATATCTATTGAATTTCCTCCTTTGTGTAGTGAGATAATATGTGACTTTTTCCAGAGAGAGGGAATGTGAGATTCCTGGATTGACCTACTTATAAGGACTGGGGCAGGATAAGCAATGCTACTGGCTGCTATTTTTAGGTACTCCCTTGGCAGGTCATCAGGTTAAGAAGAGCATGGTTTCAGTTTTTTTAGGAGTAGCTTTATATAGGATGTGGCAACAGGTTTGAAGGTGAAAGTGGATGTGGTAATATGTGGCTGTTGGGCAGGGCTGGGATTAGATGTTAAGGAATCCTTGGTTAGAGATGTTATACTATCTATAAACTAAGAGTTGAACTTTTTAGCAGTTTTGATTGATAAATTATTGGAAGAGACCTTTGGGTTGACATTTTTTCCAGGATATAAGATTTCTTTAATAGATGTCCAACATTTTTAGGATTCTGTTTAGTATTATTCTGAAAGTTATTATAGTATTGTTTTTTATTTTCAGTTTTTGCTTTTTTTAGTACAATTGTGAGAATTCTGAAGTTTTCAAAATATTGATATGTTTTATATTTTTGCCATTATTTCTATACTTTTTCTCTATCCTGGATTAGCATTCCATTCTTTTCGGATAGTGAAATCGCAATATTTGTATTTTAGTCTCTTCTTTCTAGGAGGTGGAAGACTATGAAGGATATTTAGAAAAGTTGTACTGAATTCAACTGCAGCATCATCTAAGGGAAGGATTTTTAAGACATTCCAGTTAATAGATGATAGCGTAGTAATGAACATTTATTGGTTAAACTTGGAAAGGTTGCATGATATTTTAAATATGCCATTTAACTGGATGTGTGAGATGTCTAGTCATAGAGATTGGGAGATGATCATTGAGAGAGTCTGACATTGCACCTGTGGTAGAGTATTTGCTAGGGTCTAATACTAGGAACCAGTCTAATACATAAGTTGATGTCTTGCTATAATGTGTGGGGCTATTAAATAGTTGTGTGAAACCATATAAGTCAATTCTAGACTTAGGGCAGTTAGAGTTTATGTCCAACCAATTGACATTCACATCACCTAGTTATATTTTTCTTGTGGAAATGTTCTGGATATCCAATGTAGGATATCTTCCAGTATACTTGTATTGTCACCAGGAGGGATATAAAGGACAGTAATACATATTTGTTTATAATTGTTTATTTTGAGGAAAGCAATAAGAAGCTCTGCAGAAGTGAATTTTGGTGTTGGTTTGCTGTAAGGGGAAATGTAGTAGGTGTTGGGAAATATTAAAGAAATACCACCGCATTTTCTATTTATAAGGTCATTAAGGGTGATATTATAGCCAGGAGGTATAACTTCAGAGTGTTTATGGTGGGTTTAAGCCAAGTTTAAGTTACAGTGAGAATATCAGGCTTATGCTGCATAATCTAATCATGAAGTTCAGCAGTTTTATTTCTTATACTTCTAACATTTATTGCAACAAAAATTAGATCACCAAGAGTGGTGGTTGGCTGTTGTTGGGTGCAGATGTATGTGGGACAGAATTATCTTTGTATTCATTGTGGCAGCTATGAACAGGAATAAGGTGAATATCTCCTCCTAGAAGCTTTTTAGTGTATTGAGGAATAATGCATATTTGTTTTTTGGAGTGGACACTTATTTTGTTTTTGTGTGAGTTGAAATGCAATTAATGAGCCTAAATTTTGAAAAAAAAAGTGAGGCACAATATTAAATAGGTTTGGTGCAATGTGTGGAGGGTATAACGAAGATGTATGGATAGGTGGCTGGAACAGAGCTGGATAGATATTGCATTATATTATTGAGTCATGGTAGGATGACATATGGCACAGTAGAAGGAGAACGATAGAGGAAAAGCTGAAGCGTAGCCTAATTAAGTACAGGAATCTGTATTTTGTAGATGTCAGGGAAGTAAAAATGATGAAGGATAGAAGACATTGCAGGACTATAGGAGATTCAGTGATGGCGGATTCTGAAAAGTGGAAGAGAATAAGTAAGCAGAGAAGTATTTTCTATAAAAACAGAGAGGTAGGTTGTCCTAGTATCTTCTGTGGAATATAAGGAACAGACTTAAAGGCTAGAGTATAATGATGTAGTTAAAATAAAAAACTTAGGGTTTATTTGGAAAAATACAAAGATAAATGTGAAATCTATAGACCTATTAGCCTAATGAGCCTGGTCTGCAAGGCCATGGAATGTATCATCATGGAACTCATAAACAAAGACATTGGTAACCTCCAAACTCTGGATCCCACACAGTTCGGGTTTGTGAAAGGCAGATCATGCCTGCTAAACCTGATTGACTTATTTAAGGCAGTCATCAAAGCCGTAGATGCGGGTTAGGTGGTTCACACAGCCTATCTTGACCTCACCAAGGCTTTTGACACCATCCCCCATTGGGAATTATAGCTAAACTCACTAAACTAGGTATAAATCCCTACGTCACAAGATGAGTTGCCAACTGGCTCACTGACAGAACCCACACTGTAAAAGTTGCAGACTCCAAATCTGACCTCAAAGCAGTGACAAGTGGAGTACCACAGGATTCTATTCTGGGACCTCTCCTGTTTGGTATCTGCTTGTCTGAAGTACAGGCTAACACACAAGGCCTCTGGCTAACGAAGTTTGCAGATGACTGCAAACTAGGAGCCATAGTCAAGTCTCCAAATGATGTGGAAATCCTACAGAACGGCCTCGCTGAGACAGATGCCTGGTGTCAGAGCCATGGCCTCAAGCTCAATGCCAAAAAGTGCAGTATCATCCCGTTTGGTAAAAACGCTGTACCCATGAACTACCACATAGGCAGCAATCTACTTAACACCGAATGTGTGATAAGAGACCTTGGGACCCAGGTGGTTAGTAGTCTCTGATTTGATTGTCACATCACCACAGTAGTCAGGAAGTCCTTCTATATGGCACACCTTATCATAAAAGGGTTCTCATCCAGGAAAAAAGAGGTCATTGTTCCCCTCTACTCGACACTCATTAGACCCATTATAGAGTACAATGCCCCTTTTGGAATGTACCTCACAAGACATCTGCAGCAGCTGGAAAGGCCACAGAAGTACCTCACAAAGAGGATTACTGCCTCAAACAAATGCCCTACACTGACTGCCTTAAAAAACTCCAGCTTTACTCGGTAGCATATCGCCTGCTCTGAGGTGATCTCTGCCTAACATATAAAGCTATGTCAAACCCAGAGCTGTTGGACATGCTACACCTAAAGAAATCCCAATCCCTCAGAGCTACACACTCTAGGAACCTAAACTTTGTCACCACAATAAACAGGACATGCTGGAAGGATAGATTCCTGTCCCAGAGACTTTCCATACTCATGGAACAGGCTACACATCTATGTCAAGCAAAGTTCTTCATTAGCACTCTTCAAGAAAAATCTTGATGAGTGGATGGGAAATAAGAAATACACCCTGGAGATCACTTATGTGTCTCTGCTCGACAGTGGCACAGGAAAATAACTTTCTTGGGTGGCGTAAGCCAGGGAACCTTGTTGGCTAGGCTTACGTAGGCCCTTGGGCCGATAGCCTAGTACCTACCTATGAATCTATGAACCTATGAATATATAATAGTAGATAGGTACTATTAGGGAGGGCTGTGATTATAAATGGATATAATGCAAAGCAGTATGGAAGGCAGAAAGATAGCTGGGAATGGGGTTAAAATTAAATAGTGATAAGGAAGTACAAAAGAAACATAAGTGTATGTATAGAAGTAAAAAGGTCATTTTGAGAGGGGTTTGGAATAAGAGTCACAAACGAAATATGTACACAGGAAGTATAATAGTAGAGTAAGAGGGTGGGTGGGAAATGGGTTAGGATAGGGGAGCAAAGTGAAGCCAAGTGAACTTCCCAAACTCAGGTCAATTTACAGGACACTTTATAACTGAGAGCAATTACTTTATAGAGAAAACAAAGCAATTAACAAAGAAGTGCAAGTAAAACAGGTTTTCTGTCATTTCCTGAGACTAAATAACTGGCATATGCAGTATAGTTTACTGGTCAAGCAAAAGGGGATAGTGGTCAACATAATAAGGCATCCTACTATTTTTGCAGAGCCCTTTAGTCACAGAACAGGTGTATATTTAACTGATTACAATTAATACACATCAATGTTATTCATGATAACTATGCTTACATGACAGAATGGCAAAAGTCTCAGTAAACTTGTAGGTTTAAGACCAAGTGACAGACACCTGTGATAGCCTATGAAACAATGACAAAAGTCTCAGTACATTTTCAGGTGCTGGGCCTAGCAACAAAGCACCTGCAATACTGAGGTCAGATGTACTGTCCGCAGGCTAAGAAACAATAAAAAAAGTTTCAGTAACCTTGTAGGTGTATGGCCTAGTGACAGAGCCCTTGCAATACTGAGGTCAGATTCTGTGACCGCAGGCTATGTAACAATGACAAAAGTCTCAGTAAACTTGAAGGTGCAAGGCCTAGCAACAGAGCCCCTGAAATACTGAGCTCAGATGTAGTGACCACAGGCTATGAAACAATGGCAAATGTCTCTGTAAACTTGTAGGTGTAGGACCTAGCAACAGATCTTTTGCAATATTGAGGTCAGATATGGAATGACTGCAGGCTCCGGTCTATGAAGGAAGATTGTGGCTGAGTGTAGAAATGGCAGATTTGATCAAGGAAATTAGTATCTCAGAAATTAGCATTGCAATAAATTGCATGAAAAATGATAAATGTTGCAAGACAGTTTAAATTCTTTACTGATTTTTTGTTTATGGTTCCTTAGGGTAGATCACGGGATGGCCATGGTGGTGCAGCAGTTAGCGTTGTTGCCTCACAGCAAGAGGTTCTCCAGTTCGATTCTTGGCTGGGGTGCCTTCTGTGCAGAGTCTGCATGTCCTCCCTGTGGTCGCATGGGTTTCCTCCAGGTGCTCCGGTTTCCTCCCACATCCCAAAGACATGCAGTAGGTGGATTGGACACTCTAAAATTGGCCCTAGGTGTGAGTGTGTGTGTGTGCCTTCTGTGGAAGGTTGGGCACCGGGCTGGCAACTCGACACCGTAAAAACTCCACTGCCAATCATGAGGGGACAGATGATCCGCTGTGGCGACCCCTAACCGGGAAAAAGCCGAAAGAAGAAGAAGAAGGTTCCTTAGGGTAGATCTGACCATCTTCTGCTTCTCGGTGCTTTGCCTTGATCCATGTTTTTATGCTCAGTCATAGATGTTGCAGATTCTCCATGTATGTTTATTTGTCCTACTAACAAGTCACCCTAATACATAATCGCCAGATTTAGAACCTTTTTAGTGATTTGAGCTTTGCTGCTGCCTATTGTTTTTTGCTTCTCCTAAATTATTTTTTACACCCTGTGTAAATTTTGAGTCTGCATTTAATGTACCTGATAACAGTCCATAATTATATCCCATGTATATCACTGCCGTTTTGTTTGTCTTTCACATTTTGGCTTGGTGGTGTCTGAAAAGAGTCAATTGATCAGCCATCTTACCCAATTAATTGCAATATTAATAAATATAATTTCTGAGTCTTTTTTTATGACAAATGACTTTTCCGTCCAAAACCATGGTCACCAATCTGGATGAACCAGCAACTATTAGTGCAGTTGTCTGAGAAGATACTGAGACATCCCACTGCACAGCATTCATGCTGGAAAAGGGATTTTTTCTGATCTATTTATTGATTCCTAAGGGAGCAGTCATCTAATGGGATAGGGATTATACTTTCATGTTCTCTTTTCTCATTCAATGAAAGTTAATCTGTGTACATCTCTTTACACATATTTGGATGTACTACTGCCTGATCTACACTAGAGAATGTTACAGTCACTATTATAACCTGCTGCTTATCCTGAGATATGCAAGCTGGCATCTTCTCATTCAAGCTACCTCTTAGCTCACCTTCTGGCTTCCCAGGTCAATAATCAGTCCCAGTTGACAAGTGTCACAGATGACTGCCAAATTTCTGTGCCGATGATCATTCTTGTGTTTGTAAGGCAATAGAGTTGGAGATTACTTTAAGTCTCGGAGACTTTATTTCAGCAAGAGTTCAAGGGGTGAGATCTTCTGGAGTCACTATGTGATGCATCACTAGGTTTTATTCTATATGTAAAGGGGGTCCTGAGACTATGACAGATATTTAACCCTTATAAATGCAGATGCATATATATTTTATTGTTAGAAGTGAGGTTTGAGAGGGCTATAGAGCTGTTGGTGGGTGTGGAGTAGGCTGATTCTATGTATAGCTGTACTTCAGCTAGCAATAGTGTTACACTGATAGCATTTATTGATTATATGGAGATGAAGTAGGAGAAAGAAGAAAGTGTGGTGCTATTTCATATGGGGGAGATGAGATACAGTAAAATGGGATTATCTCTTCAATTTTAGAGGATGACAGGTGGAGTTGGTGGTTTTCTGCTGTCTGTGGACATTACACCAGAATGTTGACAGAGTTCTCAACCTTCCATCTTCAAGATGAGGTATACTGATTCTCAGAATGTGGAACAAATGGGCAAAAAAAGTGAAACACTTAACAGTTTACTAACAACTTAAATTAGGAAGCTCACAGGATGATTAAATGTGCTAATTTATTTTGATGAATTAATATTATTCAGTATGATTTAACATGGATATCAGTTAAAAAAATTCCTAATGATGAATGTGCGACAGACTCTTTTAATGTTGAACTCAGAGGAACACAGACTTTTTAACACCCAAAATGAGGAACATTCTTCATAATGTAGAACATATTTGCATTATGAATGTGGGTTTGAGAATAGCAGTTAATAAAGATTAGTCAGAGAAAGTAAGAGTGGGTAGAATTGGCAGGGGTTCTGATATGACTGCTGTGTCTCCCTGATGTTCTTTATTTTAGTTAATTATTGAGTGACTGGCTCGAGTATGGGAGGACCTTTGGCCTACAAATGGCAGATTGAGATATCATTTAATTTATTTAAAAATGACTACATTTTGGTATAGGACAATGTGGGAGCTAAAAGAGGCTGTGTTGGATATCTTTAGTGAGTCTAAATAATGGATTTCTTATGGGGTTAGATGCCATTATGCAAGACATTTCAGTTTATAACTGTTCTCCACTTGAAAGCAGACTATACATACAATAGGGTTTGGAAGGGATTGCTAAGAGTTAGAAGTCATAACATAAATTACTTCCCCCTTATAGTAACCCTTTTAATTCATAGACCTCCCTATTCCTAAGGTTTCCTACCATTGAGAGCATCACCATGGATTGAGGTCCTGCTGACTAAGCTGCATCCTAATGAGTCAATCCAGGGAAGTGGCTAAAGCTACTTAACAGTGTGCTCCTCCATGAAATCCCTGTGGTACCCAACTTATGCTAAATCACCTGACTTTGTAAATTTTATTTGAAGGAGATACTAATTAATACCATCAAAAAGCAGTGCTCACCCATTAACTTCAATTGAAACAGTTGCATGGCAAGTAAGCAAAGTGCAACAATAGCATGGGAGTGTGGTGTCACTGTGTGTGTGTGTGTGTGTGTGTGTGTGTGTGTGTGTGTGTGTGTGCGTGTGTGCGTGTGTGCGTGTGTGCGTGTGTGTGTGTGTGTGTGTGTGTGTGTGTGTGTCTGTGCTTGTGCGCATGCCTATGTGTGTGTGTTTGTGTGTGAGTGTGTTTTTGGGGGTGCCTGTGCCTATGAAATGCCTATGAAATGCATGGGACACCTGTAAATGCTACCACCTTCACAAGTCTGACAGAATAAGTATTAAAAATGTTTAATTTCAGTTTTATTCTAATGAGCTAATCAATAATAGTGTCTTTCTCACTACAGCCATAGCTGTCCCTGAATCACATTTTCCACTGAATTATAAATTGATGTACTTGTGGTAGGTTCATAGGTTCATAGGATGCTGCTAGGCTATTAGCCCAGAGGCCCTTATTAGCCTAGCCAAGAATTTCACCCGTGTTACCTTAAAGTCAGCACCTGTTTCCCCTGGCCAGCAGGGATACAGGTGAGATCCCAGGGGTGTATTTTCTGTTTCCCATCAGGTCATCCAGGTTCCTCTTGAAGAGGGCTAGAGGGGTGCTCTGCTTGACATGGAGAGGGAGTCTATTCCACAGGTGGGGGAATCTTTGGTACACAAATCTATCCTGCCAACAAGTTATATGAATGTCACAGACCAGGTTAAGGCCTTTTGTGTGGGTTGCACCAGTGGAGTTTGTCTTACTGATATGCAGCAACTCCATCAAGGCTGGGTCTGAAATGGCCTTGCATGCCAGACACAGGTCACCTCTGAACAGTATGTATGAGATTGAGTAAAGGGACAGGGCTTTTAGCCTATCTGTAAAGGATAAGTGTTTGAGACCCTGGATTTTCCTATTCAATAACTCTGTGGACTCTCCAACTGCTGCATGTGCTTGGCAAGGTACATACATGCCGAAGGGGACATTGTAGTCGATAATGGGTCTGATAAGGGAGGAGTACAGGGATTTTATGACCTCCTTGTTACTGGATGAAATACCCTTATTTATGAGGTGGGCCATTTAGAAAGCCTTCCATACAATGGCGGTAACGTGGTGGTCAAAAGTCAGGTTGCTATCAACCTGGGTGTCTAAGTCCCTCACGACTGATTGTGTGCCTAGTATATTGTTATTAATGTGATAATTAGTGGGGATGCCATTTTCCCCAAAGGAGATAATGATGTATTTCTTGATATTCAGTTTGAGGCCATGCTTCTAGCACCTGTCATTAGTTTGGGTAAGGCCTTCTTGGAGGATGGGCACATCACTAGGGGAATTTAAGACAGCACCCAACTTGCAGTCATCTGCAAACTTGGTCAGCCACAGACCACTGGTTTTGGCTCCCACCTCAAAAAAGTATATCCAACACAGTAGTGGCCCCAAGACCGATCTTTGGGTTACATCGGTCATTATGAGTCTGCTACCAGAGGTACCTTCCCTTACTTTAATTGAGTGGGTTCTATTAGTCAGCCAGTTAGCTACCCATCTGGTAACATACGGGTTGATGCCTAGCTGGGAGAGTTTGTCTATTATGCTAGTGTGGGGAATAGAGTCAAAAGATTTGACTAGGTCAAGGTAGGTGGTGTGCACCATCTTCCCTTTGTCCATGGCTTTGGTGACTATTTTGAAGAAGTCGGCCAAGTTTAACAGGCATGATCTCCCTTTGACAAAACCAAACTGTGTGGGGTCAAGCATTTGAAGGTCGCCAATGTCCTTGTTTATAAGGTCCATGAAAATGCGTTCCATGGCCTTGCAGTTCAGGCTAGTTAGGATGATGTGCCTATAATTGCCTGGGTCAGTGGATGCTCCATCTTTGTGGAGAGGGATGACAGTGGCTGTCCTCCATTCAGCTGGGATAAAGCCGAAGCTCAGGCTTTGGTTGAATAGGGTGTCTAACAGAGCTGAGAGCTCATGCCTGAGTTCATGTAGGATACAGCAAGAGATGTTATCGGGTCCCATGGAGACTGTGTTTTTTTGCCTTTGAGAGGGCATAAAGGACCTGCTTCCAGGTGATGAGGGGAGGGAGCAGGTACTGGGGAAGTCCTGGTTTACTGATGGGAGGATGGGAAGGTGAAGTTTTCACTGAACCTGTTTGCCAGCAGGTTGGCTATATCTCTGACATTTGTGTATGTGATATTATTGACCACAAATTCAGAGCAGATTTGGGTGTTACTTTTGAAATTGTGGACATATGTGAAGAAGGCCTTGTGAATGTCCTTAGTAGATGCAGCCAATTTGGACATGAAGTTAACCTTAGAGGATTTCACCAGTGACCTTATTTACTTGTACAAACAAAGAAGAGATTGTTACCAACTTGGCACGTGCTCCTTCTTGGTCCTGGAAAGCAAATTCCTTTTATTATAGAGTTTGTTTATTGCTGCTGTCCACCAGATAGGTTTACTCTTCCTTGAGGAAGATGATTTGGTCATGTCAGGTATTCCTGAGTCCATACAGCTCATTTAGTTTTTTGGTGTAGACTTGGACATTAGTGCTAGTTCCAACAGAAGGGGTGGTGGCTGTGAAGCTGCTTATCCCTGCTCTGAGTAGACTGTAGTCAGCTTTGGAAAAGTTTTTCCTTTAACCCTGATGGGGGGGGGGGGTTCAGGGGAGATGGAGATTTCAAAAGTGATTGCTTTATGGTCAGATTTTACCAAGGAGGATGACACTGTAGGGGTGCTACAATGTCTACTCATGTTGGTTAGAACCAGGTCTAGGATATTTTCACCTCTTGTCATGGTGTCAACCAGCTGATTCAATGCACTGGCATTGACAAAGTCAAGGAATCTCTGGGTGTTCATGTTTGGGCTAGACTAGGTCTTCCACTCTATGGTTGGGTAGTTAAAGTCACCCAGGATCATGGTAGAGGGTTGAATCTTGATGGATTCAATTACGTCCAGATAGGTGGAGTGGGTATCCTGAGTCATGGTTGGGGGTTACAGCTAGCTAGGATTTGAATAGGTGTTTTTGTTAACAGTTAACTGCACTTGGAGTGTCTCCTGTGTGTCATACTGTTTGGCTTTCCTGGAGGTGTGTATGTCTTTGACAAATATTGAAACTCCACCTTCTTTGGCTTTGTACCCCTCTATTTGGGGTCGGAAAGTATGCTAGAATGTGTAACCTCGTAAGGCTGGGGTGCTCTCCATAGCTTTGAACCAGATTTCAGGGACTACACAAATTTCAGCATCCTCCAGGGCAAGGAATGCTTGCAATAAGTGCAGTTTCATAATAAGACTCCTAGTGTTTAGCAGCATGACCTTTACATTTCATTTAGAAGAATTTTTCATGTTGGTAATTTTGTGCTCATGTCTTTACCTAAAAAAGGCACTATGGGGGAGACAAGATCCTTTGCCAGAAGCCTGACACCCAGGAGAGACAGATGAAGGCCATCTCTGGCAAAGCATCGTGGTCTGTCAGTCATGTTCTCCCAGGCTGTCAGGTACTGGATCCCCTTGGAATGACACCAGAAACTAAGCCAATTGTTAAAGTCAATCATTTTGTTTGTATTGAGGCATCATTCTGAGTGATGTTAGGATGTTGCTTAAGGCTAGGGACATACCTGCCTGGGGCACATATGCAGCGAGCTCAATCATGTGTCTCTTCATATAGTCCGGAGAGGTATGCTCAAGCCATTCAAACCAACATGGACTACAACAGAGTCATAACAGTACCTGTTGCTAAGAGACTTGAGTGCATGTGTGATATGGTGGATTCTAGCACCTGACAAGCAACTTACTGTGACTTTCTTCTTGTCTCGCCTGGTGAGAGGTGCATCTGTGTATCTCACGGTAGACTCTCCTATGACTAGTATGTTGGGATTGTGACTGGGCCTTAGAGGCTGTGAGACACAGAAGTGTGTACTATATGTGATGCTTGGTGCTGTGTGTTGTGATATATGTGTGTGTGTGTGTGTGTGTGTGTGTGTGTGTTTGTGTGTGTGTGTGTTTGCTTCAGAGGTCTCTTTTGTTTAGGGATGTTTTTGTTGAGTAGTGTCAGAGGTGCGGTGTTCATAGTGTTTGTGCAGACAACCTTCTCACTGCCAGATGTACTGGCTTGTGACTGAGACAGCAAGGATTCTAGGTTCTTAATGTAATTGCATCTCTCACATCTTGTGTTCCTAGGTGGTAGAAGTAGAGGGTTGTCTGTGTATATAAGGCAGTTACTACACTGTCTCAGGATGTCCATAACAATCAGACTAGCAGGGGAAACCATCAGAAATAGTCTGTACATGTTTATCAGAATCTGTGTAAGAGAAGCCAGGGATAGTAGAGTGGGTACTATCTGAGTAGAGTACCTATAGATTTGAGTAGGGCTGGATAAAAATTAGTACAGTAGCTGCAGGCATGGGCCTGACTTACACAGGAGTGCTGGTAAGGGAAAAATGCAACTGAGATACCTGGCAAATGGTAAAAAACAGTGCAGTGGTGGTGTGCGATGGGCAAACAAGCACAAACCCATGCAAATGCAGGGATTAAATAACACAAAAATGAAAGTAAAATAGAAACACTGGAATTGACCAGTCAACCCTTGTCCCTCAGCTCTTAGCTCAACACCCTATGCCAGACCAGTTCCAACCAGTTCACTTACTCCCGCTAAGTGCAGGCAGGCTCCAGCAAACACAATATGACATAGCAGAAAACACAGGAATCACACAAACAGATCTGGGTACAGCAAAACATGTAACCAGACTATGAGAAAGATATTTAAACTCTGTTTAGGTCAATTTAACACAGAAGAACAGATACACACTTAAATATAACAGTAGCTACCAAGAGCAAACTGATTTAAACAAATTAATCAATTAACCAATAAAAAAGCTCAAAACTGAGCTTTGTTCCAACAGTCTTCAATCAGACAAGTTCTAACTACACACTCTTGCTATTAGGGTGCTGGTCAACCCTCTCCAAAAAAGATGGCCTGGATTAGTGCTCAGTTTATACAAACATAGCTAGATTTAGCAGGTCTGAATCTAGTCTATGCTACAGCAAACAAGCTGTACCAATTTCAGAAAGAAACAGTTCAAATAAACAGGCACAAT
Organism: Protopterus annectens; assembly: GCF_019279795.1. Taxonomy (NCBI): domain Eukaryota; kingdom Metazoa; phylum Chordata; order Ceratodontiformes; family Protopteridae; genus Protopterus; species Protopterus annectens. Next base: position 193,685,883 of record NC_056744.1, read on the forward strand.
AAGCCTTCCACCAGCAATTCCCTCCATAGACGGGTAGAATCCACCCTCTTTTCCCACAAGACTGTAGACTGTGATGCCCATGCACTGACGCAACAATCAAGGAGCCTCAGTCCTCACCACTGACATCAGTGATGGGTGTTCATATAGGGAAAGTATAACAAATACACACACAATAAAGTACAATTTCCCTTAAGAGCACACAGAGATCACCATCTGGGGCTGGATTTTCCCTTTCTCTCCAGATCCCCAATAAGACTCTCCATTGGCACAGCTATAGGGTCCAGATGTCAGCCTAGTGGGCAAGCTAAAACCTCCTGCACCCTCTCTGTCCAACCAGTTCTTTGTGTCCCTGCCCAAGTAGCTGACACACACACACACTTCGACATATGAGTTATATACAAGCACACAGACACTCCTGGGGAAGGCTGGCACAGATTCTCCAGCTGTGCCTCTTTCTGTCCAGTCTAAAAGGTAGTACCAGCTGCCAACACCCACTAATATCAGCTACTAGAAAGGCCCTTAACAAAGGGTGTCTGATTATTACTGTGCAATATTATTATCCAAATGGTAAGTGTGACTGAAGAGCAAAGCTCATTGGAGTGACATGGACAGTATCACTATATGCATGCAGTGTACTCTATAGCTTAAATTATTTATACACAAAACAGCCACAGTTGAAAGGTTTAAAAATATTTAATAATAAATTATAAAAACACAAGACAATATTTTTTCCTACACAGTACTAGTCAAGAGTTCAGATATCACAGAGAAATGCTTAAAATAATGCAGTAGAAAAGATCTGATATCAGTACAGCAAAAAACTAATCTAATATTCCTATTTCCTAGCTATATCTAAGAGAAGCACTAAAGTCTAAGATCCTACTTATATACTTACACAGGCAGAGTGGTGAGCTGGATGTTTGCAAGACAAATGCTAAATGCCCTAATTCTTTCTGTCCTTAAATTGATAACACAGTACCACTAATTCATTTCAGATTACATCATTTCTTTCTGGTTCCCAGGCTAACATAACTCAGAGGGTAGTAGCCCTTTTGATCTTGCAGTTGGTCAGGAAGCCAGAGCAATAAAAGAAATTATACATGCAAATGCTAACAATTAACTCTGGACTCAAAAAATACCCTGAATTTCTTCATTTAGACAGCTCTGCTCCGAGCCCTGAGATCAAGGACAGTCAAAATGCTTGACTTAGCTTTCTTACAGCAGAATGCACTGTTGTTATGTTTTTGCAGTTCCACATTTAACACCATTTTTCCCATTTAAGAGAACAAGCCTGTGGCTTATATTAATATTTACAAATGGCAGAATTATCTACAAACTTCTATCTGGCTAAGCTGGCAGCCTTCACCTATCTTCACACAGACCACAAACCTTCTTAATGTAAAATAACTGGCCTGAAGCACAAGTGCTTAAAACAGAACTAAGACACTTTTAAAATAACATATACTAAGCCTTCAACCAGCAATTCCCATCTTAGAAGGATGTAAGCTACCTTTCCTGCCACAAGTGCATATACCACAAATCTTTTTTTAATGTAAAACAACTGTCCCGAAGCCCAAGTGCTTAAACCAAAAGGCTTAGAATAACAGTTACAATGTAATCATGCTACTCTACTAACAAGCAGTAATAAATGTAGCAGAATAAATGCAGTTGAATACTTTTAAGAACAAGCAGCAAATGCAAAGTAAAGTAATAAAGTAGGAAGAAACAAATACAGTAAAAGCAAATGAATAAAATGCAATGTTTTTAGGTTAAGTGGGAAAGGATGAAACATGATAATTCAAGGTTGAGAAACTATGGGAGTGGTCCTTCCCAAATGATCTCTCTCTACTCAGTAGAATAAGCTGATGAGATGGGACTGGGAGAGGTGTCCAAAATGAGATTTATAGTAAAGTCATGAAACTCAAAAGCCACCAAATTTAAGAACACAACAAGGACTGGGTAGATGAGACAGAGTTGTCTTAAAACTATGTAATTTAGTAAGTTGTACAAATGTTTCTGAATCCCAATGATAATATTTTTTAAAGTTTTTTGTTTTTTTCATTTTTGGGCCACTCGATATCCTTTAAGGTCTGCCCCCAGTCAAATGATGACTCATTGAAGGTTTTCTTGCATTCAGGTTTTAGGGCTGCTAAGTAAGTCATGCAAAGTGATGGGGGGTGAAAGAAATATGAGAAACCTGCTGTAAACAGTGTCTGGGATAAGCATTTCATTTGTTTATGTAAAGAGACCCATATGAAGTTAAGACATTTAAAAAAAATTTAATGCATCACTACATTTGGAGATATTACCTTGCATTCATGGGTGTTAAAGAAGAAACTGGGAGGTTGTTTTTAGCTATGAGACTGAAATGGAGAAGTATAGATTGTACAGCAAATAGGTCAAATAGCAGATAAAGGAGCAGATTTGTCAACATTTGTACTCACTCCCTAAACTGCCTTATGCTTTGTAAAAGAATTCTTTGTAGTCCTTTTAGCTTAAGAAACTCTCTTTCTCAAACAGTTATAACAAGTATAATCATTGCAATCACTGAGAGGCATTGGTAAAGGTAAAAGCTTGGGTCTGAGTGGCCCGAACACTGAAGTTTTATGACATTTTTTTCATGAATCCCTAACTCCATGTATGCCATTTGGATTATAGAGCTGCAGTTTGTTCACCATTTCATCCCTATGGGATCCACATCTGTTACAATGGTACTTCCAAAGGCAGCTGAAAAATAACAAGTGTAATTAATAACAGACCAGTTTCTCTGATTAATTCAGATGTCAAGATTTAGGCTAAGCTGTTAGTAGGCTCTGCAGCTGCTACAAAAACTAATAGGCCCTTTCTAAGGGGGCTTTGTCCCAGGAAGCTGGAGCACAGTACATTATAGGGCTTTAATCACTATGATGCAACTCCTGAAATCTAGAGGTAAGCCAGCTGTGGCACTCAGTTGATCTTTGAAAAACTGTCTATCTCCATCCACTGGGCTTTCCTCTGGAAATTAATGTCAGCCTTTGATGTTCCTTCAGATTACATAAAAGCAATTCAAATTATTTTTCATTGGCCCTTTACCAGAATTTTAACTAAAACTCTTCTGGTTTGGAAAAAAGAGACATGCCTGAGGCTCCTGCTATGTGCAACACTATTCCTCTTATCCATTGAACCACTGGCCAGAAAATTAATATCAGATTGAAAGTTGACAAAATGGTACCGTGGTAATGAAAAAGTGTAGGCTGTTCTCTCTGAAGATGATCTTCTTTTGCTCACTGAAGTCAACAAGAGATTCCACCTCAGTGTCGCAGTGATTTGCAGCCTTTACATTTTTTTTCTGGACTCAAGGTAAACAAGCACATAACTGCATTATTAGTGGTTTACTTAGTTGTTTGCTCCCTATGAGCATGAAGTCTACCACTGTGTTTTAAATGGTGTAATGGTCTTATTAATGTTTTTGGGTACAATGCTTCACCCTTCCCCTGAGATGATGCTATGCATGAACAGGTTTATATTAATTTGCTTAAATTTTTTATTTCACTGAGCATGTATTCATCAACCCCTATTCAGCAAAAAAACACTTTTGTGATTCGCTGAATATTGCAACGGCAAATATATAGTTGGCCAGCTACAAAACTTTGCCCTTTTCTGCACTGTAGTACAATCTTGGAGTTGGTATATATAGTTAGGGCGGTGGGTGGCACAGCCCCCCACATCGGGGGGGGCTCCACACTTGGGTGGGTTTGATTTAGCTAGGTATGAGTCTGTTGTGCTGCAGAGTAAGTATGTCTTTGCCCTTGGATTATTCAGAAAATCACAGAAGCAATTGTCGCTGAATAGGGGTTGATGAATACATGTTTGAGGAAATAAAATTTTGGTGAACTAATATAGACAACCTACAAACCTCACTGAGTTTTGGTACAATTTATAGGTATGATGGAATTTCTGAAGCAGATGCACTTATCCCTGACCAGAAGTATCACTATAATTACAATGTTCTGGTCCTCTTCTGTGTCTTATATTATCAGAAACATCCCCTTCCCCAGTTTGTAAGTGGTTAGTGATGAACAAAGCACTAACACCTTCTTTTATCTGAGTGGAAGAAGATATATATTATGATCTAGCTTTTGGGAAGTGAAGAAACATTCCTACAGCCTAAACTGCCATGGTCTGAATAAATGTGCTATTTACACTCCACTGGCTATTTTATCACACATATGACCCCTCCCCTCCACTACTGTCACATTTAGAGACATTGTTAAATGAAAGACATACCTCTAGGTAACTGGTTAATTTAAGACTAAGATGTCTTTCCTTTATCACTTTTATACCATCCAGAAGGCCCATTCTGTCCTTACTATGTTATAATCGAGAGTAAGATACAAATGTGTGGTAAACCAATACTCCAGTTTGGTGCCCTCCAAAACTCGAGAACTTCCTGGTATATTAACATATGACAGATAGCCCAGATGGAATTCTGAAGGTATAAAGTGGTTTAGAAATCTGAAAGTGAGGTGTGGATTCAGAATTATCATGTCCTTGATGATTTGTGATATAAATATGATTTCCTGATAAAACATGCTCTGTCTATCTTTGCAATTTAATTGTGGGCAGTTAAAATCTCCTTTAAGGGCTATGATACATCTGGAATATCTCTCAGTTGCAACTATGTTGAAGAATGATCATTGCCCCTTTAGTACATGTCCAAATGGAGGACAAAAGGTTTATAAGACATTCTTACAGATAGACACTTATTTAGTTATTTATTTATTTATTGATTTATTTCCAGTTTGATGACTGAGGAAGTCCACTGGGCTCAAGGAGCCCATTTTCAATGAAAGCCCAGGGAGGAAAGCTCCATAAAACAAAGTAGACATTATAATAGTTAAACAAGTAGTACATGTTACAAAGGTAAACTTTAGTAAAGTAAAATAGCAACATAGTATAATATACAATGCATATTTGCAGGTTGTACATTAGAAAACAGTAGTACAGAATCATCATAGTATTGAGGTTTTAAAACATCTGAGATGGATATTAAAGTCACAATTGTAAGAGAACAGAAGGCAAGATTGATCTTGTATTGGGTAAGGTGGGAAGAAACTTTACTTGTATGGATGTATGCATGTGTTAGGCAGGATTAGGTAGGTAGAGTACAATTGCATTTCTTGTTACTGGAGAGATAAAAATGGAGCTGGGATTTAAAGTGATCAAGGGTTTCAGAAATCCTTAGAGAAGGCCAGAGAGAGTTCCATTTTTTTTGGCTAAGGAAAAGGATAGAAGAAGTTGACCTGGGGGACAATTTGGTTTGTGTACAGAAATTAGATTTTGGTGGGCAGATCTTAGAGTTCTATTAGGGGTGTATAGTGGTAAGACATTTGTTAGTGCAGAACACCTAATACGCTTGAAAATAAGTTTGTGGGCTGTAGTAAGTTGGAGGTAATCCAGGTAGTTTGGAAGTTCTAGCCATTGCAGCTGGTGGAGAGGTATGCAGTGGTGGGTAGAGTATTTGGACTTGGTGGCAAACTTTGCGATTTTGTTGTAACAGGTTTCCAGTTTGATGCTGAAACTAGTATTTTTTCAGGGTTATTTCATAGTGCAGCAGAGAACTATCCACCTATAATGTTAAAACGAGACTGATGATATGCTCCCATTTGCCTAGTATTTTGACAAAATTTTAACTCTTTCTGCACCATTGTTATTGGATCCCTCTGACTAATATAGGCAGGACTCATAGGGGATGAAACTTGTAGTGACTGTGAAGTTCCTGTTATGGAAGGAAATATGAGCATTGTTTGGGAGATTGTGTATCTGTTTCTTTAATCTGGGAGAAGCTCTCAGGAATCATGCCCAAGAAGCGGCCATTCTATGTTTCATGCCTGGTAGATACTCAGTTTACACTAGATTACCCAGTTCTGCAGCACATGATGAAATCAAGCAGTTGCTTTCTGCGTCAAGTTTGGGTTACTATACGACTTTACACTGGGACCCATTGAAGTCCCTGTACAATGTTAATACAACTGAAAGGCTGGTAGGCTAATATTCCTAGCAAAATAGGTAGAACATTTTAGTGATTATGTTAGTACTAACAGTCTATCTGGGATGTTGCCTCTGTTCTTCCTCAACCATCTTCTTCTCCCTTTGGCTTTTCCCATTAGGGCTCACCACAGCAGAACAGCTGGCAGTAGGGTTTTTACAGTGTCAAGTTGCCAGCCTGGCACCCAACCTTCTACTGAAGGTATATACATGCACACACTCACACCTAGGGCAAATTTAGAGTGTACAATCCTCCTGCAGCATGTCTTTGGAATATGGGAGTTAAGCAGACCACCTGGAGGGAACCCATGTGACCACAGGGAGGACATGCAGACTCTGCACAGAAGGCACCCCAGCCAAGAACAGAACAAGAGAATCTATTACTGTGAGGTGGCAATGCTAACCACTGCACCACCATAGCTGGCCTTATTCTCCCTCATCCATATGCTCTAGTAATAAATCTGTGGAAAACACAAGTCACTCGCCGTGACTCTATCCTGGTTGGGGTGTATTTTGTCATGTGCACAACAGCCGATTTATTTACCAGGACATATCTTAGGAATCTAGTTGCTTATTACTGATTAGTAGATTTTTATTCCTTTTCTAGAGCAATTCTTATTGCAATGTATTCTAATGTACATTTTGTTTTTTTTTTTATTTTATTTGATAAAAATGATTGGAGGAATTCCTAGAAATTTAGCACATAGCATTAAATGAAATATCAAAATGAGCAGTGACACATGACTGGAGGTGATTCAAAAACACATCTAGCACTACCGTTCTGCTAGGAAACAATGCAGTATTTATGGTATGCAAATGACTGCCTAATGGCATGCAGGTGATGGCCACAGTGCAAATAACAAAATCAAATATATCTGAGTGAACTGTAGACATATAGATATAGCTGTGTGAGCTACTGCATTCATCTATTATGAACACCAGAATTTTCCCTGTATGACAGCCTTTCTCATGTTAATATGCTATGAATAACATCATGTGCTAGTTGTTTCTGTCAGAGACAGATCCTGTAATGTTACATGATGTCTACCATCACAGTGCAGACAAGTCTGACAGTGGCTGACTTACTATTCCTTCCAAGGCCAGGGTATTATTGGTGAGTACCATGTGAATAGTGACACCATAAGGGATTAGACATGTTGTTTACATTTGGAATCAAGAGGGATGTGTGATTGGTCCATCCCTGTGAATGTAAAGATTTGTGTAGTATTAAACATCCTTGTTACAGGGACCCTTCATTATACAACAGGGAAAACAATAAGAATCTTGCAAGGGTCAGTATCACTGATCCTATACCAATTCGTTTACATGATGCTGCAGCATGTGGGGGAATATATATGGTTTCCACATGCAGAAGAGGGGAAAACCAACACTATGCAGGTAGTTTACTACATAGTCCATTTCCTTGAGGTCCTGGGGTCCATTGATTTCAAGTACATTATCACCAGGCCTCACCTGTTCCACACACTTCATCAAGAAGGGCTTCAATTCCATCAGCTGCCAGGTGATGCACAGTGCAATGTATTATATAAAATGTGTCTGTGAACCTCCCAAGCAGAACCCATGACTCCCATATCCTGTATATGTGTGACATTTACCAGTGTTTCATGCAGGGTGACTTCCCACAGTCATCTTATTGGTATTTGCACAGACTGGAAGGGACATAGGCCAGGATATATAGTTCCCATCAAACCAGACAGTAGACCACGTATAATGGTCTTAAACCCCTCACTCAGCATCCACTTGCATCTTGATAATACATACAAAAACTTAAGCCTCTAATTTATGGCCACAAAAAAATATCTCCTTTAATATCTCCTTTCCTCTCACTCTCCACCAGATCTGCAATAAGGCAAGGAATCTTACTCCTTCAACTCAAATTTATCCTCCCTGTTACATCAAAAGCCTCTACTAAACTCTACACCACTATTCAAACACTAGAAAACAAAATATGCAGATTTATTACACACTCCCCAAGAAACAAAGACCAGTGTATAGCACTAAAAACATAAATTGGCTCTCAGTTTTATCCAAAATTGCAAACCTGTGCCTAGGATCTCAACTCTTCAGACTTTCACATGAACATACTCTTTCTCCTTTAACCTCAAAACTACTAAGATGTACCTCACATGCGACCTAAGAAACCTAAAACACTCAGAGCCTAAAACATAAATCCAAAAATATCATACCCTAATGTACAGCAACACCAGGATGCCAACATCAAATGACATTGATGCATCCAAAATAGAATTTTAATATAACTCAAGTAAATAACAAGTTTAGCAGCAAAGTAAAAAAACTGTACTATTAGCCTTATAAAATTACTGGAACATTACCAGATCAACTAGAAAATACCATTAAACAGTTATGTGATCTAAGATCGCCAAGTTACAGGTCACATCATTAAATCCACTCATGACCTATACTATTAAGGTTAACGACATCCACCAAAGGATATCAAAATAAGAATGTATGCAACTACAAAAAGAATTTCAATAAAATAATGTTAAAGTAAAATTCTCTGAACTATCATTTCAAAAACAAAAATCACACACTCTGGGCTACATATCACTGCCCATGCATTCTCAGTTCTTGGGCCCAACCTATGGGAGTCACTCCAACCAGAAATTAATGACTTGTCCTCTTAATCCAAGTTCCATTCTCAAGTAAAATCACATTTAGTTAAACAAGCAGAATGCTCCTGCTACCTCAGGTCACATGACTTAAGTTTACTTTAACTCTTCTGTACTCTAACTCAGCCACTAATAACCTTTTACTTCTTTTCATGTCTCTAATTTATTTATGAAATTTCTCAGATGTTTTGAGATATCTGTAAATATTGTAAACAAAGAGATTAGATTTTATATGCAACCAAAGTGTTACTCTTCCATTGTGCTAATTTGTTGTCACATGTTATTATATTCTTGTCTTTGTTGCATGTCTGGTTAGTTTTTGACCTCAGACTAAGGCTGAAATTGATCAGGTTTGATTAGTACTACACCTTGGTAAAGAAACTCAAATGGGGGTGTTGCCTGGATGGCAAGCTGAAAGCAGCATAAATCTTGTGCTCTGCAGTTTTCAAATACTTTTACAGGATTTCTTTGTCATTTTCACCAGCAACTACTTACAAGTAATACATCTAAAATCTGGAAACTTTAAGCTTTATATTGGTGTAAATTTTAAGTGACAATCTTTATAGTTTCCTGTAAGATTTTAAGAAGAAAGAAGAAAAAAAGAGCATTTCTGATGGAAGATAAATCATTTCAAGCCTACCCAAAAAGAAAATTCCATTAAAAGGGAGCTGCAATCAATCCATTAAAATAGATATAAACTGGACTTTAAAATTGGTAAATGAAGACTCAAATAAACAGACTGAACTACTAAATGAAGTCATTAAGCAACAAAAGGTTCAGATTGCAGCATTGGAGAATTCTGTGTCTGATATTGACTGTAGATTAATAGAGGGAGAAAATAGTATTGAGTTCCTGCTACAGCAAAACAACAAAATTACTGAGAAAATAGATGACCTGGAAAATAGAGACAGAAGGAATAATATTAGAATCTATGGCATCCCAGAACAAATGGAAGTGGATAATATGATGAACTTTTTATCTACCTGAATTCCCAAAACTTTAAATCTATGAGAAACCCTGTCTTTTGGTATTGAAAGAGCATAAAGATCATTATCAGACAACTTCTACGTCCTAGATCTATTATTTTGAAATTCATCTCTAGACAAATAAATACATTGCCTTGAAAACAGCTTGGTCTCGTAAACCCTTGAAAATAGGAGATCAATTAATCAGATTTGATAATGACTTTTCTTCTATGTAATCTCAAAAAGGAAAGCATGCACTCACCTTATAAAATCATATAAAATCTTTGAAAAAGGCTGGCATCAAAGTACAACTGATCTTTCTTGCCAAACTAAGACTTTGTTTACCAGACAGGAAGAAGACTTTTGAAACACTTGAAGAAGCTACTACTTTTGTACAAAATAACAACTTATTAAATCCAGTAGAACTCTTATTTTCCAGTGTTACTTTAAAGAGATAAACATAAAAAAAATGAATGGTCAGTAAAAGAAAAAACATAGAGAAAAATAAACAACTCAATTTTTTTTTTATTTATATAACAGTGAAACTACTTACAGTTCCATTGAGATCACTCAAATAAGTTAACCCATTTTATTTCTCTCCAAGTTAAATGATAGCAGTAGTTCAGTTTTCTTAACCATTACAAACTATACAAATAACTTAAAATGAAACTAATGAACTTTATAAAAATAATCTTATAGCAAAGTACTGCATTTTGACTATGCTTAAATAAATTTGAATGTACAGTACAGTACAGTACAGTTGTTTTTATTCATGCTGACACTTCTCACTTCCTTCACACTACTATATCAGTTTAATGGGTTAAAATAAACTATTTCAAATGATGTAAAATAAAAATGAAAGCTTTAAATGCAAAACTGTTTATGCATAAACTGTTAAGCCCTTATTTATTAATATGACATTTTTCATATTCTTTTGAGCTTTATAATCTTGTTTATTTAGTAAATATTATCATTTTAATGTGTAAATAATTTATTCTTTATAGTATTTTTACACTTTAAACAAAGTTAAAAGGTTGAAAATCAGCTTTTAGTTCACTTGCAACTTGTATAATATATCTGTGAGTGTCTGTGTTTAAAAGCTTTGCATTTGCAACTTAAATTCCTGTTGACTTACTTTTGAAGCTTTTCTGAGGTTTTTGAAGTAAGCTTGAGCTCCTGGGTGTTCTGAAAGCCTCATTCTTTGTGAAGAACTGTTGTGATGCTATTCAGGAAATAATTTGTGACCTTTGAACTCTAATCTTCATGCTGAACACAACAGACCAATTGGAAATCAAAACATACTTTTGGTTGCTATTCTTTAAATAAAAATAATGTTTTATATGAAAACAAAATGTAAGTAATAATTTTATCTTAAAAAATATCTAAATAATTGTGTTTGTAGTTTAAATGGTTTAAGATTTTTGTGAATTACTCATCTCTGACCAGGGAAAGCTTTAAGTGTTACATATATGCACATTTAACTGCTGATCAACATGCAGCTAAATGATATCCTACAGTGTTAGTTAATGATTGCTATATAATTCATAGGTTCATAGGTTCATATGTGTGTACTAGGCTAATGACCCTGGAGTCTTTACAAGCCTAGCCCATAGGATTACCCTGGCAACATGCTACCTAACATTAGTTCCCAGTGCCTCTGATGAGTAGAGCCACTGGAGTGATCCACAGAATGAATTTTCTATTTCCCATCCACTCATCAAGATTTCTCTTGAAGAGGGCTAGTGAGGTGCTCTGTTTGGCATGTTTAGGAAGTCTATTCCATAGCATGGGCAGTGTCTGGGTTATGAACCTGTCTCTCCAGCATGTTCTGTTGATTGTGATAATGAGGATGAAGTCTCTGGAGCATGTGGTGTGGAGGGATTGGAATTTCTTTAGATGTAGCATTTATAACAGAGCTGTGTCTGACATGGCTTTATAAGTGAAGCAGAGATCACCTCTAAGTAGGCGATATGATACAGAGAATAGTTGGATTTTTTTTAGTCTGTCCATATAGGACACATGTTTAAGGCCTAGGATCATCTCTGTGAGGTACTTTTGTGGTCTATCCAGTTGTTGCAGGTGTCTAGTGAAGTACATGCCAAATGGGGAATTGTACTCAATGATTGGCCTAATGAGGGAAGAGTAGAGGGAGACAATGACCTCTTTCTTCCTGGATGCAAAACCCTTAGTAATGAGATGCGCCACATAGAAGGACTTTCTGACAACAGTGGCGATGTGGTAGTCAAAAGCAAGGTTGCTGTCAATCTGTGTTCCCAGATCTCTTATAACACCTTCTGTGTTCAGTGGAGTGTCATCGATGTGGTAATTTATGGGAACTGAGTTTTTCCCAAAAGGGATGATGACACATTTTTTGGCATTGAGTCCATGGTTCTGACACCAGTCGTTGGTCTCAGTGAGGCCTTTCCTCAGAATGTCAACATCACTTGGGGAGTTAATAATAGATAGCTCCTAACTTGCAGGTGTCTGCAAACTTTGTCAGCCAGAGTACCTGCGTGTTGGCCTGGACTTCAGAGCAGTAGATACCAAACAAGCGAGGACCCAGGACCGAACCCTGTGGGACTCCACTCATGACTGGTCAGCAGTCTGACTTGGAGTCAGCTACTTTCACACTGTTCATTCTATCTGTCAGCCAATTTGCAACTCACCTAGTGATATAGGGGTGGATGCCCAGCTTAATGAGTTTTTCTATGATTCCTGAGTAGGGAATGGTATCAAAGGCCTTGGCCAGATCAAGATAGGCTGTATGAACCACCTTGCCTTCATCCACAGCCCTGGTGACTGACTCAAAGAAGTCGACCAGGTTGAGCAGGCATGATCTACCCTTCACAAAACCAAACTGTGTGGGATGAAGAGTTTGGAGATTCCCTATATCCTTGTTTATTAGGTCCATGATGATGTGTTCCATAGCTTTGCATATATCAGACTCATCAGGCTAATGGGGCGATAGTTCCCATGGTCTGTAGTCACTCCTTTGTGGAGAGGGATGACTGTAGCAGTGCACCATTCGGTAGGGACAAAGCCTGAGGTGAGGCTGTGATTGAACAGGGCACACAGGTTTGGTGCCAGTTCACTCTGTAGTTCATGTAGAACACAGCCAGGGATATTGTCAGGTCTCATAGAAGCTGTATTCTTGGCCCTGGACAGTGCTGTTTTAACCTGTGCAGCATTAATACTGGGTGCCTGGCAATCTACTGGAAGTGTGATTGGTCCTTGAGGGGGTGAGGTATAGTTGGCACTGAATCTGTCGGCCAGTATATTGGCAATATCTGTTGGCTCGGTATAGGAGGCACCATTGTGCAGTAGCTCAGAGCAAGTATGGGTTTTGCCATGGTGATTTTTTACATAACTATAGAAGGCCTTGTGGTTGTCTTTACTATCTGCTGCAATAATGTTTTCATAGCTAGATTTAGAGGATTTGATGAGGGATCTCAACTTTTTGTTGAGGCTGATAAGGGAGTTTTTCCAGTCTTGGAACTTCACCTTATTCCACATCAGTTTCTTCCTTCTGTTGTAGACTTTGGTTTATGGCAGGGGACCACTAAATTGGCTTCCATTTTTTGGAGGAGAGCATCTTGGTTCTATTGGGTATGGCGAGATCCATGCATTCATGTACTTTTTCATACAGTGCATTGTTGTATGATTTGGCAGTCATACAACTATTCTCCATTTGCATGGGTGTCGTGAAGTTAGCCACCTCTGTTTTTAGGAGCCCAAAGTTAGCTTTGGAGAAGTTTTTCATGGTGGTTACCTTTGCGGTGGGGGGCAGAGGTGGATTTCCAAGTTGATTAGTTTGTGGTCTCATCTAACCAGGGAGGAGTTGACTATTGGTGTAGAGCAACGGTGGCCCATGTTACTAATGACCAGGTCAAGGATGTTGCTACCTCTAGTGTGGGTAAGAACGAGCTGGTCCAGGGCATTGGAATTAATGAATTCCAGGAAATGTTGGGCAAGTGTATTGGCACATGAGTAGTTTTCCCAGTTAATGGAGGGGTAGTTGAAGTCACCCAGTATGGGAGTGTTAGGTTAGACCCTAAAATTCTCCAGGGTGCTTAGGAATGTGGAGTGTGAGTCTTGGGACATAGTTAGGGACCTATAGCAGGCTATGACCTGAATTGCTGTCTTACATAATGTTAGCTGCACCTGAAGTATCTCTGATGCATTATGTTGGACAACCAGTCTGGAAGTGTGCACATCCTTTATGAATATGGAAACACCACCGCCTTTGGAACTTTGGTCCAAGTTCTGGGGCCGAAAAGTGTGGAATGAGTTATAGCCTGGTAGAGCAGGGGTGCTTTCTGCTGTTTTGAACCAGGTCTCTGTCCATTTTAAGGAGTGCTTCGAGTGAGTGCATTTTGAGATTTAGACCTCTAGCAATTAATGTTTGTGTATTACTACAAATGCTTGATTGTTTTAGTTTATATATTTAGTTATAGTAACAAGTATCTTCCTTTTTATTTATTTTCAATGTATATGCTATATTTCTTGTTTTTATTTCTTTCTGCAGTTGCAGAAAATAGCCACTAGATGTCATGGGTTGGCTAACTTGTGGCTTGTATGGAAAACATGGTCTGGAATATTACATTCCATGCTGAGGGCTTTTGAATTTTATTTATTTATTTATTTAGTTTACATCTGTTAACTGGGTAGAGTCCGCTGGGCAAGTAGCCCATTTCAAGCAGAGACCCTGGGAGATAAGCTCCATAACAATAGTACAAAAAGATTACAAAAATTTTTAAAAGATTTTTGAACAGTATACAAACAGTTTGATAGTTGCCAACAATCACAATTTACAAAAATGGGAATGTAAAACAGAAAACATTACATTTCTTAAGTCTTATTACAGACAGTAATATGAAACTCGTTAGATATATAATTAAAAACCATTGTGGTATTTTCATTTAGTAGCAGTAAGACAAGAAGATAGCAGAACAGAAAACATTTGATCACAGGCATGAGAAACTAGTCAGGAGTATTACAGGAGCATAGCCATTGTTGAGTAAGGTATTCCTTTAGGAGTTCTTTGAAGCTATGACAATCTGTGTTTTTTAAGATGTTCTGGGGTAATAGGTTCCATTGTTTGGCTACTTTGAAGAAGAGAGTCACCAAAGTAATTATGGGACTTTGTAATCTTGAGTATAAGTTTATCGGATAATCTAAAGGTCCCAGGGTTGGTATTTTGTTGCACTAGGCTGGAGAGTGCAGGGCAGTTTCTAGGTTTGTGGATGATGGAGTGGGCAGTCAAGAGCTGATTGAGTAATAACAGATTGGGAAATTCAAGCCAGTCTAATTTTTGAAGAGCAAGGCAATGATGGGTCCTGTTGGATATATTAGCAGCAAATTGTGCTATTTTGTTATAGCGTGAATCAAGTAGAAGTAAATCAGACTTGTACAGGTTAGTGAAAAGTTGAAAACAGTAGAGAAGAGTAGATAGGAGGTGAGATCTGGCTGTGGCTAATCTGGTATTTTGAGTAAGGTAAGGTTTGACCCTATATAGAGCACCAGGGTTGATGTGAACTTTCTTTATTGTGAGTGATATGTGTTTATTGAATGTTAGGCTGTTGTCTATTGTGACACCAAGTAGTTTTGTTTGGTTAACTGGTTCTATTATAGTGCCATTAGTGGAGTAGATGGAGAGAGGAGGTGATTTTGCTTTGGATTTCCTGTTAGAGAAGATCATTAATTTTGTTTTGTTTAGGTTTAGGATTAGTTGAAGTTCATTTAGGTAATTTTCAATATCTAGAAATTACTTTTGCAGTTTATCTTGGAGTTCTTGGGGTGTGGGAGCAGAACAAATAAGATTAGCATTGTCAGAGTATTGAATGATAGAAGCAGATTTAGTGACAGTGTTTAGACTATTTGTGAATATAATAAAAATAGAGGGCCAGGGATGGAACCATGAGGAACCACAACAGAGACTGGGAAGAGTGTGAAGAGTTTGTTATCCTATTTAGTTGCCTGTTGATGATTAGTAAGGTAGCTAAAGAACCTGTTGAGAGCTGCAGAGTTGAGTTTAAAGGAGGCTAGAGTGTCGAGTAGTAGTTGCTGGGATACTGTATCAAAAGCTTTGGCCATATTAGAGAGTATTTGTCCATTGTTTTTGAGGCGGTTGATGTAGTTAGTGAAACGTATGAGGGCTGTGGAGGTACTGTGTTATGGATGGAAACCATGATGTGAACTAAATAAGAGGTTATTTGTAGTGAGGTGGTCTAGGAGCTGCTTATGGATACATTTCTCTAAAATGTTGACTAGGGGTGTGAGAATGGCAGTGAGCTGATGATTAAAGAGATCTTTAGATGGGCCTTCTTTGTGGAGGGGAATAATATGGGATATTCTCCATAGTATGAGGACATATTGTCCTGAGATGGAATGATTGATTAAGATAGATACGGGATAGACAATGGAGCATGCAGCACTTTTTAAGAAGTCATTAGAAAGTTGGTCAGCTGCTAGACAGGTAGGTTTTAGTTTTGGTAGGATTTTTTTGATATAAGAGGTTTGTATTGGTTTAAAAGAGAAGTAGTTGGGTTTAAAGTTAATAGGGGTAGGCTCTGTAAGGGGTTGGTTAGATTTGCTATTTAAAAGTAAGGTGATAGTTGTGATGAAATGAGAGTTAAATTGGGATGCTATACATTCAGTGCTATTTGTTGTATATGGTGCAGGTGTAGAGGTTTTGCCAGGGTTGAGGAGGTAGTTAAAGTTTTGCCAATTTTTTATGGGTTTTTTATGTGTTTTTGCTGACAAGCTAGAAAATAAGATTTTTTGTCAGATAATATTTGCTTCTTAGCTAGATTTCTTAGTTGTTTGTAAGAGGTGAGGTTTTCTGAGGTTTTGGAGGCTTGATAAGCAGTCCAGGCTCTATCCATGTGTTTAATAAGAGATTTAGCATCTTTGGCTATCCAAGGTAGGTTTTTGGTTTGATGTGCATTTTTCTTGTTGGAGTAAAGTTATTAAGGATGTTTAGGAAGGTATCATTAAAATATTGTACAACTTGATCTAGGTGGAGTGATTTTAGTGGTGACCAGTTGCAGTTTTGAAGTAGGGAATTTACGATGGTAGGGGAAAAACTTATTTTGTTGCATATGTGTTTGAAAATGACATTACAGGGTTGAGTGACTGCATTTCCTTAGAAGAAAGGTAGGGGACTGATTACTGAGAGAATCAGAGAGGCACCCAGCCTGGCGGGCAAAGTTGGGCTTATCGGTTAGTATCCAGTCTAGAATAGATTATTTATTAGTGTGTTTATCGATTCTAGTGGGGACATTTTTAGTTTGGGTGAAATTGAATAAATTGATAAAATTGGAGGGGTTGTCAGATGAACAGGATAGCCAGTCCAAGTTGAAATCACCTAGCACTATAGTTTCTTGGTTGAAAGCAGTGGATGCCCAAGATAGAAGACATTCAATGACAAGTATATTATTTCCTGGTGGTAGGTTGGAGGCAATGATTTTGATGGTTTTATGTGGATTTACTTCAAATCTGTTCATTAGAATTTCTGTTTCCAATAGATCTGGGGGAGTACAGATTAATTTTTCGAAATTGATATACATGATGGCAATGCCTCCACCACACTTGTTGAGCCTATTGTGCCTAATAACATTATAACCACTAGTAAGTATTTCCTCATCTTTAATGTGTGGTTTTAGCCATGCTCCTATAATAATTACTATATCAAGAGTGTAGGTAGTTAGGGATGCATGAAATTCTCTTGTTTTTGTGTGACATTTCTGAGGCTAAAATTAGTTATGAGTAAGTCTGATTTGGAATTTTTAGGGGAAGAAGGTTGGGGGTAGTATTAGCAGGTGTGGTGGGTGTTATTGGGGGAGGACTAGCTGTGTGGGATCTGGGTTAGGATATATGTCAGCTTTGAGTTTAATTTCTGTTAGTGAGTGTAGAATGAGAAAGAGTTTGAACTTGGATATTAGTCAATGAAAGAAATCTGGATAAGTAGTAGGGTTGGGGGCATGGACATATTTATAATGGAAGAGCAATATGTTAGAGGTAGTGTAGAGGCTAGAAAAGATGTGAAAATGGATATTTGGTTTTGTATGGTATGTAATGGTGGGGAGTGAAGGAGAGGGGTAGTGTGTTATGTTTGATGTGATGAAGGTAGTGGAGCGGGAGGCTGGGCAGAGGGAAATGAGTAGGACAGAGTTGATCAAAAGAGTGGTGATAACTGACATGGGGAAATAGTAGGGGAAATAGGAGAAAAATATGGGTGGGTTAGTGTCTGCAGTTTAATAGAGAGAGAAATGTACTAATACAGTGATGTGGAGACAGTGTTATATGAGACGGTAGGGGATGCAGTGTTATATGAAGGATGAAATAATGGTTAGAGAGGTGGGAGGGGAGAAAGTGAAAAAATAATTGATTGTGGGTGTGCTGGATGAGGTAGCTGCAAGTTATAGGATAATGAGTTACAAAGGTGTGGTTTAGGTTAATGAATGTATGGAAAGTGGGGGTGGGTAGGAATGGGGGTAAGGAAGGGGAGCAGAGTGAGCCCAAGTGAAGCGATGGTAAATGGAGAGGGTTGAGCCAAGCCCAGAGGCAAGCACAGTCCAGAAACAATCAGTAAAAAGTCTAACAGAAAAAGGCTATATACTATTAATAGTAAGAAAAGAAGAGGTTTTATTATGTAGTACTATCAGGTAAGACATGTCTTAAAACAGGCTGATTAGTCTAGCATTTATAGACATAAGTTTGTTGAAAACTAACAGATTCTTTTAAAAATGGGGAGGGTCCTTGGTGCCAAGCTGCTTCACAGTGTACCAACTTGCTAGAAAGTAGATAATGCCTTAAATCAGTATATTTTAACATGTAAAAAACTAAGAAAACACATTTTGCAAAGAAAAAAAAAAGCTGCAAAGTGAGAGATAACAGAGCTGTATGATGAGTGATTTTGTTGCAACCATTTATTCAGTATGCAGAACTTTTAACAGCACACTGGCAGTATGGAGAGGAAAAAGACAAAACTTGGCTTTTAGCTGAGGAGAGAAAAAAAAATAAAATAAAAATTGTTACCAATTATGGTGTTTAGCACACAAAAGATAGATGGAGGTATTTTAGAGAGGATAGAACGAGAACCTCAAACAATATAAATGCAAACTGTTGAGATTACCACGTTACGATTCATTCTAGCACAATAGTTGTATTGCAATGCTACACAAAATTTAGTTTTAAAATGTTGCTAAAGTTAGCAATAAATATACTTAGAAAAAAGCATAGTTAATGCAGATGTGCAATCAGGGTGAACAATTTTGTTACATTCCTCTGAACATAGCAGAACACATGGCCACAGCTAGACAGCAGGCTATTATACCTGTTGCAGTGAACATTATGTACTAAAGCATAACTGAAACCTATGACAAGAAAAAGAAATGTGAAGTCACTAAGATGAGATAAAACATTTAGCAAACAATTGCATTAACCAATGGATAAAACATGCAGCAAGATAGCTCGGTCCACTGTAAGATAGCTAAAACTACTGGAGTGGAATTAGGCATAAGGTATATAGTACAATTAAGGTAATAGTGAATTATATATCATAGGTTCATAGGTTCACAGGTGTGAAAAGGCTAATGGCCCTGGAGCCTTTACAAGCCTAGCCCATAGGATTACCTTGGCATCGTGCCACCTGATCTTAGTTCCCAGTGCCTATGTCGAGTAGAGCCACTGGATTGATCCTTGGAGTGAATTTTCTATTTCCCATCCACTCATCAAGATTTATCTTGAAGAGGGCAAGTGAGGTGCTCTGCTTGACATGTATGGGAAGTCTATTCCAGAGCATGGGGAGTCTCTGGTTTATGTACCTGTCCCTCCAGCATGTTCTGTTGATTGTGGTAATGAGGTTGAGGTCTCTGGAGTGTGTGGTGCAAAGGGGTTGGGATTTATTTATATGTAGCAATTCTAACAGAGCTGGGTCAGACATGGCTTTGTAAGTCAAGCAGAGATCGCCTCTAAGTAGGCGATATGACACAAAGAATAGTTGGAGTTTTTGAGTCTTTCTATATAGGACAAATGTTTAAGGCCTAGTATCATCTTTGTGAGGTAGTTTTGTGGCCTCTCCAGTTGTTGCAAGTGTTTAGTGAGGTACATGCCAAATGGGGCATTGTACACAATGACTGGCCTAATGAGGGAAGAGTAGAGGGAGGCAATGACCTCTTTCTTCCTGGATTCAAAACCCTTAGTAATGAGACGTGCCACATAGAAGGACTTTCTGACCACAGTGGCAGTGTGGTGGTCAAAAGACAGGTTGCTGTCAACCTATGTTCCCAGATCTCTTATAATGCCTTCTGTGTTCAGTGGACTACCATCAGTGTGGTAATTCATGGGAACTCGTTTTTTCCCAAAGGGGATGACAACACATTGCTAGTGTTTTTAAGCTAAATAGTGAAATTATGTCCATAACAAATGTCATTTTGAATCGTTTTATATAATTGTCATCAATGCAACATATTGTATACAATGACAACTTATAAAATTCTGTCTTTAAATGTAAATGGGTTAAATAACTGTATGAAAAGAAGTAACATCGACAAATAATTATCTTTACTTAAGGCTGATATTGTTTTTCTTCAAGAAACCCATTTATTGTCAGAGGATCTAGTGAGATTATTGTTAAAGAATTATACAGTATTAGCTCTCAATTCAAACATAAAAGAAGAGGTGTCCTAATTTTATGAAAAAAAATAAATAAACTTAAGATTACCAGAGATCATAAATTCTTCAGATAATGGTGGTATGCTCGTGATACTAGTAATAAAACTGAGAAATAAACTTTACACGCTTATTAACCTCTCAATTCAGACATAAAAGAAGAGGTGTCGTAATTTTATGGAAAAAAAACCTTAAGATTACCAGACATCATAGATTCTTATTCAGATAATGATGGTATGCTTATGATAGTAGTAATAAAAGTGGGAAATAAACTTTACATCCTTATTAACACATATTGAAACATATTGGATATGTGGTATTGGCACACACTCTGTAAAAAGACATTTACATACTATGAATTTACACTCTAGGGGTGAAATACTTCTAGCAGGTGATTTTAACTGAATTTTATCTCCTTATGATACCACAAACACTAAACCTTTTACAATTTTTCCAATAGCAAAACATTTAAACAGCTATATAGATACAAGAAATTTGAAAGATATATATGGTATAAAATTATCTTCTTCTTTAAGATTCACTCAGTATTCATATTGATTTGGTACGCAGATTAACATAGATAAAGTCAGTGGTGGCTGGTGACTTCAAATTAAAGGAGGGCTGCAGGAGGCAGCAGAATGTGTGGGGCCAACCAGAAAGGGACAGAGCTATGCTCAAAAGCACAAAAACTGGGAATTTAATTAAATACACTGCCCTGGGTACCAAACCATCATTATGAGAGTCCAAGCAAAACAAAATGAAATGTAGAAGAAATAAAATATTTCAATGAATTGGCTATATGACAGCTTACTTAATATCTAGATGGAAACAAAAAGGTTTTGAGGAATGAAAAAATAAATTACTTTTTAAATACATTACTGGAATGCCAGTCAAAATCAAGTATAAAAAAACAAGCAGCACTCAACTCAAACCACTTCTCCTTGCACTGCAGTTCTAATTATAATTTATATTCAGCTTTATAAAAGTACAAAGTAACATGCTGAAAGTAGCAATCTCTGTGATACCACCACTTGTAAAAATGTTTCTTATCCAAAAAAGACCTGCTGCCTGACAACAACTATCTACTTGTTTCATGGGGAAAACATGATCAAAGTAAAAAATGAACAGCAAACAAGAAATAAGCTCAATATAAATTGCGTAAAGGATTTCTGCACAGGTTATGGACCACACATGATAGATTGGCACTCTGTTTAGTTTGCAGGTAAAGCCTGCAAAGATGACTGCAAGTCTCCAAGAAATGTAATGAGCTTATGAAAATACTGTTATCCTGTCCTTTATTACAAAAAAAATGTCCTATGCCTTTCAGTACCCAAGGCTTATACATGATATAGTTATGTAAATATTCTCTGCATGGCAACAACAAAAAAGCTTTCAATGTTGGTAATTCTTTAACATTTTTGCTTATTAAAGCTTACTTGCATCTTAAAATCTCAGACAAGCTTACCTGATGGGGATTAAAGTATTGTTACTTAAACACAGAGCAGCAGGCACTGCAATAACATGCATTTTCTGAATAATAAGAAGCATAAATCAGCAGTATAAAATATGACAGAAAACCAGAACATTCTGCAAAATCAAGGACAGATGAAAAGCCACTGTAGTACTTGTGTTTACCTTGGATGGGAGGATATTCTGCACACTTACACTACATAACTGCTCATTGCCTTGCTTGGACACATCCAGAGTCACTACATGGGGAAGTAGGGTGCAACAAGTATGTCACAATTTGAAATGTCTCTGGCTGACAGTGATGACCCTGACACATTTGTCATACCTCTCAACCTCACAGCAAGAAATCCGGACAACGCCATAAATAGAAGTGGGACAAAGGGCCAAAAATAAGGATGATTTTTAAATATTGCTCTTACAAATTTAGAAAGATAATAGAATAGTAGGTCTTGCATTAGTATGAATTTTCTGAAGGGTATGAAATCTGAAACTCAAATGTCTTGTTTGTCATTATTTTTCAACTTCAATCTTTAATGATTTGCCACTAATTTACCAGAAAAACACAATTTTATGAAAAATGGACCAAAAATGTGATGCAAAAATATAAAAATAGCCACACAATATAGATGTCAAAGAAGGGACACTTTTTAAATATTAGTACTGTTAACTTGAGCAGTTGACAAAATAAGAAAATCTACATGCATTTCTAAAATAAAAGTAATCTATAACTGTGATAATTACAATTATTTATTAATTTTAAACCCTCCACATTTTCTTCCAAAATTGCTATTTTGCAGAAGGATTATTAGGAGGAGGGCAACATTTTGAGCCAAAATCAGGGATAGTTGAGAGGTTTGGGTATACCTAATTCTATAAAGCGATTTATTTGCGCTTGCCTCTCAACTTCTTAATGCAGGCCAAATATATTGGGGGAACATGCAAACAGTACCAAAATTGCTCTTGCATAAACTTAAACAGTTGATAGAATAACAGGCCTTGCTCTAGCATGCATTTTTCTAAAGGGTATGAAGTCTGAAATTCAATGTCTATCATGATTTAGTGACAATTCTTAAACGATTTGCCAGAAAACCACAAATTTTATGAGGAACAAACCAAAAATAAGAAGCATTCTGTGAAAATCTGGACAGTTGAGAGGTATAGCTCATCCGGGGCTGTCTTGGAGTTTGCTGCCTCCCCCCCTCACAAAATCTTGGTTGAATGGGTCCTCCCTTCTGCAGCCTTCCAATGTCCCATTACTTGGCTATTTTCCCCCATTTACCACAAACACTGTAATGTGCATACTGCTTTACTTCAGTGATGATTTGGATTTCATTTAAAAGTTTTATTTTATATTTTACACATCAAACACTAATAGGCATCTGCTAAACAAAGCAATGCAGTCTTACAATGAAAATAGACTTAGCATTAAAACTTCTTTAACTTTGAAACTCACATTCCTTAAAACAGCACTGAAACCCACATTTAAAGAAAATACATCTGACCAGTGGCAGATAAAGATTAACTTTGAGGTGTTTTCAAATCATAGGTCCCTTGCACATGAAACATACATGTGTTCTTTGATACACCTTCCTGATTGTATTAAATTATATTCCTTGTATACTACAGTACAGTTAGAGGGTATTTTAAATTTACTGTTTTGAACAGTTTCCAGTAAACAATGAAACAAAATGCATGCACCAATAATGACAAAACTGCCCAATTCAGAACATTTCCATCATAAAAGTGTACTCAAACTTCTACAATCCACCAGTATCAGTAAATATGCACAATTTCTACAGAAGTGAAAGTCATCTAAATAATGCCACATTAAGGAGATCTGTAACTAATGAAGAGATTGCTGCTAGAAAACAACTTTATATTTCATTGTTTCTTCTACAAATAAAGTGCCTGTTGCCCTTGAGGAATAAATTGCCTATGTTACATTAAAAAAATGATAAGCTAGTAATATTGCAACAAGAATGGATGGCAAACTGATAACAGGTTCATAGTTACTAGGTATCTCTGCCAAAGAGGACATTCTCAGGACTGTGGCATCCACCCCCATAAAAGTGCAAAACAGTACAGTATCAGCAATGCATCTACATACTGTGGGAGTAGAACCCACAGCCTTCTGCATCAAAAGCAAGTACATTACCTGTTGAGCTAGTAACAATGCAAGCCGACTCAGCATAAGCAGCACTAAACTTCTCTTCTCCTGAAGCTCTCAGCTCCTTGTAAAATCCGCTCGACACGCAACTGTATCTCTCAACTTTGCAGCATAAGAAATCTGGAAAAAGGCAACATTTATTGGGGGGGGGGCAAAAGCCCCAAAACCAAGGACATATTTTAAACATTGCTTGTATAATCTTGGAAAGTTGCTAGAATAAAATGCTGTATTACCACCATGCATTTCACTGCCAAGTCTTCAACCTAGCACCCTGTGCACTACAGTCAGAGCAACATACCACTATGCCAGATCAGCTGTTTCTTGAACTACCGGAAGACTGAAACTTAAATGGCTATCATTTAGTGAATTCATTTCTCACCATTGCTCTCAACCTCTTAGCACAAAACACCTGCACAAAGTCAATAATGAGGGAATACAGCCCCCAAACATTTTTAGTGAATTCAGTTCTCACCATAGCGCTCAACCTCCTAACACAAAAAACCTGGACAAAGCCAATAATGGGGTAATACAGCCCCAAAATAGGGACAAATTTGAAATATTGGTCTTATAAACCTAGAACTTTGCTACAATAAAAGATTTTGTGTTACCATGTATTTTCTGAGGAATATGAAGTCTGAAATTCAAATGCCTTTAATTATTTAGTTAATTCAAAATCCAAAAAAAAAAAAAAAAACACAGATTTTTATGAGGAGCAGAACAGAACAAAAATATGAGGCAAAAATCTAAATAGTTTTCAAAAGTGCTGGTGGGTAGGGAATTCAGGCTGTTGCTACCTGCACCCAAGGTACAGGGTTTGAGCCAGAGTTATTCACTAGCCAACAGGTATATCCTTGGGTTTGAGCCTCTCCTGATATTTAACTGGGGCAATTTACACACACACTACCTGGGTTTGCTCCATCCCACTTGCAAGTTTGCTTCAAAGTCCCAACCCAGCCGTCAGATGTTGCAGTCCAAATATCTGCTTCCAAGTCCCATCTGTCTTTCCTGTGAGAGTAGGCTCCAGCATGTAGACTTTGCAGTCCGATCCCCTTCCATATTTTCTGGGCATTTCTGTAAGACTGATGCCTTCTTCTAATCTGGACTGGTTAAATGGCAGTCCAGATTCCTGCACACGTGTGTTCAGAGTTCCAGGAATGCTGAGCATCAATGTGCTATTCATTTTGTTAATTTTTGTTTTTCCTTTTCTTTTGTTTTTGTTTTTTTCTTTTTACAGCGGGATATCTGCAGTCCTGCAGTCCAATAAGTATGAGCCACCCCTGGACAAAGTATTGGTAACCAGCTCTTTACTGTCAAAAATAGATGATGTATTGATTGTTTCATGCCATTTATCAGATCATAACACTATTACTTTCAAAATAACTTTTTGCTTTGACATCTTAACCTTTTGTCAAAGAATCCCTGCATATATAACAAAAGTAAAAGGCTTTCAAGAATGGGTTTTAAACAAAATAAAGCTAATCATGGAACTGAATAATAATGGCCAGGTCTCAAACATGATTCTATGGGATACCTTAAAAGTGATTATATATGGCAAAGTTAAAAGCTGGTATCTATCCAAAAGAAAAGAGCAGGGCACAAAGTTAATAGACATATAAAATGAAATTGATAAGGTAAAACTAATATTCCAGCTAAAGATTGTGATGCCCCTGCACTGGCCAGTAATCAATGATCCTCAATCCTCACCACTAGCACCAGTGAGGGACATCCACATTGGGAGGATGACAAGTATACACACACAATACAGTACAATTTCCCGTAAGAGCAAACAGAGATCACAGTCAGTCTAGGGCTGGTTTCTCCCTCTTTCTCCAGATCCCCAATAAGACTTACCACTGGCACAGCTATAGACTTGAGTCCTTAGCAAGGGTTGCAAGTCAAGTCCTCCCAGCACTCTCTCTGTCCATCAAGTGCTTTGTGTCCCTGCCCAAGTAGCTGACACACACCTGGGAAAGGCTGGCACAGATTTACTAGCTATGCTCCCTTCTTCCCAGACCATAAGGTAGTTAGCACTGCCACCAGAACCCCTTATCAGCTACTTTGAGGCCCTTCCCAAAGTGTGCCCAATCTTACTGTGTAATGTTACTATTATCCAAATGGTAAGTGTGACCAAGACTTGAAGGCTATTTAGGAGTGGCCTGTACAGTGTCACCAAATACATATGCAAGTATTCTAAGAGCTTAACTAGCTCTAAACAAACCAGCCACAATTAAAAGATTTAAATATATTTAAAAATAAATAATAAAAGAACAAGACAATACTCAATAACTCAATACAGTGACTACAGATTTCAGAATCACAGGAAAAAACAACATTACAGGACAGTATCAAATAAATACAGAAAACATCTAAACTAATCTTTACTATATTCCTATCTCTAAAAGAAATACTCTGCCTAAATCTTACTTACAGAGCAAGGCAAATATAGATGAGAAGTGCTGAATGGATGTTTTCAGATCCAAGACAAGATATAAAATGCCCAGACTATCTCTCTGAGATATTTCTTAAATTAATAATATACATAATTGCTGGGTTAGCTGGGTGACATTACTATTTGTCACCTGCCTTCAGTTCCCACACTAACGATAAGAGCCACAAATACAGGATACCAAAACCAAAAGTCAAAGAAATGGATCCAGACTTGTAAGAGAAATGTTTTAATAAATTAAAATCAACTTAAAGCAGCATAAAACAGCATGTAAATACATTTACAATATACACTCATGAAAAATAAGTAAGCGCTTTTGTTTGTACTAAATGACAAACTTCCTCTGACAAAATACATCATTTCCTTAACATTTAAAAAGAAATGATGAAACTGAGTATACATTTTCATTCGCCCATTACCCTAATAAAATAATGAGCACCATCTGTTTCTCATACACTATGTCAACCACTACCAAACTACAAATTTGATCCAAAACACTATCAAATATTAAATATAAACATATGAATATAGAATGTATGTAAATATGCAAATACTATGACCTAAAAAGCATACTTCATTATACTGTAATGACAAATAGACCTATACATCCATAAAGGTACATATGCATATCAAATTCATGCTGAATGCATTAAAAAATACATTTAAAGATGAGTATGTAAAAATATGTATTTAAACCTAATAGGGAAACTAAGCATTAGCATTCCAGAGCTTTTAATTTCAAGACACTTCCCAAAGATAGCATACCATTTAATCTTGGCCAAGAATATGCACCCAAGCAAATTTGCCATTTTAATTCAATTTTTTCAAGAATTAATTGCCATGCACCTCCCCTACTACTACTTTTTAAATTATCTAAAACTAAAAATCTAAATGAATGTGTGCTATTTTGAGAAATGTGTTTGGCAAGTGCATTAGTGTCAATACTTTCTCTAATGGCTCTAATATGTTCACCTATTCGTTCTTTTAGCATAGCACATATCAGCTCTATGCACCCATTGTACTTGTTTCTATATAAGGAAAATGGAGCGCAAGCTAAAAGAACGAATAGGTGAACATATTAGAGTCATTAGAGAAAGTATTGACACTAATGCACTTGCCAAACACATTTTTCAAAATAGCACACATTCATTTAGATTTTTAGTTTTAGGTCATTTAAAAAGTATAGTAGGGGAGGTGCATGGCAATTAATTCTTGAAAAAATGGAATTAAAATGGCAAATTTGCTTGGGTGCACATTCTTGGCCAGGATTAAATGGTATGCTATCTTTGGGAAGTGTCTTGAAATTAAAAGCTCTGGAACGTTAATGCTTAGTCTACCTATTATTTTTAAATACATATTTTTACAAACTCATCTTTAAATGTATTTTTAATGTATTCAACATGGATTTGATATGCATGTGTACCTTTATGGATGTATAGGTCTATTTGTCATTACAGTATAATGAAGTATGCTTTTTAGGTCATAGAATTTGTATATTTACATACATTCTATATTCATATGCTTATATTTATTATTTGATAATGTGTTGGATCAAATTTGTAGTTTGTTAGTGGTTGACATAGTGTATGAGAAGCAGATGGTGGTCATTATTTTATTAGGGTGATGGGCGAATGAAACTGTATACTCAATTTCATCATGGCTTTTTAAATGGAAAGGAAATGATGTATTTTGTCAGAGGAAGTTTGTCATTTAGTACAAACAAAACTGCTTACTTATTTTTCATGAGCGTATATTGTAAATTTATTTTCACGCTGTTTTAAGCTGCTTTAAGCTGATTTTAATTTATTAAAACATTTCTTGCAAGTCTGGATCCATTTCTTTGACTTTTGGTTTTGGTATTCATTTCCCAGGCTAACAGATACCAACATAATTTAACATTTCTCCGTGAAAAATACTTATATCTCAGATGTTTGCCTAGAACTGGAAGTCGTAAAACAATTAACACTTTTACATTTGAAACCTAATAATTATTTTTGTTTCCAGACAATAGGAAAATCTTCAGCTTTAGACATTGTGTCTGCTTGCTGCACTGACACTAACTTTTTATAGCACATCATAAAGTACATTTAGTTTATTTTCTTTGTTTTGCATGTTAACTCTGTATGTTTCAACTTTTGCTATTAATATAGTTTATATGCATTTCTGTTATTTTCCAGTAGGGTAGACTATGGTTACATTCTTGAAGCTCAGTACATAACATGCAGTTCAACACACACTTCTGCACCAGTAGTTTAATATCTACATAACATACAGTTCTCTTACATTTGTAAGACAAGCCTATAGATCATATTAATATTCACAAAAGACATGTGATTATTTACAAAATTCCAGATGGCTGGACTAGCAGCCTCATAATGATAAATCAGCACTAGCTAATATCAATAAACTAAATAATGACTACCAAGATATCCTACAACATAAAATGTCTATTTGCTTACAGAAAATCAAATTGCATTCAAATTCAGTCAACCATAAAAGTTTGCATAAAATTGCAATCAGATCAAAATATTTAAATGAGAAAAGTCATATCAAAGAGATTATATATAAAGATAATAATACGATATTAAAAGTCAGACTTGAAAAATATATTAAACTACTTTAAGAAGCATTATGAATCTACAAACAGCTATAAGTTAAATACAAGTGACAATAAAATTGCTGATAGCTTTTTAAAAGAAAATAGTCAAAAAAATTATCAAATGACAGCATCAGTAAAATTGATAAAGCCTTCATTGTTAAGGAACTAGAAGATCAAATAAATAATCTAAAGAATAATAAAGTCCCAGGATTAGATGGATTAATTCCAGAACTGTATAAAATTGTACCTGACAGTATATTAAGAATTCTACAAAATACATTTCAGAAGTTAACAAAACAAATATTCCACCTTCATGGAAATATTCTCTGGTCTTTCCTGTCTTAAAACCTGACAAATAACCCACCTCATGATCATCATACAGACCAATTTCTTTAATTAATATAGACTATAGGGTTTGTATGTATATTTTAGCAAACAGATTAAATACTATTTTTTTTCTGAATTAATAGATGAAGACCAAACAGAATTCATAAAAATAGGAAGGTGCAAGATAATATAATAATGATTGTTTCTCTAATAGACATAGCTAATAAAAAGAAAAATGGCTTATGTATAATAAGTTTTGACATGCATAAAGTTTTAGATTTTTTAATTTGGTCTTATTTTTGTTTCTTTAAATTGTTCTTATTTATTCAAAGTTTTATGAGACTATAACTTTTCCTTAGACCTTTTAATGTTAATCCAAAGCTTTATGAAAACTCCACCTATTTTGTAAAGATTGGCGCTTTTTTATCTAAGTCCATTTAAAGTTTTGAAAGGTACAAAACAAGGATGCCTCTTGCCTCTATTATTTTTTGCTCTTGCCATAGAACTATTTACCAACTATATTAGAAATAACACAAACATTAAAGGCTATAAATTAAATGATGAACTGTCTCCTAAATTCAGCTTTTCACAGATGATTTATTAATAACATGTGGTGGTATTAAAACTTCAATGGATTATTTAGTTAATGCTCTAGACCTATTTGAAAGTATATTAGGGTTAAAATCCAATCACAACAAAACTCAAATATTTTTGATAAACAGGAAAGTTACCACAAAACTAAATTATTTTAAATACTTTAACCAGGGAAGCACACATATTAAATATTTATGTGTTATCATTGAATCAAACCATAAAAAGTTAATTTCAGATAACTATCAATACCTATTTAATTAAATTCTAAGCTTAACAGACAAGTGGAACAGACTTTTTTTTCCACATTTGAAGACAGATTGATTAACTTTAATTAAAATGATAATACTAATATTCTTTTCATTAGTCAATCATTAATTCTTCCTCCTCTTAAAAATATTATAGAAAGAATTAAAGATGTCTTACTCAAGTTTTTTTGGTACCCCAAAAAACTCAGAATCTCCTTATATTAGCATACAACAAGTTGGAAAAAGTTGGGAAGAAGGTGGTATTGGATTTCCTAATATTGATTTCTACTTAAACTCAATTATTATTAATAATACAGTACTCTAGTGAATCAATATTTCATATATATCTTGCTGAAATTCAATCCATGAAATCATGTTATTTAATAATAATAATAAAACAATGTTAGACACTCTTATTAAAATAGAAATATCTTTATCTGGATATTAAAAACATATTTGAAATGATAAACAGAAACACATTATTTTCACTTATAAATCAGGTATTATTAGTTTTTAAAAGATTTATGTATTTCAGTCATTTGACTAAAGACGTATTGTTGTTGTTGTTTGTCTTTCGGCTTTTTCCCGGTAAGGGGTCACCACAGAGGAACTCCGGTCTGCTAATGATTGGCAGTAGATTTTTAGAAAACGCCGAGGTGCCAGCTCGACGCCCAACCTTCAACGAAGGCATGCCCATTTACGCACGCATGTCTTTCGAATGCTACCCAACTGTGGGGAGGACATGCAGACTCCACACAGAAGGCACTCCCAAGCCAAGCCGAGAATCAAACGAGAATCATACCTCTTGCTGTGAGGTAACAATACTACCACTGTACCACCACTGCAGACTGACTAAAGACGTATTAATAACCATATTTCCAATTGCTTTTACTAGTGAATGTTTGATTTCCTTTGATGCAAGTAAAATGTTAGAGCTTAAAAATGGCAATTTACTATACTGGAATCAGATTTTGTCTCCCAATAAAATTTATTCTACAGATTACTTGATTGCTAGATATAGCTTACAAAATTGAAACTGGCTTGATATTCAAACATGTAAAGAATTCATCCAAAGCAAAATTATATTAATGCTAGTAACACATGATAAAAATACACCTAAAATCTTAGATTTCATCTCTATCATTAATAATGGAACCTTCAGGAGCACCTCATTCATATTCAAAATGTATCAAATTATTAGAAGTGATTTTTAGCTCTTCAGATATATCTTTCTGGAATTATTCCACTAGAATAAATAAAGAGGAATTTACAATAAAGAATAAAAAAAAAACTCTTTGAAATCAAAAGGAAGGTCCACATCTTCTCCTTATTGGAGAATATATACATGGAAGTTCTTATGTAGATGCTTCTTAACACCACATAAAATTTCAATGACGTATAAAAAAAGATAACATAAAATGTTGGAGATGTGAATCATTTGATGCTGACTGGTCTCATATGATTATTAGTTGTGGAATAGTATCTTTCTTTTGGGCAAATTTTAGATATTTCTGTAAATCTTTGTGGAATGATAATTGTATTGTTTCTGATTATCTTATACTATTTAATATACCAATTCCAGAAATCATACATAAAAATGAAATGCCTCTATTATGGTCAATTTTATCTATAGCAAAGAAAGTTATCATGAAGAATTGGAAATCTATGTCTACTCTCTTATTTAATTCTGAATTTATTCATTTAGTCAAATCAGTATGCAGCAATGGAATTTCTACCATAAAAATGAGAACAAATAATATAACTCATCAGTTAATTGCTTGGAAGAAATTGCTTAACTTTTTAGAGAAATACTAAATGTTTTTCTTTTTCGTATGTATATTGTTATGGACATTGTATATAGTTTCCCTATGGTTGTATTTGTAAATACTTTGGTTATTGTTTTGAAAAAAAAATAAAAACATTTTGAAAAAAAAAAAGAAATTCAAATGTATAAATAGTGTTCACTGTTGTGTATTGCAGGTTTTGCTGGATATGTCTTGGAATAATGACTAATGGCCCATCTGAAACTCCCAGACGATGGCATACAACACCACATACTTGAAGTTACAGAACATTGTTGAGCATGTGTTTGGACTTGTAAAGAGTTGATTCTTCATAATTCTGCTTTAAAACATATGTTGGCAAAATGCTGTATGGGCCTGAGACCTGCAGCCAGATATGTGCAGCTTGTACCATATATTGTATAATATGACAGTATGCATGTAGGTATAGCAAGGTAACATCACAGTACAACCTCAGAGACCTGTTACAGCAGCAAATGAGGATTCAGGGACAGAGTTGTTAAAGGAACCTACTGCTGTCACACCTGATGCAAGGCAGAAGCATGTGCAATACACTGTGGCACTGGCAAAGGTGTGGTATCTGCTCAACAATTATGTGCCATAACATGGACAATTCAGAATAAATAGCAATATATGCAGTATCACACTCAGCCTATCCATTATGTTGGATTGAATGTCCATGTCATGCATTAAACTTTACCTTACCCAGACAGGCAAGAAGGGTGAGTAGCACATTGTTATTAGCATCATCCTTTGTACAGGTGGAGTGGAATACACTGAAAGGTGGCAACAGTGCTATCATAAGGATAAAGCACACAGTAGGTGGATATGGTAGTTGCTCAAGCAGGTGACAGGTTGGTTGGTATGTAATGAACATAGGCAATGTGTTTTGTGTATCCCTGCTGTTTCAGGGCTTGATGCATTCTGCAGTAGGGATGATATAGCAGTTTGGAAGCATGTCATGGAACCCTGATGTCGTGCCCCATGTTGGCTGCCAATAGATGAACAGCATAAATGATGCAAACGACAACTGCAAGATAGGCATACAATTGTATTAGCCAATAGGAGATAAGAATAGCTTAGAACTGTGGTAACCAGAGTAGGCAGCCTAGTGGGACATCTGAGAGGTGCACCCTGAGGAGAGGCACCAGCCACGACATTGAGAATACCTACACATATGAATCATATCTGCTTTTACCAGGTGTAATGGTAATGCGGTATCCAAAATTATAAGCATAGTTTGTGTAATCTCAGCTTGTCACCATCCCCCGCACATCTTATGTTTGCATGACCATGGCAGGTATTGCCTACAGAAGCATAATGGAGAGGTTTTGCCACCTTCCTCAAAAATGTCATGTGGTTTATCAATGACCTGAGCAGCTAAGTCTGTTCCAAATACCACAGAGGTCCATGCATCTACTGCACCTCTTCACACAAGCCACACACCACACTCATGATCTCCTACCACAGTGTGATCAGTGGCTGTATGTAGCTTGATCACTGACCTGCCCACCCATAGACTGATACTAAGTGTGGTTCCCAGGTCAAGTAAAGACCTGGAGTCAATGATAGTGATGCTGAGCAACACACCTCTCCCATATATTGTGTTCACAAACATCAGAGGCAGTGTGTTCAGTTGATGCTATCTGTGTTTGTGACTCCTGTGTAGTTTTTGTAAGGCTCACACTTATAGAATGTCCAGCACAAAACACTGGTGGCACCAAAAGTCCAACTTGCCCATCCATCATCAACTCATATATCTGGGGATGTAAACTCTTCTTGCCATCATTGTTAACTACAGGTGACCTGCTGAAATTCGGCATGTGCTGTTCTGCAGTGCTGTCATCTGCACAGTGGAACCTCTGGAAGAATAATGATAGCATAGCTGTGTCACTGTTCAAACATATTCTGGATAGCTTCCATCCCACCATATACATGCTGGTACATAGCAATTATATGAATAGCATATGAAATATGAGCACATACATTCATACTCTGTTGTGCAGGTATTGCATTTGGAACCCTTACATACCTGAGGGAAAGCTATGCAGAGATACTGTGCTGAATAAAGCTTTGTGACATGCAGCTCAATGTACAACATGGAAATGTGCTGCCATTACTAGCATGGTGCATCCTCTAGACACTCAGCAGTGATCACCAGTCAACCCTCACATTCAAGACACTGATATGACCAAAGGCCCACTTACCTGCACTAATCCAGATACCTAGTACTCTTTCACCTATGAGAGATACTTCTGTGTTAGTGGTCCACCTCCTGTGGTGGATCTGTTCTGCATAATGGTCTGTGCCTTTTTCTTAGCATGCAGTATCAAAATGGTGATCTTTCACCGCACCTGCACTAGCATCCTCATATGGTCATCCACAACACTAATCTCCTGCACCAATCCCTGGTACACCTTCCCTGGGAAGACCTTATCTGTTTTTATTTTTGTTTAGGATGTACATCCCTTGCTTGTGTATGGCCTGCACCAAAATCACATTTTTCTTGTTAGTGAACTTTTTTCAGCTATTGACTCTCTCATGGGCACATGACAAGATGTGTCCTTCTGTGAGGTACACAGTTCGGAGTGCATGTGTGACGCATGTGCATGAACATCATTATCTGTGCAGGCCTGGTGTCTCTCCTCACCCTCTATACATATAGTCACATCATAATGTATGTAGAAGAGCTATTGTGTCTCATCTAGCATATCTTGCAGTCTTTGCATATATGAAACAGTATGGCACCCACAGATGAGCATGTACTTGTCAAGTTCTTGTGCTATATTACTTGATATGCTGCAGCCCCTAAGCTACATGGGTAATTATCATGACCTTATTCTCAGTCATGGTGAGCCACCCTCAGCTATACATATAACTGCCATTCCCTTGTACTGCATAATCTCACCCACATCTACTGTTTTTTTAGTGTCCCTGTTGTTGCCATCCACCATGGTTGCTCAGTAGAATATGAAGACACTAAGACCTTTATCTTGTCTTCCTTT
Source organism: Protopterus annectens (assembly GCF_019279795.1). Classification (NCBI taxonomy): domain Eukaryota; kingdom Metazoa; phylum Chordata; order Ceratodontiformes; family Protopteridae; genus Protopterus; species Protopterus annectens. Next base: position 193,720,855 of record NC_056744.1, read on the forward strand.
ATTATGACTGCATATAAATTCAAAGTCTTCCTGGGGAATTCCTATTTCTCTTTATGTCATTGTCTCCCACAGCATTGTGACTGTACTTTTTATTGTGCTGCATCAGGCCTCAAAGCTTAAAGATTATACCACTGAGAGAATTTAGTTCAATTGTCTTGGAACTGCTACCATAACTGATTACACTACCACACCCAAGCATCATTAGCATGCATATCCTTGCAGTCCTGGAGATAATGAGACGTATGCACTTGCGCTCATGCAGAGTGCATTTAAAGCCCATAGTTACAGTATTCTGCACCAGTAATATTTTTGTTTAAGCACCACAGCTCTCAATGACGCATGTCATGTGATGTTCAAATGTTATCCTTGTGAAAACCATTATATTGGTCAAGGCATCTTCATGAATTAGTTTCAGCAGAGTTGGAGACTCCTGTACAGATAGTGGCCAAAAAGGATCACCTGTGGTCACCCAGCATCTGATGTGAAAGCTAGTTGCATCCAGGATGTACAGGCAGTTGTATGTCTGCATCAGTACCATGGAGTACTTCATGGTATGGCTAGTAGAGTCCTAGGACTGGCTAATCATGCACATTTTGCCACATGATGCTGAGCTTGCACATAACTTCAGTGGCAGAGAAGAATGACATCTGGATGGACTGTCACCTGGACTAGTCTGACAATACCATTGTATAATGAGTTAGCCCCCATCCAGGTATTGTCTTTCCTTATATGCCATTTCACGTACCTCATTTAAAGTCCAAACCTACCTGTCACCAGTTGTCATCCCTCTGGATAGCCACATCCCTCCTCTGTTGTCCCCATCTTATATGCCCATAGCACACCTCTCTATTTGTTTGCATTTTATGCTTGTTTGCCTGGCCCTGCTACCTTCTTTTACCCTCTATCAGTCCTTTCTACTTTCTCCATCTAAGTCTTTAAATGTATAAAAATTGGACCCTGCCCCTCAAAAATGTTCTCCTTCCCCACCTCTCATTCCTTATGGTTACCCTTAAATGTGTTCATCTGCTTGCTCATCTCTCTTTTCTACCTTTACTATCTCTCCATTTTTTGTTGGCTCTTTGTGACCCATTCACACTATCTAATTTGTAGCAATAAAAAAACTCCATTTCATGCATGACCATGCACTGTCTCATGCACACCTCCTTACCTTTCTTGTGAAGTTTGTCACAATTTTTCAGTTAGTGCACCCCCTTCACTACCATTCATTATCTCAGCTACTAACTGTAAGATGGCTGTACTGATTTATTATGGAACCCTTCTTCCATATCCTGGTGGCATGTTGGTCCTGCTACACAGGTAAACGGCAATCTGCTGTGCACAGGTATAATTGGGGAGATTATAGAGTCCTGAACATTTTGTCTTGTGCAATGAAGTGAAGGTTTCTGAATATTCTACATTGTGAGCCTTTACATTTTTGTTATGGATGTTTCACACTTGTGTGCATATTTATTTTATCTTTTGTAACACATTGTACCATTGTCATGTTTGATAGTTAAGAACATGTTTCTCTGTCTTGTATACTCAACAAAGGTTGTTGTTAAAAAAATGAAAAGAGATTACACAGAGGATCTTACTGACACGGCTGTTACCAGACAGATGGAGTAACAGGGCAAACTTGTTATTAGGTAAGGCAGACCTGATTACAATGATATATGTGTCACTAGTAGTGTATGTTTTTTGGCATATTCCATTTTTCTAGGTGATAGGAGAGTGAAAAAATGGCAGAAGTTACGCAATTTTTATTTTTTTATTTTTTATGTATAGGAAGACGAGAATGTATACAGGAAGGGAGAATTTTCATGCTAGCTGATAACTGAGCAGTTAGCGTATACCTAGTTTTAAAAGCCATTTGATTGCATGTAATATGCATACATACATACAAACATACATACAAATATTTCAAGCAAGGGCATTAATGCCCGTCTAGTTTGCCAATATACCAAAACACTTGTTCCCATAATAAGTGTCCAGGCTGTTCTTAAAAATATCTAAACTAGTACTTGCTTTCATGTAATTTGGTATGCATAGGAGTTTGAGGTGGAGAGAGAGATAGATGTTTTTTTCTGGTATATTATAAAAAATGTTAGAGTCATCTGTATAATGTCAACCAAAATATTAAGGGTTTATTCAAAAAGATTGAAAGAATTTGGTCTGCATGGAGAAGTAGGTCATGAAAGCAGTGATGGAAGATGACAACACCACACATACTACATAAGATCTGGGGACTTTATGGGACAAATGCCTTAAATTTGCTGAATGAGCAGTTATGAGTGAAGGATCTACTAATCTTGGACCAGGCTTTGGTAAGTGTTGATCTGCCTATGGACAACTGCTTGTGATGTCATAGGTTAAGACCATTGTTGAAAGGCTGCTCTGGAAAAGATGATACCTACATGAGAAAGAGTTTGATGTTAAAACTAGACTACTGGATGCTTATGGTTAAGAAAAGTAGAACGTATCTTCAAAATGTAAATGAGATGTTAATGAGATAGATAATGCACATACTGCAAAAGAGATGGATGAAGCAAATATGGGGAGATGCAAAGTTTGATGGAGTGAGATGCAGATTAGTTAATTATCAAAGGGGGTGAGCCCAAAGTGAACTGTGTATATGTACATATTCCATATGAAGGCTCAGGATGTCAAAGACATTGCAGTAGAGGAGAGACAACATTGTTGGAGGTGTGGAAGCCAAGCTGTTGATCAGCCACTTATCTGGTGGGGCTCTGAGAAGTGAAAAGTTTGTAGTGGATTTGTTCAGAAATTGATGGGCAGGGTATGGTCTGCAGTCAGGATTTATTTCTGTTCAAGATACTGATATTGGGCTGCAGTAAAATCAGTTTATGGGAACAATGCATGCAGAATAATATTCAGGAGGAGGAGTAGGAGAGACATTTAAAGGAAAGCAGGAGTTGAGTAATTCGTGTAATGCTGGATTGAATTAAAATTGTTAAAAAGAAACCATATATGTATATCGCATGAAAATAATAATGGAACTTTAGCTCAGGTGTTTTCTTTTCTAGTCTCGTGGCAAAAATAAAAAAAAAATGTCATGTTTAATAAAAATGTGATGAGCTGTTTCTGATCTGCTTCCTGTAATCCATGGTTTGATTCTGTCAATCTTTTTTTGCCGACTGTGAGTATGTGAAAGTCACTTAAGCTGGAACTCAAGGCCAACCCTTGATCTGGTACTGTCCCTCCCATCGTCATTTTTAAACAATAAAAAAGCTCTTTGGATTTGAAAAGGAAAAAAGAAAGCTTAGTAAGTGCATAGAAGCTATGAATCTGTGTTGCATTATGTTAAAAAGAGATTACAAGTACCTGGAAGTCTGGGGCAATGGGAAAAGTCACTAAGGGAGAGGATTCATTTCTTGTTTGTGAAGGTCTGGAGAGACCTAAAGTGAGCTAGGGAGAAGAGGGATGAAGGATGTGTGGATGGCATGGAATGTGTACCTATGAGTAAAGGAGGAGCAGAAGATTAGGAAGTGTCAAAGGGTTGTGATAGAGTGAGAACTGGGGATGAGGATACATGCAAAGGAGAGTCTAGTAAGCACCAGAGGAGACAGAGATGGTGTGAGGACAGGAGTGTTGTTTTGCTATATCTGAAAGTGTGGGGCATGTAGGATTGTGGTCTGTGAATGAATGAAATTTAATAGCAGTAGGTAAGAATCGACCAGTGTTACCTAATGGAGGTCACTGAATGCTAAGATGGCAGCTGATAGGTGGAGTTTTCATTTGTTTCTGGGAAGAGCTTCTGTGTCAGACATGCAGTTGTCTTCATTCAGTGCACTGGTGTTGAAAATTAACCTTCTTGGAGTTAGGGTTACAATATTTGACCCCTGTGAGATGTTCTGTGATGTTCTCTTAAAAGTCACTGTGGCCTGAAGGTGATCAAACATTTAAAGAGCAAGAACTATGTTCTAGTTGAAAAGTACCAGATGATAATGGCTTATAATTCTTCTCAAAATTTTAGACAGGTATATGATACTGCTCACTGCAAATAGTGTGTGTGTGTGTGTGTGTGTGTGTGTGTGTGTGTGTGTGTGTGTGTGTGTGGGGGGGGAGGGGTTGAGCCCATGAAGAAGGCAGCAGGTTAGTTTATGTGATCCAGCAGCTAGGAAAGTAAAATACCTTAAATCTTTGGGTACAGGCAGTTTGAAGGAAAAAAGTAGCAAAGAAAGAGTTGACAAAAGCAGTGACTGAAGAAATGGGTGATGTAGAGACAGTATGTGCCTAGTTTAACTGATAAGCCATGGTGGATCTGAAGAGTGCCCTTAGTACAGTGTGCCAAGAGATTAGACTACTTTAAAATGAAGATGTAACAAGATCTACAGTGCAATGGAAAGAGCAACAGACTGGAGTATCCTCTGAAATTAAAAGCACTGAAAGAGGAAATACAGTGTTTGCTATGGATGGAGGTCAACATGGAGACTTTTTTTTTGTGAAAGGATAACATTTAATTTACAGGATATTGTAGAATAATTGGAAGGAGAAGATAAAATGCTGTTTCTTAGAAAAACGTCAGATCTGGCAGGTCACCATTCTGGACTGTGTGCTAATGTTAAAAGGAGCACAGAATGAAGTTCAGGGGCAGGAAATGGTCATCCTTAGCTATCTGCTGTGTAATATGTGCCATCACATAATTAAAAAGCAGACTATGCAGTGATCTACAGTGGAATGTCTTTTCTGGAATAGTCTCTCAGACGTGTGGAGACTTCATTTTTGAGATGTGCTTGAGGACGAAGCTTTTTGGTGAACTATTATGGAAATTGCACTAAGTGTGGGGAACAGAATAAGTCAATGTACCCTCCAGTGTTTTGTGACAGAGGAAGAACTGGGCTTTTAATGAGGCTGATGACCCCTTGTGTGCATTACCCACAGAAGTCAAATGTTTCCTGGGAATCTGGCATATAAACAAGAACATGCACTGGTTGGAGGTCCACAGAGGGAAAGGAGTTGAAGAAGGCGAATACAGTTTCAAGAACATGGTAGGATGACAGACAAAAGAAATGCAAAGCCATAGCATGTCTCTGTGAAAACAGCAAACAGTGAGGGCAACTCAGGAGAGGCAAGACTGGAAGGAGGGGGATAGAGAAAGAGAGAGAGAGAGAGAAAGGTGTTCCACTCACAGTCAGATCTACAAAATAAGGCGTGAGGAGATGAAGATTAATAGGAAGTCATTATGTTATTAGTGTTATTTTGGTAAGTGAATTGGAGAGAAAAATTGACAGAAGAGAGCCTAGAAACAATAAGCAACTGGATGGTGGTAAACCAGTCAGGAAAAACATCACAAAGAACCTAGGCTGCAGTAGAAAAGCTAACAGTGGCTGTGGGTGCTTGATAATAGTCCCATGCATCATTTTGTTACTATTTTCTTGCTATTCCTTCATGACTGTAAGCTAGAGATAGATAAACCATTGGAGAGAGGGAGATGAGAAGATTACCCTGCAGTCAGTCTGCTGAATTGAAAGTGTTAGCTTTATTCTGAAAAACAGTGAAAGTCTATGAAAGTGCTAGATGGTGAAGAAAGACACTTCCAACCATTGCAGTGGATTATGATTTCTGAGATTTGCAACCATTTTTAAAGGGATGTAGTTACTGAGCTATTCTTATATTTTTGTTATGTTTTTGCACATATTTGTTCATATTTTTGTAAGCTGAGGATTAACTCTAGGGTAAATAGCCAAGGTCTAAATCCTCCATAAGGTGTGATGAAACGTGTATTGAAAGTAAAATTTAATACCATAGTGCACTTTTGTGGTAAACTTTGTGTGTAAAATTATCCTTGCCATGCTGTCGCTGTTGGCTTTGTGTGATTAAATGTATTATATAGGGCAAGAAATGGGCAAGAAATGTTTAATCTCTCAAATGTTTCATTTGCATAAGGATGGTTTTGCTTGAATTTAAAGCTGTATTTTGTCATGTTTTGTTAAACAACCTAAAAAAATGTCATAGTATTTGAGATTTCCCCACTCTGGGCCAGTAATCAAGGAGCCTGAATCCTTACCAGTGACACTGAACAGGGACGTTCACATTGAATAAAAATAGACACACACAGTATTTCCAGATACAGCTCTTTCCATCATGAACCATTTCCCTTAAGAGCACACAGGGAAACATTCAATTCAGTCTCACTCTCTCTCTTTCCAGGCACCCAGTAAGACTCCCCACTGGTACAGCTGTAGAGTTGAGACCTCAGCCGAGTGTCCAAGCCAAGCCCTCCACCACCCTCTCTGTGAAACCAGTGCTCCGTCTACCTGCTACAAGCAGCTGACACACACTCTTTGTGATTTGATATACAGACACGCACCCACACACACACACACACACACACACACACACACACACACACACACACACACACACACACACATGGGAAAAGCTGGCACAGATTTACTAGCTATGCTCCCTTCTGCCCAGACTATAAGGTAACAACTGCCACCGGACATTCCAAAGCTAGCTACTCTAAGGCTCTTACAAGGGTACTTAATTATACTGAGTGAATTAATAGTAATAGAAATGGTAATGTTTCAAATTGCAAGGTTTTCAGGAGTGGCTACAGTGTCACCAAATAAATATAAGTACTCTCAAAGGTCAAAACATTCTGTAAAAGACCTGCCGCAATGGAAAGTTTAAATATATTTCATAATAAATAAAGAGCATGAAAATACTAAATATCTATTTACAATAAACAACAGAGTTTCAGTCACAGGAAATATTAAAAATAGCACAGATGAATAGATTCACACAGATACAGAAAAACAGTACTTAACCAATCTCGCTCTATTTTCCTGACTGATCTAAATAATTACTATTCTCTGCTTCACTTACTAGAGCAAGGCAAGATGAAGTAAGTGAGGGGTCCTTCTTTGTTAGGTTTCATAAAACAGACTGCACAGAGAGTTAAATCTCATCTAATATTAAAACATAATTTCAATCCTGTATTACAGAATGACATAAAGCACATCTGGTCATCTGACTTCTGGTTCCAATACTACCCCATTATTAGAAACTGAACCAGAATCTTGCACATATATGATACCATGCACACAGACAGAACTTTGCTAAGATGTGTTATAGCATCTGGAAGCCATAAAACCGTTCCAATACTTCCACCCTTTCAGAGTAGCAATTAGTTTACCCCCAGTATAATACAGAAGGCTTCTTAGTACAGACTTTTTATCTCTGGCTGGATTGAAACCTGTGAGATACAGTTTTTATGGCCTAAATTAAGGAATTTAATTTCAAACTATTTTCAAAGTTAGCTGGACTAAGATGACCTCTTCTCTTCCAGTATCCTCTGTTGCAATATATATGCACTTAATCGTTACTATAGTACAATCTGACACACATGTATATTTCTCTTCTGTCTATCAGGATAGACATTTTTAACACAAGCAGCTTTACAAATACATTTTTAACACAAGCATCTGAACAAATCAGTTTGATGTACAAATGACATATAATTCTTTACAAAACCCCAGCTAGCTATGCTGACATATGTTACACATCCACTGTCCTTCTTCTAGTGGTATAGCTGGCAATACCTCACATTGTCATATCTATTCCTTCCCCTTAGAAGATGCAAGCTAGTATCTCAAGTAACCCTGGAGAAATGCTTGAGAGCAATGAGCCTGTCTGGGAAATCATTAACCCATACCCTGTCTGGAAAGCCCATCTGCATTGGCATTGCTGGCCCCACTATGGTGCTGCACTGTAATATCAATATCATATGCCTGCAATTCTAGGCTCCATCTTAATAACTTGGAATTTTGCTGGCCAGCTCAATGTAGTCATGTTAAAGGATAGCATTCTTTAACTATACTGAATTTCCTTCCATACAGACAGGGTTGGAGTTTCTGCAGTGCCCATACTATGGCTAGACATTCTTTTTCTATAGCTGCATAACATTTTTCCCTGGGTTGGAGGGATATACAAGTGGGTGCTGTTCTCCCTCTGAAGAAACCTGGCTAAGTACCTCCCCCATCCCATCATTTGAAGCATCCACCTGCACAACAAATTCTTTGCTGTAATCTGGACTGGCCAACACAGGGGGTCCTCCCAAGGCCCCTTTAAGCCTTTGGAATGCCTACTCACAGGCTGGGGTCCAGACTACCTTATCTGGGCTGTGTTTCCTTGTCAGGTTTTTGAGGATGAGCAGCTTTTGTAATATAATTGTGAACTTACTTTCTATAGTACCCCACTGTTCCCAAGAATGCCCTCACCTGCTTTTTTGGTAAAAGGGGCAGGCCACAACTGAATAGCTTCCACTTTGGCAGGTTCTGGCCTGATCTTACCACTCCTCACTCTGTGTCCCAGGTAAGAGATCTCTGCCATACCCACCTGACACTTACTTGGCTTAATGGTCAACCCTGCCCTTTGCAGTCTGCCCAGGACCTCCCTAACATGCTGAAAATGTTCATCTCAGGAATGGCTGTAAATGGCAATATCATCCAGGTAAGCAATGGCATAATCTCTTTCTCCTGTTAGGATATGATCTACCAGCCTCTGGAAGGTCGCTGGACATTCTTCAATTCAATGGACATCTTTATGAACTCTTATAATAAGAAAGGCATCACAAAGGCTGACCTCTCTCTAGCGGTGGGAGTCAAGGGCACCTGCCAGTAGCTCTTGGTCAGATCAATAGTGGTCAGATACTTAGCCCACCCAGTTGCTCTAATGCTTCTTCTGTCCTAGGCGAGGGGTAAGTATCTGACTCTGTGTGACTAGTTTTCGGTAGTCCACACAAAACCTGTTGCTGCCATTTTTCTTTGGTAATAGCACCACTGGGGAGGCCCAGGGACTGCTGGACTCCTAGATTACCCCATTTCCAACATTTCCTGTATCTCCTCCCTCAGAGTCTGTCTGAGTCGCTCAAGCACCCTGTAATCAGCCTGCTTGATAGTGATCGGCCTTTGGTGTCCTGTATCCACGTGGTGTGGAACCAGATGGGGGTACCCAGGTTTCCCAGTGAACATGACCCCCAAACTCCTGTAACACTGTTTGAATTTCTCAAACCTGGATAGAGGGTAGCTGCTGGAACATTGCTTCCCCTTCCACTATGGTCTTAGTCCAAGCTCCACTGAGATCAGTCACCAGACCCCCTTCTGACTCCTCCTGCCATCCACTGCAAATATTCAGCACCAAAGTCTCCCTATCATGTAAGGCTTCATCATGTAAACATGGTGCAATTTGTGTCCCTGCCTCCTGCCTAGTAGGTTTATCAAGTAGTTAACATCTCTGTCCCTCCTTACCACTTAAAAGGGTCCCTCCCAAGCTGCCAGTAGCTTATTGTGTCTGAGTGGAATGAGAACCATAACCTGCTGTCCCACACCATATGCTCAGGCTTGAACATTCCTGTCATACAAGACCTTACAGTCTCATCTAGTATTAAAACATCATTTCAGTACTGGATTACAGAATGCCATCACACATATCTGGTCATCTGACTTCTGGTTCCCATACTACCCCCATTACTAGAAGCTGAGACAGACTCTCACACATATGTCATACCATACACACAGATACAACTTTGATAAGATGTGTTATAGCATCTGGAAGCCATAAAACTATTTCAGTGCTGCCACCCTTCCAGGGTAGCAATTAGTCCACCCTCAAGGACAATATAGAAACCTTCCTAGTACAGACATTTTGTCTCTGGCTGCACTGAGACCTGTGAGATACAATCTTTATGGCCTAAATTAAGTAATTTAATTTAAAAAAAAATTTCAAAGTTAGGTGGACTGCGATTAACCTCTTCTGTTTCAGTATCCCCTGTCACAATATATACATTTAATCAGTTACAATAGTACAATCTGATATACATGCATATTTTTCCTCTGTTCAACATGATACATTGGTGGTACTTTTTAACACTATGCTACCTACTTCTCCTGGCATAGCTGACAATACATGACATCATCATAGTATTGAGTTGCTTCTACATAGTGTATGTGCCCTTTATATGACAGTGTTATTTTTGGAAGTATCGATGTCATGGAGGTGCTGCTCTTTTTTGTCCTTATTCAAGAAGATAGTGCACTTTGAAAATCTGCATTTGTGCTGCTATTTTAAGAATGCTAAGTTATTAGGCTAATGTGGAGGGAGTGGACAGGTCACTTATTTTGTATGGTTGTACTGTTTAAAAGGAAGGATGAGTTGGAGGTCATATTCACCTCAAAAATACATTGAATGCATGCTTGTCATTTTTATCACCTTAAGGATGTTTTATGTTTAGACATGTATATATTTTGATTGATAATGTGGTGCTGCCATAAGCATAATATAGTCTGCTGTAATAAACACCACTGTATCTTGTAATGCTAGCTATAATATTATGTGAAAATGGGAAGGGAAGCTTATATTCATAGGTTCATAGGTTCTTTCAAAGCTTACAGTCAAAAGAGACCATCAAAAAGCTTAGCCACATCACCCACTACTGATGGGAAACTAGTGGCACCCCCCCATTAAGTAGACTTACTTCTATGTTCCTGGTGAAACATTTGTAATCACCCATTCAGACACTCAGACAGGTTTTAGAGTTGTTAGGGAAGCACTCTGCTTCATAGGTCAGGCAGCCTGTTCCAGAAATGGGGTATACATTGGATTAGCTAGTGATCATACCATCAGGTCTTGTTGATGTTGTAGTATAGGTTTAGGCCTTTAGAACATGTGTTTGCTTTACTACTTGTTCTTTTCAGAAGAAGGGGTTTAAAAAGTACTGGATCATTCTTTGGATGGAAAGCTAAGCAGAGAGTCCCCTTCAGAATTCTGTATGACACTAAGTAATGTGACAGAGGTTTTATTCTATCAGAGTAACTAAGGGTACTGAGACTTGAGATGTTTTTGGTAAGGAAACACTGAGGAGTCTCAAGCTGGTTTAGATGCTTGGTGAGGTGCATACCAAAGGGTGCATTATATTTAATGATGTGCCTGATAAGGGATGAATGAAGCATGACTATAACTTCTTTGGTGTTTGAGGAGATCCCATGAAGGATAAGGTGTACAAGGTAGAAGGATTTTCTAATCATCACAGAGACATAATGGTCAAAGGGGAGTGATATTGACATATGTACCCAAGTCCCTGATGACTGTGTAAAAGTTCATAGGTTCATAGGTTGGTACTAGGCTATCAGCCCTAGGGCCTATACAAACTAGCCACATATAATTCCTGGCTATTTCCTATTACATTATTTTTACTTTTCCTGTCTAGCAGGGCGACTGACGTGATGGAATATTATTTACATGGTAAGCTGCAATGATGCTGGATTTACAAAAGAAACTATGCAGCATAGCTTGAAGTTAAGAGTAAGCTGATGATTAATATATCAAGCATGTGCAATTTTAATGTTTCACTCTTGTTTGAATTATTCACAGGGGCCTATTAAACTATTTAATTTAGGTACTTACTGTGTATCAGGATGGAGGCTATATGAGTGGTACACTAAAGGTTTTGCATGACTTGAAAGGAATGCTCATATGTTGGCTATATACTCTTGCAAAAACACACTGCAACAATGGAGAAAGTCAAACATCAATATTTAAGGATGTGGTCAAAATCCCATTACTATGATATTTTATTAGTTACTTTCCTTATTTTACTCAATCTCTCAGCCTGCTTGCTTCTTCAGAATTTGCTATTACATATGTGTCATAATGGTTACTGGATAGAATGCACTGAGTCAGCGAAGAGGTGAGATGCAAAGAAGCTAGCCACGGGATGTGGTGAGCTACAGAGAAAATAGTTATGTGATATACACTGGTATAGCCATTTGGGATATGTATGGTAGCACTAGCATTAGGGGCATTTTAGTAGGTATGGCAATGAGTGATTGGTGTGAAGGATATGCAGGTTATGCAGTGGTTTGAGGCTATATTGTGACACAGTGTGAGGTGTCATAGCATAGAATGGTAAATTTGGAAAGGGTAGAGAGGGCCAATGTCCAGGTAGGGAGTTAGGGTTTCCATGAAGTGGGCATAATGAGAAGTGCAGTTTTGCTCTGGATGGGAAGAAAGTATTAAAAGTAATTAGCAATCTGACAAATCAGATACTTAGGCCATTTTGACCAGATTTGTCATTTAACCTAACTAATGAGTTGTGTAGGTAAATTAGGAAGTCGAAGAGAAAAAGGGTTTGTAAGAGCTGAGAGGGAGAATGTGTGTGTGTGTGTGTGTGTGTGTGTGTGTGTGTGTGTGTGTGTGTGTGTGTGTGTGTGTGTGTGTGTGTGTGTGTGTGCGTGTGTGCGTGTGTGCGTGTGTGCGTGTGTGTGTGTGTGTGCACATGTGTGCCTTAAGTTGATGACTTGGAGCATGTATGGGGTTTGAATAACTTTTTTGATAAAAGCTGGCAGGTGGTATTTGTTGCAACAGGTGATGTTAAGTCACTTAGTGGTAAGAAAATTAACAAGAACAGATTTCACAGTACTAAGGACAAACTTCAAAAAAGAGGGATGTTAGTGATTCTAAAGAGTAAAATGGAGATGGGAGAATTGCTGTTTAAAAGAACTTGTAAGGAAAGTGGATGTTATTAGAGTGTAAAGTTTGGCCGAATATTCACTACCAACTCCACTTCTTGTTCCCCAAGTCTACTGGCCCCACCTTAGTTTCCCCTGGGTCCAACCTGACCCACTTTCAGGGGCAGTGAAGATATTAAGAATGCTGATACAGTGTCATACTGTGACAGGAAGTATGCCCTAACTACCCATTCTATCACTGCAGCCTTTTCAGATCCTCAGTAACAGCCCTTGTGATGTAGGTGCATGCTTCTATGCATGCATAACATTCTGACAAAGCATCTCACTGCTCATGCAGCACAGAGCTTGCCAGGCTTGTACACTTCTTATTGCAGCAAGCCTAAGTTATTTCACTCCCTCAGGGGTCAAGCCAACATCAGCTGCTCAGTCCCTGCAGCCCACTAGCACCTCTACTGCTAATCGAGCACATGGCATTTGGGGAGCAATAAGGGCTTAATCCTTCTGTGCCATGGGACTGCTATTTTGGCTTGGTTCTTTTAAGAGTGGTGTATTATTTAGGAGAAGACATTGCTATTGAGATGTTGGAGAGATGGAACAATAAATTACAGAGTTATGTTGGTAGTTGCATGTTGGATGAAGACTGCTGGTAAATGGTTGTCTACATGCTCACTGTAAGAGGAAATGCATGGGTTTGTTAATAAATGGCCACTAGGAAATGCACAGCATTTATGGAGTTTATGGCATGAATGGAAAAAGTTACACAGGGGTGGCGTGATTCTATTCGACATAAAAAAAAAATCTGTAACTGTAAGGTGGATAGATTCAGGGAATACAGCAGGAGACTGGTTTGGGTCTAGGAGTTTTAAGTGGAATTTCAGCTTTGTACAAGAATGTGGAGTTGAGAATTGTACTAAACAAGGGGTTGTCTGAAAAGATATAGAAGGATACATAGGAGCTTGATGAGACATGACCTCACTTCCTGTGTTGTTTGCTCTAGTCATGCAGCAAAGATTAGGGAGAGATGATCTGAGAAGTTTGATGGGCAGATGGTATTTTTATTTATGTATTTAGTTAGTTATTTTGCTGATTATTAAGTGTTACTGTTAGAGAATGTATGAGAAAGTTCCTAGTAGTGCTGAATGATTTTTTAGGAGTTTGTAAGGATGATGGCATATGGCCACCTGAGAATAAACTGGATATGATGGATTTGGGAAAAAACAGCAGGACAGAATGGAGACCGTCTGTGGTGAGCAATACAGGTAATAGTTTTTCTTGAAAGTTTTTGCCTATATTAGCAGAGAGTAGGAAAAACTGTTGGTGGATGGAAGAAAGTCATTGAGTAGCATGCTAAACAGGTTGAGTTGAAGGGTGCTGCAGATATCATATAGACTAAATTTGATAAATCTGATAATGCTGCCACTAGCAGTATTTTTAAGTCAGTGCATTCCACAATCATTGGGGTTTAAAAATAAAAGGAATAGCAACTGGTCTGCAAAAAGGTTTGGAAGGAAATGGGATTTAGCATTGGAAAGAAAGAAAAAAAGAAAAAGAAAGAGTGAAAGAAAGCAAGACAAAGAAAGAAAAAAAGAAAGAAGTTGAGTAAGCAGTATAGTGCAATGGGCACTTATTTCACAAGATAGGTATTGACACTAAATTTAGATAGGCAGTTAAGGATGGCAGCTATGACTGTGGACATATGTATTCAACTGGGGTGGCAAGTAAGTGGGCTCATATTTGGAGATGGAAATAAAACAATGGTGGAATATTTGGAGAAAGTTGGCGAGAACAGTGGAGAGCAAAGAAGGGGTTCAATGTGTATTTAATAGTGGAGCAGTTCAATAAAAGATATGCATTACAAGGGGAGCTGGAGATTATGTTAATGAAGGATGTGGATGGTCAGAGAGTGCCGCTGTAATTTAAGCAGGCTAGTAGGGAAGTTGCTGCTCTTGAGCATAATATTTGAATTATGAAATGCTGAGGAGGTGTCAGAGTGACAGACAGAGAGGAGGTGGGGAAGGAGCAAAAACATCTGTGCAACAAAGCCTTAGTGAATGAGTCAGTGGGTAAGAACAGGAAGATGAAGAGTTTGTAAGGTGTATAGGGGTACAGAGGGGCTGGAATGGGAAGGAAGATATGAAGATTTAAAGAGAAAAGACAGAACTTAACATGAGGACTTCCTAGTGAAAGAGCATTGGCAGGAAAATGTGGCCATGTTCAGAGTATTTAATATGGTTGTCCTTGTAGAGAGTCTATGTGAATAATTCAGAAGTTGTATACTGCAGCTATTGGACTGCACTGGACAGAGAATAAGGCAGTGGGTGTTATCAAATGGCGACATTAGGTGCATATGCTGTACAAGTTCCAGAAGTTATGGGATTTGTGTGGAGAATATGATAAAGGTATAGTCTCTGATGTATGCAGTAGAGATAAAGTGGACATTAGGCCATTAGGCCCTTGCATGTTCAGGGAGAGAAAAATGAGGAAACATGGTTCAGAACAAAAGAGATGAGCTGAAGCTGAGGTCAGCCATGGTTAAGGTCAAGACTCAAAGGAAATGGAAAAGACATGGGTAGGAGAGGGTCAGTGAAGAAGCAGTGCAGTGTGTAGTTTGTTAAAATGACAACTGTTATTAGGAAGTTATGAGAAGGAAAGATACCAGGGATATGTGAAGATACATTCAAGATGGCTGGAGAAGAATAGAAAGAAGACTGACAGTTTGTCTTGGCCAAAATGCAATTTTAGAGCAACAGTAAGGTTCTATTCGTGTGAGACTCTTTCCCTATGAATCACTGAGTGACATGTAACTTGATAACTTGCTGAGTTAAACTACTTAGGATTGAATTTGCAGAATAAAATTAAAAGCACATACTTTCTTCAGGGATGCCATCTCCCTGCACACCTATGTGGAAAGTAAGCCCCCACTCCTCTGAGTGCAACAATTCTACAGTTTCACAAGTGTGAAGAACAGAGAAATCTCCCCAAACAAAGTAATCACTTCCATCATACACTTAGAAGTCACACACACCAGCAGTGACTTTCTGTAGAAAACAACACTTGGTAAGATGGGCATTGGTAAATGGAACCCGATGAGTGGAGTCCTTGTGGAGTTGGGATTCGGGAGTGTAGAGAAGCTTTAGTGAGTCTCAAACCAAAGGGAAGAGTGAGCACATCACATTTGGAAACAGACTGTTTAGTCTGTAACACTAATATGGAAGTAGTATGAGTGTTACATTAAACTGATGCAAACTTTTGTCTCTGGTTTGTTATTTCACATTTGTATATCTTATATTGCTTGCAATCTGAAAATTTCAGTAAAAAGATGCTAAACAGAAAAAAAACAGTCATGCTTTATTACTAAAGAAAACTTACATATTCTAACAGTACGTGAGAAATATTTTCCTTATACTGTATTGTAACTCCTAATTAAACATTCTTCTATAAATTTTAAATGAAATAACAGGGCATTAAATAAGGATCAATATAAACATTTGAAGATAAACCAGGGAAGATTTTGTTTTAGCTAGAGCTACAACCTAGGCAATTCTAATTTGACACTACAAAACAAAACAAAATCTAAATTTAGGATACTGCATGCTATTATTCTGTGTATGTTATTCACTTCTGTCACTGCATTAAACCATTTTCTGAGCATATGCATAGTAATAATAATAGTATTATTTATGTTTACCATAACCAAAATGGTTCAGCTCTAAATGTGATCTAAATACAGTGGGCAAGCCAAGCTGAGCTGTAATGAAAACTCAGTCCTCGTTCAAGCTTCCTCCAAACTCCGATGGAATTGCTTATGGAAAATGAGAACACTATGACCAGATATACGTAAAACAGATTATTCAACAAATGTAAATTTATAAAAATGTGGAGAGAGTTATGACACTAACTCTATACAAAATATTTGAAAATAACTGACTTTTATATGTTCAGATTTGCTTTGGGATAACTGTAGTGCTCAGATATTTAAGAGAATGAAGGGAGAAAATAGAAATAAGATGAATGAAAATGAGCAGTAGGAAAAGGAAAAATGAATAATTAGAGAGAGAGAGAGAGAGAGAGAGAGAAAACACCTTTCCATTTTATTATTTAATTTTAATTTTGAATATATACACATTCCTGAACTTATGGCAACATACAAAAAGGAATCCATACGTTTCACAGTTAGTTGGCTTAGCGCTCTCTCTAAAGGAGAGTTCCTGAAAAACTGGATTTGAATGAAGAGGGAAGATTCCACCAAAAAGGATATCACCACTTCTGTATACAGCAGGGAAGCTCTGGCTGTTTAATTGACAACTTGACTCTCAGTGTAAGGATCGAACTGTATTTGAGAGGTCCAGCAGAACTGTAGCCATTGCAGAGAGCACCGTTAGCGAGGGCAGCTTAGTAGAAACCAGTTCAACTCCATTATAAGAGGTCCTAGAAAAAATGTATAATATAAAAGCACTGTTACTCTGTGCATCTAGTAAAGTAACTGAGTAGCAGGCAGAAAGGTTTTCATTTGCAAGATAAATATTGAACATGTTTTGTCAATGCTAAAGATATTGTTGTAGGACAGTTTTCCTTATCTACGTTCAAAACAATTTGCCTTTGACATCATAAATTATACAATGATGAGTCAGTGTTATTAAAACAATGCATGCTAATTGGACAGCCCAACCAGCGTGCCCATTTTAAATAGAGCAGGTGGTGGTGCTGCGGTAGCGTTGTCGCCTCACAGTAAGACGCTGTCTGGTTCGATTCTCAGCTAGAGCATCGTCTGCATGGAGATATGCGTGAATGGGCATACCTTCTTTGAAGGTTGTGCACCAGGGCTGGTAACTCGGCATGTAAAAATCAACTACCAATCATTAGCGGACCGGACTTCCACTGTGGCGACCCCTAACCGAGAAAAACCGAAAGACACAAACAAACCAATAGAAAAAAGTCCAGCCGCTAAAGTACCATTTGGCTGCCAGACTTTTCTATTGGAATATGTTACAGAGTTAACACAAAAAAGAAGAAAAATCAGGAACATTATCAAAAACAAAGACACGGAAATGTACCTGATTTTCCTTCTTTTTTTCGCATTATATCTCCATAAAACTTGCCAGACTCTCGTACCTCTCAAAATGTCCAAATCTTTGCAGAATGTCCAGATTTTTGCCTCATAAAACAGCAACAAAGATTCTGTTGTCTTTATTTCTTGTCTTAAACAGTACTGATGTTCTGTCCAATCATGGGTTATTGTTTAATAATATATTGCATTTGTGATTTTTACAGAAATCATGTGTGCATTAGAATTATTGAGTAATACTACTGAAATCTAGAAATATAATGAAGCTACATTCTTCAGATTGCATGGTCATACATTTGATAGCTTCCCACAAATTTGTCTGTATTTTTAACCTTACCCATATGAAATCTTTCTTTACAAACAAAAGTGCTGAAATTGTGCATGTCTTACTGTGAAGGTGACTTTGTGTGACAAAGATGAAACATTTAGGTTCATAGGTTCATAGGTTCATACTAGGCTATCTGCCCTAGGGCATTTATAAGTCTAGCCAGAATGTGTTTGGCTTTCGCCACCCATTTTAAATTTATTTTGCTATGCCCTTTTTCGAGGTTAGTATACTGTGCCTCTATCTAACAGTGACACAGAAGTGATACCCGGGGTAAACCTGCGATCTCCCATCCACTCATCAAGATTCCTCTTGAAGAGAGTCAATGAGGGACTCTGCCTAACCTGGACTGGGATTTTATTCCAGAGTGAAGGGAGCCTCTGGGTTATGAATCTGTCCCTCCAGCATGTCCTATTTATTTCAGTGCTGAGGTTCAAGTCTCTCGAGCGTGGCTCGATGGGATTTGGATTTTCTGAGGTGCAGCATGTCCATTAATTGCGGGTTGGACATGGCTTTATCGTCAGGCACAGATCGCCTCTGAACAGGCGGTATGCCACTGAGTAGAGCTGGAGTTTCTTTAACCGGGCAGCATATGGCATCTGTTTGAGCCCTTTGATCCTCTTGGTGAGGTACTTTTGGGGTCTTTCCAGTTGCTGCAGGTGTCTGGTAAGGTACATCCCAAAAGGAGCATTGTACTCAATTATGGGCCTGATGAGGGATGAGTAAAGAGGCACGATGACCTCCCCTAATCTAGATGTGAATCCCTTCATGATTAGGTGGGCTATATAAAATGTTTTTCTAACCACTTTGGCCACGTGGTTGTCAAATGAGAGATTGCTATCAACTTGGGTCCCCAGGTCCCTAATTACTTCTTCTGTACTTAATGGATTTCCACCTATGTGGTAATTTGTGGGCACTTTGTTTTTGCCAAAGGGGATGACTATACACTTTTTGGCATTTAGCTTGAGGCCATGGCACTGGCACCAGTTGTCTGTTTCTATGAGGCCCTTTTGGAGGATGCTTGTGTCGGCTGAAGAGTCGATTATTGCACCCAGTTTGCAGTCATCTGCGAACTTGGTCAGCCACAGTCCTTCCGTGTTGGCCTGTACCTCCGAGAAATATATACCGAACAAGAGAGATATCCCAGGACTGAGCCTTGTGGGACACCACTTGTAACTGGTTTGGAGTCTGACATGTCTCCAGCAATTCTAACCATGTGGGTTCTGTCCTTGAGCCAGTTTGCAATCCATCTAGTGACATAGGGGTTTATATTTAAGCTGGTGAGCTTATCTATAATGCCCGAGTGGGGTATTGTATCGAAGGCTTTTGCGAGGTCCAGGTAGGCTGTGTGGACCACCTTCCCTCGTCAATGGCCTTGGTGACTGTTTCAAAGAAATCAACCAGGTTTAAGAGGCAGGATCTGCCCTTAACAAAGCCGAACTGGGTAGGATCCAGTGTTTGTAGGTCCCCAATATCTTTATTTATGAGGTCCATGATGATCCTTTCCATAGCTTTGCAGACCAAGCTAGTCAGGCTTATGGGGCGATAGTTTCCAGGATCCGTCGAGGCACCACCTTTATGGAGAGGGACCACTGTTGCTGTCGCCACTCTTTGGGCACATATCCTGTAGTAAGGCTGAGATTGTACAGTAGTTTTATGTTTGGGTTTAGCTCTTCTTTGAGTTCATGTAGGGCACAGCCCGGGTCACCATCTGGTCCCATTGATGCTGTGTTTTTGCTTTGGAGAGGGCGGCTCTTACCTGAGCATCTGAGATGTCAGGGGCAGCACTCTGCTGGGATAGATATTTGCCCTTTTGGTGGGGGGGGAGAAGTTTGCGCTGAACCTGTCAGCTAGGATGTTGGCAATGTCTGTGGGTTCGGTGTATTTTTTGTCATTTTGGACTAATTCTGAGCATATCTGGGAATTACCACCCAGGTTCCTAACATAACTAAAGAAAGCCTTGTGATTATCCTTAGTATCCTGTGCAATTTTTCTCTCGAAGCTGGCCTTAGACAATTTTATGTGTGCCCGTAGTTTTTTGCTAATACTGATCAGTGTTGCCTTCCCTTTTTGGGATTTTGCTTTTTCATTTAGTAGCTTCCTCCTTCTATTGTATAGTTTGTTTATGGCTGGGGTCCACCAGACAGGACGTCTGCCTTTGGAGGATTGGGTCTTGGTTTTATTTAGGATCGCATAATTCATGCATTCCTGAAGGTGTTGATAGAATGCGTTTATAAAGGATTCTGCGGTCTGGGCTGTATTTTCCACAGGCCCGGGGGCTTTGAAGGATTCCACCTCAATTTTGAGGAGTGTAAAATTTGCTTTAGAGAAGTTTTTCACTGTGGTTTTCTGGGCAGGGGGTGGGGTCGGGATGTGAATATCCAGTGAGATTAGTTTATGGTCTGATCTTACCAGTGAGGGACACACTTCTGGTCTGGAGCATAGAGTCCCCATGTTGGTGATGATCAGGTCCAGTATGTTTTCCCCTCTTGTGGGAGTGGTAACAAGTTGTTCCATAGCATTTGAGTTTATAAATTCTAGGAACCTTTGGGCTAGGGTGTTGGAGCTAGAGTAATGCTCCCAGTCTATGTTTGGGTAGTTGAAGTCGCCCAATATAATGGTGTTTGGAGAGACCTTCATATTTTCCAGTGTTCTCAGGAAGGCCGAGTGGGGTTCCTGGGTTTGGGAGGGTGGTCTGTAGCAGGCTATAAACTGGAAGGCAGTTTTACCCACTGTTAGTTGCACATGGATAGTCTCTGATGCTTCGTGCTTTGCCACCAACCTGGAGGTGTGGGTATCTTTGATGAATATCGATACTCCCCTCCTTTTGTGGTTCGGTCCAAGTTTTGGGGCGAAAAGCATGGTATGAGGTAAAACCTGGTAGTGCTGGGGTGCTCTCGGGAGCCCTGAACCAGGTTTCTGTTACTGCACAGATATCGATGTTCTCCATGCTAAGGAGAGTTTCGAGTGTGTGCATCTTGAGGTTTAGACTTCTGGCGTTGAGTAGCATTACTCTTAGTTTCTTATCCCTTGTGATACCTATGGAGGTGGGTTTGTCTTTTGAGCCTTGCCTAAAAAGGCACTATGGGGGTAGCAAGAGCCTTTGCCAATATCCGAAAGCCCAGGGTGACAGGTGCAAGCCGTCCCTAGCGAAGCATCGTGGCTTGTCGAGCATATCATCCCAAGCTGACAGGCATTGGATCCCCTTTGAATGACACCAGTACTTAAGCCAATTGTTGAAATTGATCATCTTGTCTTCATATTGTGGCATCATTCTTGGTGAGGGTAAGATGCTACTCAAGGTCAGGGTCATACCGGCCTGGGCTACATGCTCAGAGAGCTCCTTTATGTCTCTTTTCATGTAGTCCAGGGAGGTACGTCTCAGGTCATTCACACCAGCATGGACAATGACTGAGTCATATTTGTACTTGCCTTGGAGTGACCTGAGTGCTTGTGTTATGTGGCGGATCCTAGCACCCGACAGGCTGCTCACCGTGACCCTCTCCTTGTTCAGCCTGGTGAGCAGGGCGTCAGTGTGCCTGATGATAGAGTCACCTATTACAAGTGTATCAGATGTGTTGTTTAGTCTTAAGGGCTGTGACTGTTTGGCACACTGGCTTTGTGAGATATGTGTTGCACGTGTTTTGTTTTGGGGTAGCGGCTGCTTGGGTGTCTGCTTTGGAGGTCTCTGCTGCTTGACAGATCTTTATTTAGAGCCTCCGAGTATGTTTTTGTGTGATTATGTGTTTGGTTTGCTGTCGTGGTAGGTCTATGTGAGACTGGAATTGTAGTGAGTATGGTTTCCTTCTCCTCCTGACTGGTTATGCCAGTACTGAGTTGAGAGAGCTTAGCCTCCAGTTTGGCTATATGGTTGCATCTCTCACATGTGTTGGAATTTGTTGGGAGGAGGAGAGGGTTGTCTGTGTACATGAGGCAGTTGTAACATTGCCTCAAGATTCCCAGATTCACTAGCTGGACCGAGAGGAGATTGACAACTGACCTTTGGACATGCTAAAATAATATTGGGAATTCCTTAATAATTGAAAACCAGGGCCAGTGGGGAGTGAGGGTGTAGTGCTTTTAATTTTTAGTGCTGACTTATATAATTGCTTTAGTGAGCAAGTGCCAGGTAACTTAAGTGCAATGTGTTACAGGTAACTTAAATGCAAAACGACAAACAGTAACTTTCTTTCAAGTGAAACAAGGAAATAAGTACAGTAAGCAATGCAGATATCACTAGTGAGCCACAGAAGCTGAGAAGCGCGTATTAGGTGGAATTAGCGTTCCAGGGAAATAACAAGCAAACAAACAACAAGTATATAAACAAAGCTATATTCAGCAGGCCTGGATATAGTCTATGCTACAGCAAACAAGGTGTACCAATTTCAGTAAGATACAGTTCAAATATTCAGGCACTATAAACCTCTAACCAGAAATTCCCAGCTCAGAAGGGCAGAGTCCAGCCTCTTCTCCCACAAGAGTGCAGACCACGAACCCTCTTAATGTAAAATAACCGGCCTGAAAGCCTAAGTGCTTAAACCAGAATTAATACACTTTAAGAATAACAGACACTGGGCTCTCAATCAGCAGTTCCCAACTTAGAAGGATGAAAGCTACCTGTCCTGCCACCACAGTGCATGCCACAAACCTTCCTAATGTAAAACAACTGGTCTGGAGCCCAAGTGCTTAATCCAAAAGACTTAGAATGACAGCTAAACTTTAATCAAGTTACTACCAAGCAGTAATAAATACAATTGAATACTTTAGAGAATGCCTGGATTAGTGCTCAAGTTACACAAACAAAGCTAGATCCAGCAGGCCCGAATCCAGTCTATGCCACAGCAAACAAGGCGCACCAACTTCAGTAAGAAGCAGTTCAGATATGCATGCACTATAAGCCTTCAATCAGAAATTCCCAGCTCAGAAGGGCAGAGTCCAGCCTCTCCTCCCACAAGAGTGCAGACCACGAACCCTCTTAATGTAAAATAACTGGCCTGAAAGCCTAAGTGCTTAAACCAGAATTAATACACTTTTAGAATAACAGACACTGAGCCCTCAATCAGCAGTTCCCAACCTAGAAGGATGTAAGCTACCTGTTCTGCCACTACAGTGCAGACCACAAACCCTCTCAGTGCAAAACAACTGATCCGAAGCCCAAGTGTTTAAACCAGAAGGCTTAGAATGAGTTACACCAAGCAGTAATAAATACAATTGAGTACTTTTAAGATGATGCAAAAGTTAAAAAAAGTAGGTAGAAACACAAGTACAGTAAAAGCAGATTCAATTTTTTTTTTTTTTTTTCTGAACAAGTGCTGAGATCAAAGAAACAGATTTGAGTGCTGAAACTAGAAAACTGGCTAGTTATAGAGAAAAAAACTAAGCTAGAAGGCCTCCCTCCAACACAGAAGGGCCTGGGGGCTCACAAGCCTACAAATAGTCTATACCACTAAACAGGAAAGGCAGGAAACAAGCTTAAATTTTTTTTTTTTTTTTTTTTTCTGTTTCCCAGATGCTCTCTTTGTACACAGTAGGAGTGCCTGAAATCAGAATATGATCTCACTGCACTCAGTTGAGTGAGCAAATGAGATGGGCCCAGAAGGAGTATCCAAACACAAATTTACAAGAGGGGCGGGCAGCTGCAAGGCCACTAAGATTAACACCAAAACAAAAACAGGGAGGGTGGGTGAGACAAACTGCAGAGCAGAGTGAAAACTTCAGTTCAGCCAAATATTCCCTCTCACACAGCTGAAATCAACCCAAATACTGTAATTTTTTTTGAAATAAAAAGCAGATAAAGGTACTTAAATTCTCTTATACGTCCAGTGGAATATAGCAAGTTGTTAGCCGGCCAAAGCTGAGGTTTTTAAGCAGAAAATATTTCACACTGTACCACTTAAATAGGCAAGGACAGGAAATCAAAGAATGTGACTACCCCACACCTGTAATTACTAGCAAATAACAAAATTCAGCAAACACTGACTAACTACCAGTTCAGTTAATATTTCTTCCAAACTGCAAAGCAGAGTGAAAACTTCAGTTCAGCCAAATATTCCCTCTCACACAGCTGAAATCAACCCAAATACTGTAATTTTTTGAAAAAAAAAAGCAGATAAAGGTACTTAAATTCTCTTATACGTCCAGTGGAATATAGCAAGTTGTTAGCCGGCCAAAGCTGAGGTTTTTAAGCAGAAAATATTTCACACTGTACCACTTAAATAGGCAAGGACAGGAAATCAAAGAATGTGACTACCCCCACACCTGTAATTACTAGCAAATAACAAAATTCAGCAAACACTGACTAACTACCAGTTCAGTTAATATTTCTTCCAAACTGCAAAGCAGAGTGAAAACTTCAGTTCAGCCAAATATTCCCTCTCACACAGCTGAAATCAACCCAAATACTGTAATTTTTTTTGAAAAAAAAAAGCAGATAAAGGTACTTAAATTCTCTTATACGTCCAGTGGAATATAGCAAGTTGTTAGCCGGCCAAAGCTGAGGTTTTTAAGCAGAAAATATTTCACACTGTACCACCTAAATAGGCAAGGACAGGAAATCAAAGAATGTGACTACCCCCACACCTGTAATTACTAGCAAATAACAAAATTCAGCAAACACTGACTAACTACCAGTTCAGTTAATATTTCTTCCAAACTGCAAAGCAGAGTGAAAACTTCAGTTCAGCCAAATATTCCCTCTCACACAGCTGAAATCAACCCAAATACTGTAATTTTTTTTGAAAAAAAAAGCAGATAAAGGTACTTAAATTCTCTTATACGTCCAGTGGAATATAGCAAGTTGTTAGCCGGCCAAAGCTGAGGTTTTTAAGCAGAAAATATTTCACACTGTACCACTTAAATAGGCAAGGACAGGAAATCAAAGAATGTGACTACCCCACACCTGTAATTACTAGCAAATAACAAAATTCAGCAAACACTGACTAACTACCAGTTCAGTTAATATTTCTTCCAAACTGCAAAGCAGAGTGAAAACTTCAGTTCAGCCAAATATTCCCTCTCACACAGCTGAAATCAACCCAAATACTGTAATTTTTTTTGAAAAGTTGTTGGAGTTGTGAGTTGTGAGTAAAATAAAACTGACATGGATGTTAAAATGAAATCTATAACATACTTGAAGAAGTATTTTGAAAATGTTTATGTATTATAAGACCTGACATCAAAATAATTCAGATTAATAAGATCATAAAGTCATCTTCAGCAAACTAAAGGCTCATATACATATAGGACCAGATTCCAAAAGAAAGTTGTGGGCAGCACAGCTCAGCAATGGAACATGTTGGCAAATCGGTGGCAGAAGTGATTCCATAAGGAATGGTAAAAGAAGGCAAATAATTTATTCAGTGTAGGGTAACTGTGGACTCCACACTTGCCCTCATGATTATGTAACACAGCATGTGCACCTTACGACAACAAACTGTGACAGACTAGTGCACCAACAATTTTATGAAAGCATTTGGAGGCCATTTATTCTTACCCTTTATATTAGAATTTCCTATGTTTTTCTCAGCAGTCCTTTGGATTCCACAAAATATAACTCAAAAAATAATGTCAGGTTCATGTTTATTACCACCATGTGCAGATGAGCAGGAGAAGCACTCATGACATGTAACAACTGCTGATCATAATATTATGATCTCTAAAGCATTTCATGTTTAATGCAAGTAATCCATTTCACACCCCAAGATATATCATATATACAGAGGGGGGATTAGAACCCATGCTGGTGGAAATGTTGATAACTAAGAACTAATCACATAACCAGTGCACTACTCCTTCAGCAGCAAAAAGCTGCCTGTGTTTTCACAGTTATATGCACAGTTAACTACACCTACCAAGTCAACTGCATGTGGGATATGTCACAGATGTCAATATAGTCAGTAACAAAGGTCAGCAATGGTGTGTTATTTACAATAACGGAGAAAGCATATGTAGCTGTATGTGTTACAAAAAAGATGGACAGTTTAATGTCAATGGTTACATGTGAAAACAACAAACAAGTTATATGCTAATCCATCTTGAAGTTCACCATGATTCAACTGAATGGTATAACAGTTTCCATTTCATAAATAGCATCAGTGAATATCTGCAAATCATACTTTGAATGTACAATTTTTAGCCTCCCCATAAATTGCTATTATCTGCAAAAAGTACTATAGATGTACAAGTGAAACAGCATTGCTGACAGATGTAGGTGTATTTCATCTATATCTGCAGTTTGAAGGTTCTGGTGTTCATAGCCATTCACCTATACATGGGAAAAACACTTGCTGGTATTGATGGACATGTATCCATATGCATGCATATTGGTGAAGGTTACCCTAACTTTAATGTAAGTGAAATATTGAAGTGAAGACACTTTCAAAATGAAATATGGATTAGAAGCTTCACACAGGACACTATGAAACCAGTAGAGTTATACTGAGGACTGTAGTTTAAAAGAGCAATACAAGCAGCTGACTTCAGATAGCTTACGTTACTGATAGCTGTAGTCAGGCAGAGGGGCCTAACATCGCGGTTAGCTCAGCACAAACAGCTATTAATTACCATGTGTGCTATACATAATTAATGAGCTTCATCATCATCATACAATGTTTTGGAATCAAATCAGCAAATGTCTGCATAAGTTCTTGAATCTCGGTACATCAACCATTATATCAGCATAAGTGCACAGTTCTCAGCACAGCTGCACAATAATTATCATTGTATGTGGATATGTTCAGTGCTTGCCTGATGGCCACCAATAAACTTCTACCACCCCATGTGTGCCACTTTTAAAACCTGATATTGATACTTTTTTACCATACCATTTCTTCCTGCGAACTGAGTGGTACCTCAGTGAGCAATTTTCAGAAGGCATTTTTATTGACTGTTTCCACCATTTTCAAGGAGATGTCAACTGAGTCTGCAGTGCATCTGAGAGTCTAACTAGACTGATGATGAGACCTCCAGATGCTGTCAATCTATGTGGGACATGAATAGAGGATGTGGGCACACCAGAGGAACTTCACCCAGATCAGCATATGGAACCGGATTGAGAGGGAGCTCTGAGAATATATTGGGATCTACAGGACTAGTGCAGGTCTGGCTTGGATACAATGATCTTAAACTGTGAGCTTTGGCTGGTTAAGATCTGCATGCTATCAACTTGAACGCATAAGTGAAGCTAAGTAACTTTTATCTGCACTTTTTAAAGCAATTTGTTTGTGTTGCATGGAGGAATATCTAGCTGGAAGTTGTGACTCTGTTTTTCAGTAGTACATGTGGTATTTTCAGTTAAGGCTTGTTAAAAACCTGCATAGCCAGTGATAGGTGGGGGTAGTTTCCTTCACTGTTATTCAGTTTCTGTCTTATACAAGTGGTACAATGAATTATCTTCTGATTAAACTGTGAGCTTTGGCCAGTTAAGACCTGCATGCTATCAACTTGAATGCATAAGTGAAGCTAAGTAACTTTTATCTGCACTTTTTAAAGTAATTTGTTTGTGTTGCATTGAGGAATATCTAGCTGGAAGCTGTGACTCTGTTTTCAGTAGTACATGTGGTATTTTCAGTTAAGGCTTGTTAAAAACCTGCATAGCCAGTGATAGGTGGGGTAGTTTCCTTCATTGTTATTCAGTTTCTGTCTTATACAAGTGGTACAGTGAATTATCTTCTGTTTAAACTGTGAGCTTTGGCCGGTTAAGACCTGCATGCTATCAACTTGAACGCATAAGTGAAGCTAAGTAACTTTTATCTGCACTTTTTAAAGTAATTTGTTTGTGTTGCATTGAGGAGTATCTAGCTGGAAGCTGTGACTCTGTTTTTCAGTAGGTTCCTGCCCACCCTCCCTGTTTTTGTGTTGGTGTTGGTGTTAATCTTGGTGGCTTTGAAACTGCCCGCCCCTCTTGTAAATTTGCACTTGGATACTCCTCCTGGGCCCATCTCATTTGCTCACTCAAAAAAAAAAAAAAAAAAAAAATGTATCTGCTTTTACTGTATTTGTGTTTCTTCCTTATTTATTTTGCTTTTGCGTCATCTTAAAAGTACTCAATTGTATTTATTACTGCTTGGTGTAACTCACTCTAAGCCTTTTAGTTTAAGCACTTGGGCTTCAGACCAGTTGTTTTACATTAAGAAGGTTTGTGCTCTGCACTGTAGTGGCAGGACAGGTAGCTTACATCCTTCTAAGTTGGGAACTGCTGATTGAGGGCTCAGTGTTTGTTATTCTATAGGTGTATTAATTCTGGTTTAAGCACTTGGGCTTCAGGCCAGTTATTTTACATTAAGAGGGTTCGTGGCCTGCACTCTTGCAGGAGGAGAGGCTGGACTCTGCCCTTCTAAGCTGGGAATTTCTGGTTAAAGGCTTATAGTGCCTGCATATTTGAACTGCTTCTTACTAAATTGGTACACCTTGTTTGCTGTAGCATAGACTAGATCCAGGCCTTCTGAATCTAGCTTTGTTTGTATAACTTGAGCACTAATCCAAGCATTCTTTAAAGTATTTGATTGTATTTATTACTGCTTGGTAGTAACTTGATTAAAGTGTAGCTATCATTCTAAGTCTTTTGGATTAAGCACTTGGGCTCAGACCAGTTGTTTTACATTAGGAAGGTTTGTGGCCTGCACTGTGGTGACAGGACAGGTATCTCACATCCTTCTAAGTTGGGAACTGCTGATTGAGGGGTCAGTGTCTGTTATTCTAAAAGTGTATTAGTTCTGGTTAAGCACTTGCCTGCATATTTGAACTGTTTCTTACTGAAATTGGTACACCTTGTTTGCTGTAGCATAGACTAGATCCAGGCCTGCTGAATCTAGCTTTGTTTGTATGCTTGTTTGCTTAATATTTCCCTGAAACGCTAATTCCACCTAAACGCGGCTTTTCAGTGCTTCCGTGGATCCCTAGTGACATCTGCATTGCTTACTGTACTTATTTCCTTGTTTCACTTGAAAGAAAGTTACTGTTTGTCATTTTTGCATTTAAGTTACCTGTGACACATTGCATTTAAGTTACCTGGCACTTGCTCACTAAAGCAATTATATAAATCAGCACTAAAAAATTAAAAGCACTACACCCTCACAGACTCCCCTTGAGTACCTTGTTCCCCATTGGCCCTTTTTTTCAATTATAAAGGAATTCCCAATACTATTCTAGCATGTCCAAAGGTCAGTTGTCAATCTCCCCTCTGGTCCAGCTGGTGAATCTGGGAATCTTGAGGCAATGTTACAACTGCCTCATGTACACAGACAACCCTCTCCTCCTCCCAACAAATTCCAACACATGTGAGAGATGCAACCATATAGCCAAACTCGAGGCTAAGCTCTCTCAACTCAGTACTGGCGAAACCTGTCAGGAGGAGAAGGAAACCACACTCTCTACAATTCCAGTCTCACATAGACCTACCACGACAGCAAACCAAACACATAAACACACAAAAACTTACTCGGAGGCTCTAAATAAAAATCTGCCTAAGCAGCAGAGACCTCCAAAGCAGACACCCAAGCAACTGCTACCCCAAAACAAAACACGTGCAACACATAGCTCACAAAGCCAGTGTGCCAAACAGTCACAGCCCTTAAGGCTAAACAACACACCTGATACACTTGTAATAGGTGTGCCTGACGTCCCGCTCACCAGGCTGAACAAGGAGAACGTCACGGTGAGCTGCCTGTCGGGCGCTAGGATCCACCACATAACACAAGCACTCAGGTCACTCCAAGGCAAGTACAAATATGACTCAGTCATTGTCCATGCTGGTGTGAATGACCTGAGACGTACCTCCCTGGACTACATGAAAAGAGACATAGAGGAGCTCTCTGAGCATGTGGCCCAGGCCGGTATGACCCTGACCTTGAGTAGCATCTTACCCTCACCAAGAATGATGCCACAATATGAAGACAAGATGATCAATTTCAACAATTGGCTTAAGTATTGGTGTCATTCAAAGGGGATCAATGCCTGTCAGCCTGGGATGACATGCTCGACAAGCCACGATACTTCGCTAGGGATGGCTTGCACCTGTCACCCCTGGGCTTTCGGATATTGGCATAGGCTCTTGCTACCCCCATAGTGCCTTTTTTAGGCAAGGCTCAAAAGACAAACCCACCTCCATAGGTATCACAAGGGATAAGAAACTAAGAGTAATGCTACTCAATGCCAGAAGTCTAAACCTCAAGATGCATGCACTCGAAACTCTCCTTAGCATGGAGAACATTGATATCTGTGCAGTAACAGAAACCTGGTTCAAGGCTCCCAAGAGAACCCCAGTACTACCTGGTTATACCTCATACCATGCTTTCTGGCCCCAAAACTTGGACCGAACCAGAAAAGGAGGGGGAGTATCAATATTCGTCAAAGATACCCACACCTTCAGGTTGGTGGCACAGCACAAAACATCAGAGACTATCCATGTGCAACTAACAGTGGGTAAAACTGCCTTCCAGTTTATAGCCTGCTACAGACCACCCTCCCAAACCCAGGAACCCCACTCGGCCTTCCTAAGAACACTGGAAAATATGAAGGTCTCTCCAAACACCATTATATTGGGCGACTTCAACTACCCAAACATAGACTGGGAGCATTACTCTAACTCCAACACCCTAGCTCAAAGGTTCCTAGAATTTATAAACTCAAATGCTATGGAACAACTTGTTACCACTCCCACAAGAGGGGAAAACATACTGGGCTTGATCATCACCAACATGGGGACTCTATGCTCCAGACCAGAAGTGTATTCCTCAATGGTAAGATCAGACCATAAACTAATCTCACTGGATATTCACATCCCGACCCCACCCTCTGTCCAGAAAACCACAGTGAAAAACTTCTCTAAAGCAAATTTCACACTCCTCAAAACTGAGGTGGAATCCTTCAAAGCCCCCGAGCCTGTGGAAAATACGGCCCAGACCACAGAATCCTTTATAAATGCATTCTATAAACACCTTCAGGAATGCATGGATCATGCAATCCCAAATAAAACCAAGACCCAATCCTCCAAAGGCAGACATCCTCTCTGGTGGACCTCAGCCATAAACAAACTATACAATAGAAGGAGGAAGCTACTACATGACAGAGCAAAATCCCAAAAAGGGAAGGCATCTCTGATCAGTGTTAGCAAAAAACTACGGGCACTCATAAAATCGTCTAAGGTCAGCTTCGAGAGAAAAATTGCACAGGACACTAAGGATAATCACAAGGCTTTCTTTAGTTATGTTAGGAACCTGGGTGTGAATTCCCAAGTATGCTCAGAATTAATCCAAAATGACAAAAAATACACCAAACCCACAGACATTGCCAACATCCTCGCTGACAGGTTCAGCACAAACTCCCCCCCCCCCCACCAAAAGGACAAATATCTATCCCAGCAGAGTGCTGCCCCCCTGACATCTCAGATGCTCAGGTAAGAGCCGCCCTCTCCAAAGCAAAAAACACAGCATCAATGGGACCAGATGGTGCCCCGGCTGCGTCCAACATGAACTCCAAGAAGAGCTAAACCCAAACATAAAACTACTGTTCAGTCTCAGCCTTACCACAGGATATGTACCCAAAGAGTGGCATACAGCAACAGTGGTCCCTCTCCACAAAGGTGGTGCCTCAACGGATCCTGGAAACTATCGCCCCATAAGCCTGACTAGCTTGGTCTGCAAAGCTATGGAAAGGATTATCATGGACCTCATAAAAAAAGATATTGGGGACCTACAGACACTGGATCCTACCCAGTTCGGCTTTGTTAAGGGCAGATCCTGCCTCTTAAACCTGGTCAATTTCTTTGAAAAAGTCACCAAGGCCATTGACGACCTGGACCTCGCAAAAGCCTTCGATACAATACCCCACTCGGGTATTATAGATAAGCTCACCAGCTTAAATATAAACCCCTATGTTACTAGATGGGTTGCAAACTGGCTCAAGGACAGAACCCACATGGTTAGAATTGCTGGAGCCATGTCAGACTCCAAACCAGTTACAAGTGGCATCCCACAAGGCTCAGTCCTGGGACCTCCCCTGTTCGGTATATATTTCTCGGAGGTACAGGCCAACACGGAAGGACTGTGGCTGACCAAGTTCGCAGGTGACTGCAAACTGGGCACTATAATCGACTCTCCAGCCGACACAAGCATCCTCCAAAAGGGCATCATAGAAAGAGACAACTGGTGCCAGAGCCATGGCCTCAAGCTAAACGCCAAGAAGTGTATAGTCATCCCCTTTGGCAAAAACAAAATGCCCACAAATTACCACATAGGTGGTAATCCATTAAGTACGGAAGAAGTAATTAGGGACCTGGGGACCCAAGTTGATAGCAATCTCTCATTTGACAACCACATGGCCAAAGTGGTTAGAAAAACTGTTTATATAGCCCACCTAATCATGAAGGGATTCACATCTAGATCAGGGGAGGTCATCGTGCCTCTTTACTCATCCCTCATCAGGCCCATAATTGAGTACAATGCCCCTTTTGGGATGTACCTTACCAGACACCTGCAGCAACTGGAAAAACCCCAAAAGTACCTCAACAAGAGGATCAAAGGGCTCAAACAGATGCCATATACTGCCTGGTTAAAGAAACTCCAGCTCTACTCAGTGGCATACTGCCTGCTCAGAGACGATCTGTGCCTGACGTATAAAGCCATGTCCAACCCGGAATTAATGGACAAGCTGCACCTCAGAAAATCCAAATCCCATCAAGCTGCGCGCTCGAGAGACTTGAACCTCAGCACTAAAATAAATAGGACATGCTGGAGGGGCAGATTCATAACACAGAGGCTCACTTCACTCTGGAATAAAATCCCAGTCCAGGTTAGGCAGAGTCCCTCATTGACTCTCTTCAAGAGGAATCTTGATGAGTGGATGTGGGATCATAGGTTTACCCCGGGTATCACTTCTGTGTCACTGTTAGACAGAGGCACAGTATACTAACCTCGAAAAAGGGCATAGCAAAATTAATTTAAAATGGGTGGCGAAAGCCAAACACACTCTGGCTAGGCTTATAAATGCCCTAGGGCAGATAGCCTAGTATGAACCTATGAACCTATGAACCATAGAGGCCAGGATGACCTTTGCAACAGGATCACAGTGGTTCGATGTTAGTCCCCAGATGCCTTCAGTAAGTGTAATCATGCACATCTTAACACCAAGTAATTACTTTTATTATTGACTGAACATATGTGGTGAGATGAAGTGCAAACCATAGATATTCCATTTCTATATGTATTACTATCAGTAAGGTAATTGTAATGAAAATACAATGCACTATTTAAATATTGATAACCATCTAACTGTGCATAGTGAAGTTATCTGCAAATAAGCTTAGCCAGAGATGCAGGTGTGCAGGATATTTAGGCAGCAGCATGTGTTAATAAGGAATGCATGTGCTTGCCACATCCAATTAAGAGAGCTAATCATTAACAGAAATTGACCTACCTAAAAGCAGCTGTGATGCTCACTAGCTCTGTTGGTTAAATAGTTTTGCTCTGTAAATGAGGGTTGATTGTCAGTGGGTTTTAATCCCTTAAAACATTGATATGCAGAACAGTTAGGGGCAATATGTTTTGACTTTCTTCACATAATATGAGCATGTTGTATGGTGAGTATAGTGTATGGCTGTTATGTAGAAGTATGAAATAATTTATACACAGGTTTCTTTACCAGAGTTCATTAACACCTACAGCTTATAGGCCTCAAATGACTACACATTTCTTTAGTATCAGCAAGTCTTTGAGAATGTACCATACAAAGTACTTTTTTTTTTCAAAAATCTCTTTATTTGAATTTTCAGATATTAACACCGATACAGCCAAACACATGAAACAAAAAGTACATACAAAACGGAAGCACTCAAAAAACTAATAACACAAGAAATATATATATATATATACTATATGCACCAGAAGTCACTACATCATCAAATGGAGTATAAAGGTTTTTAACAACACTTAAGAAAGTGAGGGATAGTATAAGGGACATAGCAAGTTACACAACCTATGATGCTCTTTAAGAGCTAGGTTAGAGAAGATGGGATATGAGCAATCAACCCAGTCATGGGAGGCAGCTATATTGCACATTGACACCACTCAACTTCCAACAATAAAAAAAAAAACATTTCCTTATCATGATGTGTGCCCTTATTACATTTTTTATCACTAAAAATTGGAATGTCACATCTCTAATTACATGGGAAGGCTTTAGCAACCATGCAAAGTACATCTTAATATGAAAGCACATGTGATTCTCTTGTAATACATATGGAACGATAAAATATGTAAGTTTAGTATTAGATGTTCAGTAATAAGTTTCCACATGCTTTACTTCTTCTTGACTGAGTTAGGAAAAATAAAAGAAAAATGCAGGTCACCATGCATTCAGTATGAGCGAGTGTTGCAAAATCACCTGATTTACAGCAAATGTGGATATGCAATCCCTAGCCTGTGGTATAGTTGAAAGATAACACTCTATGTGATGCCAGTGAAGGCACTCCTACTGGCCTTTTTTGTAGGTTTGAATACCATAGCAATCCTTTAATTCTTGTACTGCACAGTTTGGTGTTTGTTAAACATTTAAGCACATTTGTTACTCATAACCTTTGTTAGACAATCTCTGTGTTGTACATTATTCTTCTATTCCACAGATGAATACTCATTTCTTTATCATCTGCAATATTTCCAGATTGTTCCATACAATTTTATGTTATTGTCACATATATCCTGGTGATTCCATTGTAACTTCTTTAGAAAAACAAAATATATATTCTCAGCCTTAAAGGTTAATTTTTATTTATTTTTTTTTATTTATTTATCATTTGTTGACCGGGAAAGTCCGACTAGGTTCCACAGAGCCTGTTTTCAGCGGAGGCCCGGGGAGAGATGCTCCAATTAATAACTATTTACCTACATTTACTTTTTGTCTGTGTTATAAAAATATGCGAGTATTGCAGGGGACCATGTATTCCATATGAGTGTTGTAATCACACTTGATGTTTTGGTAACTACAGATATGTAACTCCTTCACTGGGTATCGAGGAAGGGTTAACGTAAGTAACTGCAATTTAACTTTGTTTGTGACTTCATATCTCACTAAGTCACTTAATTCCTGCAATGGCCAGCTTTGTATTGGTTAGATATTTAGATACCAATTACATAGATTATGTCTCTGTGTTGTCTTACCTTATCCACTTTTGCCACTGATATTGATGTTTTTTGTCTAGGTCTGAGATAATGACTGTGTGATGTTGAATGAGGCCAACATCTGTCACACAACACAGGTAAGTAGATGCCAATTATTTTTATTACATGCCATAAATGTACATATTCACTCACATCCCTCTCTGTCTTACACCTTTCTATGTATATCTCCTTAAATACGTAAATATGCCTATGTATCTATACATGCATGTTCATTTTTCTCTTTCTGTCCATATATATATGTATATACATGTGTTTTTATGTATCTCTCTGCATATGTAGAAACGGATCTAATTCATATGTTCGACACTTCACAATGCCGAAATTCATATGGCCGAGACCATACGATCGACATCTGAAATGTTGAACATATGAAAACCAAAACAAAAAAAACAACAAACACTTACCTAAACACAGCTAGCAGGGGGGCAAGCCCCCCTGTAACCCCTGTGAGGGCTGCGCCCCCTACCCCTCCTGTAGTTTAAATATACCAACTCCGAGATTGCACTACAGTGTAGGAATGGAAATCCTTCTATTCTGCAGTATACAGAGATGCCGGTTCCACATTGCTGGCATTTCAGATGACGATCTTATGGTCTCGGCCATATGAATTTCGGCATTTTGAAGTGTCGACAATGTGAAGGGGACCCATACAAACATATAGAGAGAGGCATACATATCGATATCATTATAGACAGTTTTGCATACATATACATTTCTATACATTTATATAATAGCCAACATGCACACAGACTTAACATTACTTTATATATTTATATTTGATTGTCCTCTAATTATATATATAATATATATATATATATATATATATATATATATATATATATATATATATATATCAACATATCTAAAATTGTTTCAAAAGTATTCATCTGTAATAACATTAATATGTATAGTGTTGTCTAAAAGTGTTGACTTATATAGTGTTTGTCCTTTATGTACTATTTGTTATGTGACAGTACTTATCAGTCTCATATATTGTTGTTGGGGAGTATGCTAACATTGTAAAGCTCGTCCTTCAATACTTAATGTGCATATGGAACTAACCTTGTTTATGATAACTGTAAAATGTGCAGAATGCTCATCATATCATACTTTTGATGTTACACTGCACCTGTTTTACATCTTATCTAAAAGTCAATTGTATATCATTACATATGGGTACACTGAGTATGGCTTACATCTTATCCAAAGTCAAACTGCAGACAAGGACACACTATATGTCATGCTTTAACTGTATAGTCAGAGATTAAAGATGTTTAATTCCATAACCTTCTTTCATAGCAGAGAACTATTAGCTAGGCAGGCAGGGTTTTGGGCTTTATTGTGAACGTAGGAAAATGCTGTAGGCATGACTCGTAGCTTTTGCTAGTTTGTAGTCAGTTATGCTAGTGTGTATGATACAGTTGCACTCTCAAATAAATGTATTTATATGCAAACTGTTAACTAAGTTTGTATAACTGCATGATGACATGATTTATTTATTCTGAACAGAGTTAACATAACATTAACACAGAATCTTTGTTGTCAAGTAATATTTCGTATCATTTTATTCATGCAGATACTGAGGAATGAACCCAAAACCATACACTATACATACAGATAATTCACAAGTTTGAGGTGCAGAGAAAGGAGAAAGGTTATGTGTTATTACCTTGTGCCTTATTTTTCCCCTATAAGACCATTAACATGTCTTTATCTCAAGTATAACATTTTTATTCAGATGGCATTGATGCATGATAATTTGATGGCAAGTTTCCCCTAAACATCCACAAGGTATATCTTTTAAGTGCTAATTTAGTTAGTATATCTTTTGTTGTGCAAATGATTTTGTGTAAACTGCATTTATTCATGTCATTCAATATGTAATAGTTTATTTTGAGGTTAGAGGATGTTTGCTGTCACAACCAAAATTATATTCATCTGTGTTCTACTTGTACAGTGTTTTAGCTGTGACTGTCTTACATGTAATTTTTGTGTGTTTGCTGTGCTGGTCTTTGTCATTGTTTTAGTTGTGTGTGTGTTTGCTGTGCTTGTGCTTGTCAATTCTTTTAGTTGTGTATGTTTGCTGTGCTGGTGCTTGTCAATTATTTTAGTTGTGTATGTTTGCTGTGCTGGTACTTGTCAATTGTTTTACTTGTGTGTGTTTGCTGTGCTGGTACTTGTCAATTGTTTTACTTGTGTGTGTTTGCTGTGCTTGTACTTGTTAATTGTTTTACTTGTGTGTGTTTGCTGTGCTGGTACTTGTCATTGTTTTAGTTGTGTGCATTGGTTGTGATGGTACTTGTCAATGATATTATAAAATACAGCTTTTATTGTTTGTCTTGACAGCATATAAGGAGCAACTTTTTTGTGTGGTAGTGGTTCTCAGCATAATTCATGGTGTGCATAACTTGTATATATATATATATATATATATATATATATATATATATATATATATATATATATTTATTGAATGTGTGTCTGCCATCTCACAGTATCAGAGATGTTGGCAGAATTATACTGCTGTGAATTCCTTGAGTTGCACTCTTTTTGCATCAACATTTAGGTACAAAATTATGGTTGATAGCACACTACCTTCTATATATAATTGAATTTTACTGTCTCAGATTCCATTCATCATTGTTTTATGTCAGTGGGGCTGTACAAATATTGTATATATGTCAGTGCAATATTCATTGATTGGATCAATGACATATAATTTGGCATCAACATTTATATGCATCTGTTATGTACATACATCATATCAAGGCATGCTGTCTTTTGAAGTAGCAATGTGTAAAAATGAGACCCATGCATTCAATTCCCACTCTGATTCAAGTATGCTGTGATCTCATCTGTTATCCATGAAGCACTGTTGATCTAATTTGCATAAATATTCCAACAATATATTTCCATTTGTATATGAGGTGATTTTCATAAGATCTCTTATCTGAAGTTTGTTCTCTCCACATGGATTAGAAGTTGTACATACTTCTCTTTTACCATTTTGTGCTACTGTTGTAGTGACACCTCAACATATATATGTATGTCAATCCTTAAAGTCATATTTTGTCTATGTAGCAGTTCGTAATTTTCTGTAATGCTACTCATAATCTGTACTGAGTGGTATAGCATATTTGTAATGGTGTGCATGGCAACGCATGTGTGTTGTGCTGATACTAGTAAACATGCACATGTAACAACAGATGTCATGCTGATTTCCCATGTTTTTTTTTCAGTTGATGTCACTGTGTAATTTCATTTTACATTTTGATGGCCATGCTCAGTCATACGTTTATATCTACTGAGCGTATTGCTACATATGTATGTGTTATGATGGAGTCTTTGCTGCATACAACCTCATGTCGGCATTTGATGAGTAAAACTTTCTAGCCTTTTCTACTGCATTTTTAATCAACTTTTTTTTGCCAGTAGTATGATCTTTACAGTTGTACTATATGCTTACAGGACAGCAATGTCTAGTTGACAATCATTACACATATCCTGTATAGAAAATGTTGTTAATTGTTTATCATATACCAAAAACACAAAGAAAACAAACTGTAGAATAAAAAAATCCAAAAAAACGGCTAGACTTCTCGGACACAAATTATTTTAAGTGCTTTTCATCCAACTGTATCGTTGGACTTCTTCAGATAAAATTGTGCATCATATATTTTTTTCTGTTTTTTTTTTTGTATGAACGTCAGCTAATTATACTGATTAAATGGTGCAGCTGTCATTCTTCAGTGATGCTTGCATACCTTCCTTCATGTAACTACATATTGTAAAGCAGTAGTTATACTTTGGACTATAATAATCCTCACTATGTGAATTACTTGCTGATAGATTCCAATACTGATGTGTCTGTGTCCTCCTTTACAGCCATTTTATATGCCACTTTGTCATGTATTCTAATGCCTCATAGCTCTGTTCTGTTACATTTCCAATACACATACTATTACTGGCAGGCTTTCTTAAACAGCTTTGATAATGGCATTCACTACACTGTCATACCACATACATCATGTGCATTTCTGTATAAGGATATGTTGAAATTGTTTGATAAATTGATTAAATTATGCAAATGCATTACATATGACATGGATGTATTGCAAATGTGTTTTCTATAGCAATCTGACTTGCATAGCAGACAAGTTTGTAATGTGTTAGGGTTGGATGCATTGCATGTTTTAATAAAGCAATACAGATAGATTAGTTCTCCCCTTAGTAGCACATCACATACATAAGACTTAGATACTGTACATGGTGCATGAATGATTTATATTGTTATACATATTGCTGTTTTTATTTCACTTTTAGGAATATGTAAGAAAGTACAGTTATTGTTATGTTACAGTGTGTGGGACGAGTGCCAGCCAACCCATCCACCAAAGAAGATGATGACACTCTTATAGGTTCATAGGTTCATGTACTAAGCTAATGGCCCTGGAGCTGTTACAAGCCTAGCCCATAGGATTACCCTGGCATTGTGCCACCCGACCTTAGTTCCCAGTGTCTCTGTTGAGTAAAGCCACTGGAGTGATCCTTGGGGTGAATTTTCTATTTCCCATCCACTCATCAAGATTTCTCTTGAATAAGGCCAGTGAGGTGCTCTGTCTGACATGTATGGGAAGTCTATTCCATAGCATGGGCAGTCTCTGGGTTATGAACCTGTCCCTCTAGCATGTTCTCTTGATTGTGGTAATGAGGTTGAGGTCACTGGAGCGTGTGGTGCAGAGGGATTGGGATTTCTTTAGATGTAGCATTTCTAACAGAGCTGGGTCAGACATGGTTTTGTAAATCAAACAGAGATCGCCTCTAAGTAGGTGATATGAGACAAAGAATAGTTGGAGTTCTTTGAGTCTTTCCATATAGGACAAATGTTTAAGGCCTAGGATCCTCTTTGATCTTGACCGCTTCTGGCAGAGTATAACTCCAAGGATCAAGGCAGACACTAGGATGATGATGGTAATGATGATTATGATGATGATGATGATGAGGGACTGGGATCAGCACATGTCATCATTCCTGCAGACCAACAGTGATGACATCCTCCACCACACCAGCCAGATGACCTGAGTGAGGGACCAGGTTTGTGATGTTACTAATATGTTTCAGACTCAGATGAGGAACATGATGAGCATGTTCTCCCCAGGACATGAATAGACCATATGCGATTCCTTCCAGGAAATCACACTGGAGATCACTCGAAATGTTTGATCCCATAAGGGAGGGGACTCTGGAATGTAAGTATTGTCTATGTGATTCAATCATGTAACATAAACACTATGATGAGCTCTTAGTTTGCTCTCTTTCATTATTAAACACACATTTGTGCATATACCCCATACTGCAGTCATGCTTTTAAAAGGTATCGCTTGATGCACACTTCACAAGTCAGTCATATGGAGCTATATATTATTGTTGTATTATGATACATGTTTAAATACATTGTGGCCATTATCACTATTGTGGCATATGATCTTCAGTTGCTGATATTCCTACAGACAGTGTTCTGGACATGCAAGAGAAGTATTCCTGCACTCTGTATATGGTTTTCCTTATTTGCATGCAGTAGACCATATCATTGTTATTTCTGATCCAGTCTTTCCTTATATGTGACAGATATGTATGATGCAATTAGCATTCTGACACTGTGACACACTTATCCTGCTGGCACTAATCATTTGATTCCATAGCAAGATGATGACATAAGCAAATGTGCTGCATTACAAACACTATGTTTAATATCATTCCATAAACATACCACAGATCTGTCATTCTCCTGTGACTAAACGCACATAGGTGATATATGTGCAGAAAAAGAAAATCTCAATAAACATAAATTGCCACCATCAGAAACAGGAACAGGAACATCACTCCAAGGACAAGTCTTTTTATTCATACAAAATGTTCTGGTACCTCGGCTTCTTGCCATCTAATGGAACATTTCTAAACAACACCCTTGTCCTTAAATACATGCAGCACAATCATAATTACTTCAATTAATCTATAAATGTTCCAAATAATTACTTGGTCAGCCTGTTAGACAGAATCATCATTTTTAAATACATTCTAAATATTTCTTAAAAGGGACGTGTATCCATCATATATAATGCAAATCACACTTCATTTTTCATGTAAAAGCATATACACAAACTGTAATGTCAAAAGCATCAACTTCTAATTTATCACGAGGCAGCCTTACATAAAAAATATATATATATATATATATATATATATATATATATATATATATATATATATATATATATGTGATTTTATATAAAGTTCACATTTCAATCTATTAAATAGTAATAGATATATATATATATATATATATATATATATATATATATATATATATATATATATACACATATATATATCGAATATGATTTCATAAACATCAACTTCTAATTACTAATTCAGGCACCTTACATATTATGTATAAGAAAATATAAAATATAAAATATTTCTGATGCAAAATTAGTTTTCCAATGCGCATATATACACACAAAGATAAAGGAAAATTCATATCTAAATTACATATAAATATATGTGTATATGTGTACAAATGTACATACATCCTTTCTAAATTTTAGAACGGTAAATGGTAATGGCCCATATTCTATGAAATTACATAATTTTATAAACATCAAATTTTTAATTATTATATCAAACGACCTTGCACATTATTATAGAAAATAATTCTGATGTAATAATCTTTTTCCATACAAATATATACACAGATAGAAAAAGAAATCAAACCCATAACACATAGAAATATACGTGTATATGTACACATGTGGATACATCCTTTCTAAATTTCAAAACAGGAAATAATAATTTCCCATATTCTATAGAATTAAATTATTTTCCATAGTCATTCCCTTTGGATATAAAGTGTGAAAATTGATAATTAATCTGCTCTCAAGTCTAGATAACTCTGTCCTAAAGTTACATCTCATGCCATTAGGTCATGCCAAAACACTGAAAAATAAACTATCATCCATACCTTGGTGCTTGGACAAAAAATGCATAGCCACTGGGCCCTCAACTCTCTTTCTCCTAACATCCCCCAAGTGCTCTAAGCTCCAAACCATAACCCTCCTGGTAGTTTGACCAATGTACCATTGAACTGGGTGACAGTTACATCCCAAAATATAAACAACAGCACAACTGTTACAATCATAAAATTCCAGAGCCCTATACGATTTCCCATTGATTTTACACTCGTGTAAATTCCTTACCCGATTGCATATTGAACAATGTCCACAGGAATGGGTACCTACCCGATTATCCATCCTATGTGTCCCAAAGGTTTCTTATTCAATAATTCTTTGAGATTGTCATACCTCCCATAGGAAAAAACAATATGTTTGGGAAATAAGAATCCAATAGATCTATCCTCACAAACTATATCCCAAGCTTGTCTAACTGTCTTTTCCAAAAATGGCGAGAAATCACTATACTTAGAAACAAAAAAACAGTTTTTCTTTATCATCTTCAGAAACACTTTCATTATACAAAAATTCCCTCTTGGAACTAATTGTTCTCCTAACATGGCCCTCCACATTACTCAATGCCCTATTCTTAGCACTCCAACAATTCTTTATTATACCCTCTGACAGATAACTTATTGTACATCTCACTTAAACACCTTTCATACAGCATAATGTCAGAAGTATTGTTGAGAATTTGCTTAAATTCTCCATAGGGCAAGGACTGTATCAAATGTGGAGGGTGCATACTAGTAGCATGTAAGAAATTGTTAACAGAAGTTGGCTTTCTATATGGTTTAAACTGGATGCTGTTTTTATTATCTGCATAAAGAACCACATCCAGAAATGTAACACTGGATCTATCAGTTTCTCATGTGAATTTTAAACCATGGGGATTGTTGCTGAGACTCTGCATAAAATCCAGAAACTCCTTTTCATCTCCTTTACAAACAAACAATAAATCATCAATATACCTCTTATAATAAACTATGTTATTCACAAAATAATCATCCAACAACATAAAATGATTCTCAAAGTCCCCCATATACAAAATAGCATAAGAGGGGCAAATGCTGCCCCCATTGCCGTACCCCTCTTTTGCAAAAAGAAATCATTCTTCCACCTGAAATAATTATGAGTCAAACAAAATTTCATAATAGTCAAAAGAAAATCAGTATGTGGTCCCTCTCCCAACATTTTAGCAATGGCCTCCATTCCCAATTTTTTATCAATATTAGTATACAAGGCCTTAACATCTGCCATTCCCCAGAAATAGTCATCCTTCCATTCAAAATTTAACAGGTCCTGACATATCTCTTGAGTGTTTTTAACGTGAGAAGTATAGTACTTATATGTTTTTAAAGATGAAAATCTAAAAAAAAGTTTAATATTT
Organism: Protopterus annectens; assembly: GCF_019279795.1. Lineage (NCBI taxonomy): Eukaryota > Metazoa > Chordata > Ceratodontiformes > Protopteridae > Protopterus > Protopterus annectens. Next base: position 193,764,310 of record NC_056744.1, read on the forward strand.
TCCAAGAAGGACCCTTTAACAGATATGATCGGCCTACCAGGAGGTTTGACTAAATTTTTGTGGATCTTTGGTAATGCATATAAAAAGGGATGTCTAGGAGTTCCAGCAGTTAGTTTCTTAACATCCTTATGTTTCAGAAAGCCAAGTCTTTCCCCACGTTCCGAAATATCTTTAAATTCAGTTGAAAATCTCTGAATGGGATTATGTTCTAATTTAACATAGTATTCTTCATCATATAGCAGCTCTAATACCATCTCATCATATCGACTAGCTTCCCTTATGACCCAGTTGCCTCCTTTGTCAGCAACTTTGATTACAGCCTTATCCAAATTGGTCCTTATTTCCTGTATTGCCTCCCATTCTGATTTACTGAGATTAAAAGACTTAAATGTCTTAACAAATCTACCGTAAAACTTCTCAACTTTACTACACAACAAATTTTCAAATATGTTAATGGCACTACTTGCTCTAGGTGGCATAAAAGTGCTGTTAGAAATCAAATTGGATATATCTAAGTGTCCATAACCTGTGACAAAAGGTTCATTTTCAACTACAAAACTTTCACTAGTACCCATAATCCCATCACCCAGTTCCATACATTCTAAAAACACATCACCATCATAAATACTCAGGTTCATCAGTTTGTTATCATCAGAAACACTATCATCAACATTTTTTTGTACTTCAAGACTGACATCATTATGTTTAGTTTGAAAAAATACCCTTAAATGTAACTTGCGACAAAATTTTTTAATGTCCAATATTATGTCAGCAAGTGATGGAATTCTAGTGGGAATGAATTTCGGTCCCTTTAAGAATACCTTTCTAACATCCTGAGAAATAACAGTGTCGGATAAGTTAACAATTTTTAATATACTATTTTCTCCTTCACCATCACTAAAGACAGCAAAATCATTACCAATACTGCCATTAACATCATTATTAACATTATTCACATCATGTCCAAGCACAAACTCCGTATCTAAATGTCCAAAGCTTGCTTCAGAGCCAGGTATATCTTCTACAGCTATTACCTGTTGTTCTTCCCACGTTGTCTCTTTGGTCACGCTGACTGCTGAATGGGCTGTTGTGTCCCCACACTGTTTTTTGAATGTATAGAGTCAGCCAAACTGATATCCTCAAAGGAGACACTTTTTCTAGTGAAACTCTGCTCACCAGAAGACGCCGATGAATCGCGAGTAACTGAAAAAGATTGTTTATTCTTCCTGACATCATTATTGTGCCCCCTGCATGAGTAGATATAAACCAAATTATTCTCATAATCATTAATGTCTCATAAAAGTTTTTTCTTTTTACGTTTGATCACATTTGCCTTCACACTTGTTCTCACACCAGCAAAAAATTCCTGATATCTGCTAGGGGAAATCTCACTCATAAGAGAATTTTGCAATGCCATGACATCCCCCTGCAAATTTTCCAGATTTCAAGTGTTCCATTTAGCCAGAACACATAACCAGGCAAGTGTGCAATGCTGTGAGGCTTGTCTCCATTCTATTAACAAATCAGTTTCATTATCAGCAAAACCCCCAGCAGGTAGCCGATCAATACAGAGCCCACTGGGAGTGATGTTCAATGATAGATATTTTTCCAATAATTTAAGGTCATAAAAAGCTGTTACCTCTTTGACCATAAGTCTCTCCAATGCTTTAAATCTCTCTACTTTTCCATTCTCAACTGCGGTAGTCCAAAAGTCATCAGAGGTTAATCTGAGTTCATGGTCACGAACCAAATCGACAAAAGAATTATCAGCAACAACCGGCTGCAACGACTGCTGCTCCATTCATCCCCATATTCATGGCAGGAAGAAGGAAAAACCAGACTGCATACTGCATACATTGTTGAGTCAATTTTTTTGGGGGGTATGTCTGTTTACATAGGTAATATATCACTGCTTTTGCTTTGTTAGTCACATTGGTGTGACAGGAGGTCCCATTGGCAGTGTGCTCTTATGTGTTGTGTTTAATGCTAATTTGTGTGTCATTTAGTACACAGGTCATAGGTTTATAGGTGTATACTAGGCTAACAACCACTAGGGTCCTTATACTCCTAGCTGTGCAACCCAAATGTGATCCATACATTTAATTTATATAAGGCTGATTTACTGAATGGCTGTGTCTGTTAGAGGCATAGGCACCAGACCAGGAGTGAATTTCCAATTACCCATCCATTGGTCCAAGTTACTGTTTTCTTCTAATGTTGTAATGTATGCCTGTGGCATTAACATCTGCATAGCATGCCCCCTTGTTATATGGTGATCATGACAAGGATTATCATTCAAAATATATTTTGGAAATTTATGATGTTATCGTATGAATGACACAAATAATGAGTACCTGTACTGTGCAGCCTTGTTTTCATGGCAAACACTGATGTATTATGCCTATAGTTTCTCTTAGGTTCATTGGTAAATAGATGGTTACTAGGCCAATGACCAATGGGGCCTAATAAGCTTAACCAAGCATCCCAACTATATACCACAAGTTTATGTGCTGGCTCTTTTAAGTTTAGCCTAGCTTCCCAAATGCATCCTGCAAGTGTATGTACCTTAGATGTTATTTTAAGGGATATATTTAAGCTAGGGCAAGATTTTCAGGCTGCATCTGTCCATTAGAAAAGTAGATGCTAGACCCAGGGTATATTTCTGATTTTCTATCTACTGGTCCAGGTTTATCCTGAGTAGGATTAGTGAAGAGATCTGCTTCACATGGATGGGAAGCTAGTTCCAGAGAAAGTGGATTCTTTGAGTCTCATACCTGTCCCCACAACATGTCTAATTTATGTCACAAGTAAAGTTTAAATCTCTAGATTGAGTAATTCTGATGGCATTTGTCTTGCAGATATGGAAATGGTGCATCAGACTGGAATCCAAAGCTGTCCTGTTTCCCAGGCATAGATTGCTTCTCAATAGATTGAGCAATTCTGATGGCATTTGTCTTGCAGATATGGAAATGGTGCATCAGACTGGAATCCAAAGCTGTCCTGTTTCCCAGGCATAGATTGCTTCTCAAATAACAGAGTATAAAGATAAGACTTTGAGATGACAGCATAGTACATCACATGTATGCCCTGCATTCCTTTTGTGTGGAAACTCTGTGGTCATTCCAGCTGTTGCAAGTGTCTGGTCAGATACATATTGAAGTGGGTATTGCACTCAATGATGGGCCTGATGGGGGATGAATACAGTGAAACATTGACTTCCTTGGACATAGATGCCATGATCTTGCTTATAAATTGAGCAACAAAAATGATTTCCTTACTACCTTAGAAACATATAGGTCAAAGGCTAGGTAACTGAAATTGTACCTGAAATTCCTGACTACTAGTTCTACTCTTGGGAAGGTATTATTGATTTAGGAATTTGCTAGGGTGGCTGACCTCCCAAAGGGTACTATTATGCATGTCATGGCATTCCGTTTTAAGCTATAGTTTTTGCACCAATTGTCTGTCTGTGTTAGTCCTTCTTGCAAGTCATTAGTGTCTTGGAGGAATGCTTCTCTTTTGCAATCATCTGCAAACTTGGTCAGCCAGAGGCTCTTGACACTGACTTTTACTTCCTAGAAATATATGCCAAAAATTTAAAGATCTAAAACAGAGCCCAGAGGGACTCTGCTAGCGAGTTTCTCTTTGATGAAGTGTCTCTCCTGTCCTAACTTCCTGGATTCTATCTGGAAGCCAGATGGCTATCCAGCATGTAACACATAGTGTTTATGCCTAAATATGTGAGTTTGTTTACAATGCTCAAGTAGTGTATTGTATCAAATACCTTACCCAGGTCAAGGTAGCCAGTACACATCATTTTGTCCTCATCCATTACCTTGGTGACCCTCACATAGAAGTTCACCAGGTCAAGTAGGCATGATCTTGAAAAAAATAAAACTTGGCTGGATCTAGTATTTAAAAGTTTTCTATGTTCTTATTAATCATTTCCATTAAAATTCTTTCCATAGCCTTGTATATGAGACCAGTCAGACATTTGGGTCTGTAGTTCCCAGTGTCAATTGATGGTCCACCCTTCTGTAGAGGGATGACCATTGCAGGTCTCCATTTGGTTGGCACAAAGCTTGTCTGGAGGCTATGGTTAAACAGTGATTCCAGTGGTTCTGAGAGGTCATGTTTTAGGCTATTGTTTGATGGTATTTCTTGGGGAGCAGCCAGGGGAGGGGAGCAAAACTGGAGTTGAATTTGTCAGCCAGCAGACTTTTTATATCTTCTGGCTCTGTGTTGGTGGCTCCATTTACAATCAGTTCAGCACAGTGCTGTATGCAACCTTTGATTTTTTTGATCATAGCTGAAGAAAGCCTGGTGGTTGTACTTTGCTGTAAAAGTATCTTTACCTCAAATTTGGCTTCAGTAGACTTAATTTGCCCTCTGGATTGTTTTGCTAAATTGGTGTGAGCATGTTGATCATGCTAGGAATAACACTTCCTAATCTTGCTATGACTTTTTTTCCTTTTCTTGTAAATCATGTTGATGTTTATATTCCACCAGGGTAGTTTATTTTTTAGTTAGTTCTGGACTTATTTTTGGTGCGCACAGCTGGATCTGTGGATTTGTTGATTGTACAGGGTTTATGGGAACAAGTATACATAGACAGCTATGTTTGCAGGGTTTGTGGGGGCCTTGAAATTTTGACAGGTTATCACATAGTAGTAAGAAGTTTGCCTTAGAGTAGTTCCTAAATGTTACAGGGTTAACCAGCTTAACACACATGTCTGATTTTCACTGAGTGTACTACAGCTGCATTACTTTTTTATAGTTGTATATGTCTATGCTCCTAACCTTAACAACACGCTTATCACCCATTGTAATCCAATAGTATGAATGAGTAATTTAAACTCAGGTGGCATGCCATAGCTGTGTATATGTGATTTTCCTTTGATCAGTCATTGCACATTTCCATGTTATATTGTTTTCACATTCCATGAATGTGCCACATCTATGTTTGCACAGCAATATATACGTGAATATTTGATGTCAAGAAAGGAGGTATTGCCAGCACAGCTAGCAGGAATTTTGTGGATGATTATATGTCATTTGTGAATATCAAACTAATTTATACAATTTGCTGGCATTACAAATGTATTACAACTGTATGTCATGTGTATACCAAACTGCTTGGTACAAATGTTTGTCCTGAAAAGGTATTTGTAATGTGTTGTGTTTAAAATGTATCCACGGTGTGCTCTACTGGAGAGAACAGAAATGTACATGCACTATTGTAACTGTTTAAATTTATGTTTTAACAGAGGAAACTAGAGGGTTAACCTCAGTCCAACAAACTTTAGAAAAATATCTGAAATTAAATTACTTTATAGCCTAGGCCATAAAGATGGTATCTTTCAGTTCTCAATGCATCCTGAGATTTAAAGTCTGTACCAGGAAGTATTGTCTTTGGGGTGAATTAATAGCCACTCAGGAAGACTGGAACTGTTTAGTTGTTTTATGACCACCAGAAGTTAAACAGATCTGAGCAAATGCCCTTATCTGTATATTTTTACAGGTAGGTGCTAAATACTGCTGGCTGCCAGCAATGGGGGTTTGCATGAGAACTAGTAGTCAGATGACCAGAAATGATGTCATTCTGCAAGCTCTCCCAGCAGTAATATTTTAGATATTATTTTGAGAAGTCTCTTAGTGGGACAGAGTATTCTGTATTCTGTCTTGGACCTGACTTACTCTAAGTAAGTTATTATGGTACATAAACTCTCTCTTAGATACAGTCAGGAATATAGCAAAGCTTAGTTAGATTTTGCTTTTATTTGTGTTAGCTGTACTGCAGTTCTATTTTAAATATGTCCTGTGGTTTTGAACTCTGATGTCACTGTGAGTATATATTTAGTATTGTCTTGTTCTTTTGTAATTTATTATTAAATGTATTGAAACCTATTATTGTGGCTGATCTGTGTAGCGATATTTAAGTTTTGAGAGTACTTGCATATTTATTTGGTGACACTGTGTGGGCCACTCCTAATAGCCTTGCTCTTGGTAAAACTGCCATTTGTATTAGTATTAATATTACACAGTAAAACTGGAACCCTTTGTTAAGGGCCTAAAGTAGCTGTTAAGGAGTGACTGGTGGCAGTGGTAAGTACCATATAGTTTGGGCAGAAGGGGGCATAGCTAGTAAATCTGTGCCAGACTTTTCTAGCTGTGTGTGTAAATCAAAGTGCAAAGTGTGTGTGTGTCAGCTACTTGGCCTGGGACACAAAGCACTGGTTAGACAGAGAGGGTGTTAGAGGTTTTGGCTTGGTCAGTAAGCTGAGATCTCAATGCTATAGCTGTGCCAATGGGGAGTCTTACTGGGGATCTGGAGAAAGAGGGAGAAACAAGCCCCAGACTGACTGTGGTCTCTATGTGCTCTTAAGGGAAATTGCATTTGATGGATAGAGCTGCATCTCGAAATACTGTGTGTGTACCTGTTATCCTCCCAGTGAATGTCACCCACTGTTGCCAGTGGTGATGATTGACGCTCCTTGATTGCTGGTTGGCAGTGCTGAGTCATCACATATTTATTGGTAGCAGTGTTGGGATCACCACATCACACCTTGGGACTCAGTGGTGTGAATAATGAAATGCTGTAACCTGTAAATGGTGGTCACTAAAGAAAGTGTTTGTACTCTAAAGCAGCCATATGGTGAACACTCAGAGTTTCCTATCACAATAGTTTTATTTATTTTTTTGTTGTTTAGTTAGTCAGGGAGAGCAGACAAGATGTCAGCAGAGGATTATGGCAAGCTGACAAAGAGTCAGTTTGCTGAGATTGCGAAGCTAAAGGACTGGTGCATGCCAACCTGACTAAAGTGGAAATGATTGCAGCCTTTGTCACAGCTGCATCACAGACCAACAACCAGGAAGGCAACCAAACTGGCCAGGGGAATTACAGTGCTCAGAAAATGGACAGTTCAAAATTTCCTCAGAGGACTTAAAAGTCTGTCTGGAGTTAATGTGACTTGAACTGGAGGCCAAACTTTGGAAATAGAATCAGCAGAGAGACTGTGGCATTTGGAGGCTGAAGAAAATGAGAAACTGTGGCATTTGGAGGCTGAAGAAAAAGAGAGACTGAGATGTTTGGAGGCTAATGAAAATTGGAGGGAGAGAACATGAAAAGGAGATGCTGACTCTTCCCCAGGGTCATGCAGGTAATGGGGAAGGGAGTAACCAAACTACAGAAGCAATAAAGGTCAGTAAATTTCTTCCACAGTTTACAGAGGATGATACTTTTGATAGTTTTATTCATATGTTTGAAAGGGTATGTAAACAGTATAATGCTTATCAATGTCTCTGGGTACGGTTCCAGACCCCCCTTACTCCATGGTAAAGCTTTAACTGCTGTTTCTAAATTGTCTGATACTGACTGCTTAAATTATAATACAGTTAAATATTGTTTATTACAGTGTTTTAAGTTAACACCTGAATCTTACAAAAAAGTTTTGTGAGCATAGATGCAAAGCAGATGAGAGTGTGTGTGATTATATTGCTGAGTGAAGCACTTATTTTTATAGGTGGGTGAGTGTATGTCAGGCCACCACTTTTGAAAAGCTGACAGTACTTTGCCTGAGGAGAGGAGAATCTGGTTGGCAGATAGAGAATGCAACACCGCATATGAGTTGGGGAAAAAAAGGAAACCTATACCTATTTCTTTGTAACCCTCCCCAACCTAGCTGGAGCCCAACAGCAGAAGAAGATCTGGTATGAGAGGAATGCTTGAGCCAGACAGTATGCTGTGGAGCAGCAGGTTATGGTTGTCATTCCTGTCAGACACAATAAGCTGCAGGCAGCTTGGGATGGACCCTTCAAAGTGGTAAAGAAGGTCAGTAATGTTAACTACATAGTAGAACTGCTAGGCAGAAGGCAGGGGCACAAACTGTACCATGTTAACATGATGAAACCTTACCATGATAGGGATGCTCTTGTGCTGAGTAGTTTCAGTAGGAAACAGGAGGAGTCTGAGGGGGATCTATGGCCACATGAAGTCAGCCAGCAAAGTCCCAAGTTACTATGTTGGAGCCAATGGTTGCAGGCAAATGATATGGCAGTGCAACACTGTAATGGGATCAGCAATGCAAAGGCAGCTGGAATCTGAAGACAGGGTATGTGGTTATGCATTCCCAGATAGGCTCATCCATCTCAGGCAATTTTTCTCAAGAGTCAGTTAAAAAATTAGCATGAGGTCTTCGGGGGGAGAAGTGTTACGAAAAGAGGTACTGCCAGCACAGCTAGCCTGGGTTTTTTGGATGATTATATGTCATTTGTGAATATCAAAGTAATTTATACAAGATGCTGGTGTTACACATGTATTAGAACTGTATGTCATATGTATATCAAACTGCTTGGTACAGATGTTTACGTTGAAAAGCTATTTGTAAAGTGCTGTGTTTAAAATGTATCCACAGTGTACTCTACTAGAGAGAACAGAAATGTACATGAACTATTGTAACTGTTTAAATGTATATGTTTTAACAGAGGAAACTGGAGGGTTAACCTCAGTCCAGCAAACTTTACAAAACATATCTGAAATTAAATCACATTATAGCATAGGCCATAAAGTTGGTATTTTTTTGAGTTCTTAATACAGCCTGAGAAGCAAAGTCTATACTAGGTGGCTTTCTGTATTGTCTTGGGGTGAATTAATTGCCACTCAGAAAGAGTGGAACTGTTTAGTTGTTTTATGACTTTCAGAAGCTCAACAGATCTGAGCAAAAACCTTTGTCTGCATATTTTTACAGGTAGATGCTCAATTCTGCCAGCTGCCAGCAATGAGAGGTTGCATGAGAACTAGAAGATGGATGACCAGAAATGATGTCATTCTGCAAGTTTTCCCAGCAGTAATATTTTAGATTTTATTTTGAGACATAGCATTTTGTATTCTGTTTTGGACTTGACAACAACAGAAGAACCATTCACCACATCATCTGCCTTGCTCTAAGTAAGATATTAGGGTACATAAACTCTCTTAGATACAGTCAGGAATATAGCAAATCTTAGTTTAGATTTTGTTTTTCTTTATGTGTGTGAGCCTGTACTGCAATGCTATTTTAAATATGTCATGTGGTTTTGAACTCTGATGTCACTGTGAATATATACTTAGTATTGTCTTGCTCTTTTATTATTTATTATTAAATGTATTTAAACCTTTCATTGTGGCTGATCTGTATAGAGATATTTACGTTTTGAGAGTGCTTGCATATTTATCTGGTGACACTGTGTGGGCCACTCCTAATAGGCTTAATTCTGGTCGAACTATCATTTGTATTAGTATTAATATTATACAATAAAATTGGACATCCTTTGTTAAGGGCCCTAAAGTAGCTGTTAAGGAGTGACTGGTGGCAATGGTAACTACCATATAGTCTGGGCAGAAGGGGGCATAGCTAGTAAACCTGTACCAGACTTTTCTAGCTGTGTGTGTGTGTGTGTGTGTGTGTGTGTGTGTGTGTGTGTGTGTGTGTGTGTGTGTGTGTGTGTGTGTGTGTGTGTGTGTGTGTGTAAATCAAAACTCAAAGAGTGTGTGTGTAAGCTACTTGAGCAGGGACACAAAGCACTGGTTTGACAGAGAGGGTGTTGGAGGTCTTGGCTTGCTCACTCAGCTGATCTCAGCTCTATAGCTGTGCCACTGGGGAGTCTTACTGGGGATCTGGAGAAAGAGAGAGAAACCATCCCCGGACTGACTGTAGTCTCTGTGTGCTCTTAAGCGAAATTGCACTTGATGGATAGTGCTGCATCTGGAAATACTGTGTGTGTACCTATTAGCCTCACAGTTTGTTATAAAGAACTTTACATTTTATATAAAAAGAGCATTTAACTGTCTGACAGGAGGGGTAGTATATGCTGCTCTCTGTCAACACTGCCCTGTAATCTACATAGGCAAAACTGAGCACAAGTTCAAAGAAAGAATTGCTGAACATCTATATGACATTAAGAAAAGGAAAACAAACAATGCCCTAGCCAAGCACTTACTAGAATGGCCAGGCCACCGTTTTAAATTTGCAATTATGGAATAGTTACCCCTAGTGAATATGGTGGCCCATGGCAACTTAAGTTGGAAGAACGTGAGTTATATTGGCAGCTCACACCAAATGCAAGTTCTTGGCCAGGGATTAATGTCCGGATTTCTATTAGCTGTGTTTTAAAACTAAGAGCTTTAGAAAGATGATATTCGCTACCTTTTTTATCAGACAGATTTTCTCAGTATAGCATTTACTATTTAACGATTGCTCTTACTATTTATTATTATATGGTGAAAGATAGTTTTACATGTTGTTGTATTCAGATATTCAGCCTTTGATTTCTGTGTACTTCAATTTTGAACTTACTGAATATGTTGCCTTAATGTATGATTTGTTCAGGGGATTTGGCTGTCAATTGATTTAAAGCTGATGACATGATTTTAACAGTTTTTGGCTGTCACATTATTTTAAGCTGATCACATAACCTTAAACGTTTTTGGCTGTCACATGATTTTAAGCTGACCAGATGATTTTGAAAAAGTTGTCACATGAACTTTTAGAATTGTATTTAAACAGTGTGTTTGGTTCACTTCATCTGAAGAAGTTTTATTACAAAATAAAACAAAAGTGCTAATATTATGTATTAACTTGTTGAGTTGGATTTGTCAGAATCTCTGTGACCTTACCTGTGTTTTTTTATCAGCAACCCCCACTGTTGCCAGTGGTGAGGACTGAGACTCCTTGATTACTGTTTGGTAGTGATGGGTCATCACATATTGGGACTCAGTGGAGTGAATATTGAACTCCTATAACCTGCAAATAGTGATCACTAAAGAAGGTGTTTGTACTCTCAAGCGGTCTCATGGTGAACATTCAGAATTTCATATCACAGTGGTGAGGATTGAGGCTTCTTGATTACTGATTGGCAGTGGTGGGTTGTCACATCTGATAGTCAACCCCACTTTTGTTGTGTACATATGCCAATTGATGTTTACATCTTGCACATGACTGTGTTTTTGTGTCATTTGTACACTGGCATGATAATAGCTATCACTGATGCATACTTCACATGTGTCAGATGTTATGCCTTTTGCTGCATGTTCTTTGCTGGGAACTTGCTCTCCATCTTGTGTAGGGAGCACATGCATGTGCAATATTTTTCCTTGGATATGCTTGTCCTGTGTTTTTATGTACCTGTTTTTATGCATGCATTACTTAGTAATGTGGACATACGTTGTCCATTCCTTTCCCCTTATAGCTTTGGGCTATATATTTTACATATATAAGGCATTTATAAGTGTTATTTTTTGATAGAAAGTAGTTTAATGGAAGAAAAGATTTTAAAAAGATGATATCCATGTGATTTAATAAAATAAGTAAGAAAAGAGATAGGAAAAATAAAGTAGACAAAAATGTCCCTGAATAAGCCGGCTGGAATAATACTAAATATAGGAATTATACTTTAGCTTGTGTGCTGCAAGTTGCAACAGATGCAAATAGTATTATGCAAATTATTAAAAATAATTGGAAGTTTCTCATAAATTTTAATCAGGCACATAACATTATTGGAGAAGCACCAGTGTTTGTTCCAAAAAGGGGGAAAATATTAAGGAATATTTTTATAGAAATAATGTTGAAGGGTTAACTACAGAGGGTGCTAAAGGGATGGTAAAATGTGATATTTGTAAGTTCTGCCCATGTATTTTGGAAGGTAAAGAGATTAAAGTGGTTGCTAGAAATTTTAATATTAAACTAAAACATGATTATAACTGCAAGTCAAAATTTGTTGTATATATAATTTTATGTGGATTATGTCCAGCTTTTTATATAGGGAGAACTAACAGAGAATTTAGTAAAAGAATGTATGAACACCTAAGGGTGGTTGATATCAAAGAAACAAATAATAGTTTAGCTAAGGATGCTGTACTGAAGCATAGTTCTGAAACTGAAAAAAATTGCTTTAGGTTTTCAGTAGTTGATCAAGTTTTAAATTATAGTACTAGGTCTGATGGTGAGGATGAGTTAAACTGGAAGGAATATTGTTGGCAGATAAAATTAAATGTATGTAATTTTCCTGGGTTAAATGAAAGAGAAAATTACAAGGTAGTCCTGAAAAGGAAAGGGTTAATTCATTGATTCCCGTTTTGTCATGTGATTATGATGTAATGCCTTTAAAAGGGCTTTTTTATGTTAACTTGGTTCGAAGAAGTTCCTTTTGGGTTCAAAAGTGCTTACTAGGTTTATTGAATAAGGTTTGTATTTGTTTTAAACCATTAGTACATTTTTATATATAAGGCATATGTATACCTATGTATGTGTTTGTGTAATGTATCATCACCGAAATATATATTTAATGGGGTTATATGTTATTCTGCTACCATAATAGGCGATCATACACATGCAATGCATAGCCATACGATGTGGTGATTATTCTAATGTTTCTGTCTATTTTCATTTTTACTTGTGTGTTGTACATTCCCCAGACTTACTTTCTATGCTTCCCGCATAACTATGTATGCACAGGTTTACATACCTTAATTTGTATTCATATGCTGTTTAGTAATGTTTCTGTTTCACCATGTGCTTTTTGCATGGCAATTTCATATCATGTGTCATTGGTATGTGAGATGAGCCTTCAGTATTTTTGGCCTGTGTGATACTGTTTCATGTTACATATCTGTAATACATTCCCGAACACAGTCTGTGTTATCCTTGGCATGAAATGTCTTCTTTAACATCAGGATTCCATTTCTCCTGTTCTACTATGTGGTGTGCATAGTTAGTGGTTTATTACACGGCCATATGATTTGGTCACAGCAGTACCCCTGCTTGGCACATTGGTTAGTTGTTTACATACTGCATGTAGAAATGGAGGTTCTAATGTGAACTTTTATCCTACATTTAATTTACTAGATTTGCTCAGCCTTGCTGTTGTTTGGCTTACACTTGCACTACCAATATCCTAGTGGATGATGATGATATCTGATGTCCATTGTGTATTGTCATGCCATCAATCGCCATTTAGTTTTGGTTTCGACCCTTTACATTTCAAAGTTTTGAAACTTTGAGCTTGTGAAGGGAATCCCTGTGTGTGTGTGTAATATATATATATGTATATATATATATATATATATATATATATATATATATATATATATATATATATATATATATATATATATATATATATTACCAAACTTTGTGATGTATTGCGATACTTGTTATAGGTTTGTACCCACAATTTTCCCCACCTCTTTTTTCCTTGTCTTTTCCATACCTTTTATTCTAAAAAAAGAAATAGGCCTATTCCCACCAAAAAAATATTGCCCTTGCTTCTTGGACTCTTTCACTGACTTTCCTATTAAATCAACTCTTGTGTGCCCCTGTTTTCACTCTCACTCTGCATATTCTTTGGTATCAGACTATTTTCTTGGGTGCATGTGTTTCTTCTGTTCCTCACACTTGTTCTGCACCTATTGTTTGCTTCACTTAGTATTGGCAATGTGGCAGTGAATGCCACTTCGCCATAAGTAATATTTTTTTTATGTAAATTTTTTGCAGATTATGACAGATTCTGCAAATGAAGATGGCTCTGTGTGTGTGTGTGTGTGTGTGTGTGTGTGTGTGTGTGTGTGTGTGTATATATATATATATATATATATATATATATATATATATATATATATATATATATATATATATCCCATTTTGAACATATTTCTTTGGAATACAATTTTGCATTACCTGACTGTAGCTGCACTAATGTTGCTGGTCATTTGTCATGCCATGCCTGCATTGCACTGTACTATAGACAAGGACACATTTGCCTATTACGTGACTTGCTGCAAATCGATCAGTCAAATTCTATAACATTTTTGAATCTGGACAGTTTTGCCCCATATTCATTAGAACTGTTTACAAGCCCTAAGAAACAAAAGCAATATGAAGCTGATAGGTGTATAAAGTCAAGGGCAATTTTTACAGAGTAGCCTGGGGATTTAATAAAATCCATGTAGAAATAGTGGAAGGCCTACATGGAAGATACAGTAGCCATGTATGCAGATCCCCTCGGCAATGCAACTCACAAATTAATGAAGGCACATTACTTAGGTTGAGTCATGTAACATGGTTAGTGAATGAGTGTAAGGTGTGTGTTACTGTGTCTGGAGATGAGTAACACACCCCCTACACTGTCAAAGTGCCAGATAGCAATGAATGTATATGTAATAAAAAAGTTAATTTGTTTTAATTTTTTTTTTGTGTTTGTGAGGTGTGGAGTGGTGCTTAGCAATGGACACATGCCAGACATCAGAAAATCGAGCCTGGCTACATTTAATCATTTAGGAAAGGTGAAGTTTAAGCATAACTGAGTGGGTTTGTGCAGCATGCCATGGTGCTTATCGGTACTTAAATGCAGTGGAGAGATATATGCAAAAGTATAAAAGAATTTCACATGGCCATGTAGTCAAATGATTAGAGTGATAACCTTAATGTGCAGTAAGTGCAGGGTTCGAATACACAATTTTGTAAATACGCAGTATGAGACATCTTTTAAATCCCAATTCAATTTTGTTTGATTACAAAGACAAGTTATTAAATTTAGTTTGCAAATACACATTTATGAGAAGTATGTGTAAACCCTTGATGGACTAATGTATGTATGCACAGACATGCTATTAAACACTTTATTTTTTAATTACACAATTATGAAGTGTTGTATTAAATCCTGCTTTGCAGCACTTACCTAAGCTCCACTAAGCATAGCTATACCTACCCAAGCACTGCTTAAACAATGAATGCTTTATCAGTGCTTAGCTGGTTTTCTCATTGCTTAGCAATGTAAAGCACTGCTAAGCAATGCCAGTTTAAGTATTGTTCAGCTCAGCTAAGTTGGTTTGCACACTGCTAAGCATTGCCAGTTTAAGCACTGCTCAGCTGAGCTTAGCAAGTTTGAGAAGTGCCACATTTTTAAAAATGGCCCAATAGTGGTAAAGGCTGGGATGACAGGTTTATTTAAGTGCAACAGGTAGGAATAAAGCAGAACCAGTTGGAGTTTTAACCTGGCAGGAGCTATTGCAGATGTTGGAGAGGGTGCAGTGGTGGGGCATTCTGGAGCCCAGCATCATGGTTGGACTCCTTGTAAAATACCATGATGTCCAGCTGCTGCAGGGCCAGTACCAGGGGTTGGAGTACAAATCAGAGGCTTGTGATTGGCTGGCATGGGATCTCACCAGTGCAACTGGTATCCCTCACACAGGTAAACAGGTGTGTCTTCATTATGATGTCCTGAAGTATTGTAAGGTGGATTTCTTGGCTACCTGGGTCCAAGATGCTAGAGATGGGAATTTCCTACCAGTTTGTAAGTAATGTTATCATTGTTCTACCAAATTCTACTCTGAATGTGTAATAGACAGGTACATAAAATGGTGTGTTTCACTCCCCACAGCTGCAGAGGAGACAATTTGCAGCCTGGTGGCCCATGAAGGGTGCCTGGCCAGGTTGCACCATGAGTGTGGTGAGTACAGCTGTATCTTGCAATCTATAATCATATAAACAAGAAAGAGTAAATTAGCAACTGCCAGTAGGTATATTCAGTTTTGATTGTACTGCAATGAATGTGGTCATAGATCTGAACTGATATAAGAGTGTAATGCCAGGTACAGTTCAATAAATATGAAGGCATGAAACCTGATAATGTTAAGAAAATAAAGTTTCTACTGCATTCATTGTAGAATTACAGCTGTATTGCAAGACCTGCATTATATGAACTGTTCATCAATAAAGACTGTAGACAAATACCAATCACTGGATGAAGTCACCCCTAATAATGCTGTGTTGTGCAATATGTGTGCATTTTGGGCTGTTAGCCATGAAATTGAGTATTACATCTGCTGTGAAGTAAAAACAGGAATAATACCACTAAGTAACTGAAGGCTAGCTAATAAAGAGTGTTTTGCTAAACTGTAGATGTGGAGCTGTGCTACAAGATATAATGCATTATGATATTTGTTCTGCACTAAGATCTGAACCAATAATAGGAACACACAAGGTATATTGTGTATCTCAGGATTGTCTTGTGTTAACCATTGCATTTCAGCTATATGCATTCCTGTTCTTAGGTACGCTGCTGCAGGCAAGTATGAAACATTAATAGTTGTAGACTGCACATATACCATTGCACTCCTATGTGGTCTGTACACATCACACATATTCCCACCCAATAGGTGTTAATTGCCTACACCATGTATTAATACACAGTTCACCTATTATCTGTGTCATGCATGAATCTCATGCATGTGTGTTCAAGTGTCACTGCAGTCTTTTATAACACTCTACCTCTATTATCAGGTCATAGTTTGTTACCAGGTCAGCTCTAGGCACATATCAGTCTATCAATATTCAGTAGTGGCTCACTAGCTCAGTTTGGTAGATGGTAGGTGTGATGTACATTTTGTCACACACAGACCGGGGTTCGAATCCAGGGATGAATACTATTAAATATTTATAGAAACAGTTATGTATTGTTAACTGATGTTCTCCCCACATGAATGACAGGTAAATAAATGGCTGTAGTAGCTGTTTGAGTGGGTTAATAATTTCTGTGTCAGATGTACAAAAGTGTTAACAGCATTGCTCAGCAAGGTGATAAGATGTCAGTAAATAAAGCCAATAAGTACAATAGTAATAAAAGTTAATAAAATAAATAAAACTGTTTAATCTTGGTACAGCTGTATGCCTGGTGTGTCTGTGAATGTCTGCTGATAGTCTAACCCCATGCCTGCCAAGGACGTCATGATAGGTAAACGCTCTGTACTGTGCATGATACAGGTCTCTCAAGTGTCACGCTGTCACGGACTGTGATCACTCTTGCCAAATCCCTTGGACACAGATTTATCATCCACTTGATTTATGTCAATAGCACAGTCACACTATATCAGTTCAGAGTACACCTTGGTAGTCATATATGTCACCATGACATGTAATAGTACCCTGTAGTTGTATACCTGTGGGTGTTACAACTTGGCCCATACTGTCCCATGCGGATAGCTTGAGAGGTATGTAGGTGCTACAGAAGCTATATGGCACTTTTATACATAAAGTAAGTGCAGACCTGTAGAGTATATAAGAGTACTGTTGCAAACAATATTGCCTATGTTGGTAGTAATGGAATGTATTTCTCTCTCCCCCACCCCTTATCTGCATCATAATTTATTATTGTTATGCATCAGGTATGGTTTACTTTTGACATATGTTGTTCTGAAAATGTTATGCTGGGCCTTGTGTTTTATTATTGCTATGTATTACAATGGTTGCATACTAACATACCTTGTTGAATTACCTTTGTTGTTGGTCATATGCTGTAACTGTTACTGCCATGCTGTTATAATTCTGACTTTTATCCCACTTATTGTTGTTTTCCATATGCTATGTGATGTTATGTTACTGGCTTATTTGCAGCTTTCTGGCATGCTGTTATAACTAACTAAATATTAATTTTATTATTAACCTATACACTTTGAAATACCTCAACACCATAGCTCGACTGGATAGGCTGGTTCCTGGCAATCCGCCTAGCCTACCTCAGTTGGACATGGTAGTGGATCCCAGCATGTCTGAGACCCAACCTGGTGCTACCCCCTCTGCTGCCCCTGCACCACCTATGGATAGAATCGCCTCAAGGGTCAAGGCCCAAACATCCAGGATCAGGCATGGATGGGGGTTATCACCCAGCAACAGCTATCAGGATAGTACACAGGATTGTGAACCATGGCTATGAGGATCACCTGCACTGGATTGAGGATAGACTAACTAACCTGGAGAGGCAAGGTGGCCCCAGCACCCAGCCCCCAGCACAGCCACCTTTGGGGCAGTGAAGGAGCAGTGTTGACTGCCCATGGGTGGGGAGCTCAGTCTCACTGCTGCCTTCTGGGGGCACATGGCTCTCTGATTCCACAACACCCTCCCCATCCAAGGTGTTTACCCCCTCATGTGTCACACACTGCCCCTGAATGCTGTCTTGTCTGTCTTTTCTGTTTGCAAATGCTACCTCTCCTACCCAACTTACCTTCCCACATCTACCTATATCCCTTCCCCAACATCCCACTCGCTACTTAGAAAAATAAACTGGGCATCTGTCCCACAAAAAGAATCATTCCATACATAGTTCTCCATTTTGTACCCAAGTCCACTGGACACACTTTCATCATTACATGAATCAATCAAAACATTTATGTTGCCCTCAGAGGCTCCAAATTCCAAATTGTCTACAACCTGCACAGCTGTTGCTGTAGAAGAAATGGAAAACTATGGTCCTTTCCTACACCCATCCTGCACATCCATACTTGCCTTTCAATATGTTTTTCCCCCTGTTTGCCCCCATTTCACCACTTTCCTATCACCCCTTTTTTCTTTTCTTTTTTAAAATTAGCACAAGTTTAAGTGATGCGGCCTGCCACTCAAAACCACTTAAAACTGCCTTAATCACCTCCTCTGTTTCTGAAACTGTTAGGCACATCTGCAAAATAACTACACCTGCCAAGTCTTGAATCCAGGACCTTGTCAATTACAGCATAGTGCATGAGCCCACTAAGCCACTCAGCTCTGAAGTAAAATAGGTGTTTCTATAAATATAGAACTAAAACAAAGCATCAGGTAGTGTCGCTGGAGTCCACATAATGAAATGCACATCTGAAAAAAGAAATACAGTGACTCACACAACAGAAGTTAAATAATAATGCTATGTAAACCATACCAGACATGGCTTTATATTGAAGTTTTTGTAGTTTTGTTATTTGGTCTGATGAAGCATTGTCGTTCTTAATGCAAAAGTGCTTACGTTTATTAAATTGTTGTTTATTTATTACTACCAGTTGATATTTGGCATTTATTTAACTTCTGCTGTGTGAGTCACTGTATTTCTTATTTTTTACAAGTTTCCAT
This sequence comes from Protopterus annectens, assembly GCF_019279795.1. Taxonomy (NCBI): domain Eukaryota; kingdom Metazoa; phylum Chordata; order Ceratodontiformes; family Protopteridae; genus Protopterus; species Protopterus annectens. Next base: position 193,783,218 of record NC_056744.1, read on the forward strand.
AAACATATATCCTGATTGCCAATAACACACTGCTTGTATATATAATGGAAAACTGGCAGTGTACTTGGGACTGTGTAGACTCCAAACTAGCACACAGCCAAATAAATAATGATGGATGTACATGAGCCCTGGCATAGCAGGTATAGCTGTTAACTGCACAGACTGTTAGAGAATCACCACAGTTGTGCCACATACTTTTGGCACAGTTATCACAAAACCTTTTCTGTGCACTGAAGTACTGACAAGTCAGTGCAGAGTGAGGTTAGAAAATCATGACAGACAGTTCAGTGTCACAGATCATATCCATCCAAACATATATGCTAATGGAACTCTTGTGTAACAGACTGTATGCATGCACATATATCTTGCAGATACAGCTGCTGCAGTATTGACTCAGAAGCTCAGTCTGTTACATCCCTAGCATGTTGCACATTTTACCACCTACAGTCCTGGGTTCAAATTCAATGTGTCCTACTTCAATGACATGTGTGTGAATACAGCAAATAATGACTGAGTCCTACAATTTTAACCAAAACAGGTACCGCTACTGCATTCACTGCTACCCATCTTAGCATATCAAAGGTCTGTAGGGAGGGATACACTACACAAATATGTCTAGGCTACCTATATGTTGTCTAACACTTTCTGATTGGCACTGTTACATAACATATGTACCTAAAGCAAATGCCTTACCTGGAATGTTATGAGTACACTAAACTTGGTTCTGCTGTAACAACAGAGCTGACACTACTGCCTTACTTACACATACTGCTTGCTGTCCTCTAATGTGTTCATACACCCTAGTATGAGTCCTGGCCAAAAACGCAGCAGTTGCAGCCTGCAAAATATCCATCAGTATGTTCAGCTACCTGCTACACATCTACCTTTCCTCATAACCCCCTAGAACAAGTTATCCACACTACACCCATGCATGAAAAGGTGGGAGGGCAGAGGTCAAGTGACAGGGACATGTGTCACAGTCTGCCCCCACAAACATACACAACTGATAGACCAGTATCTACTGCAGCAGCATGCTTATTCTGATGTGTATGTCATATGACACTCACATCTGTCTTACCCCTTACTGAACTCAACCCACACTAACACTGAACTGCCACATAATCAGAATCCCAAACATAACATGCAAAACTGCAGACATACCACATAAATCCCAACAGTGGACAGTATTTGTACCTACCCTCTGCAATGCTGTAGTCTCCATACCTCAGTAATGTCCCTCTCAAAACCTAGGAAAGGGGCCAAGATCTATATGAATGGCTTACATATTGCACTATTGTGCCATGTCATTGGCTAATGAAATTGTATCCCAGCTGTTCTGGATGCAATTATCATGTCTGAGCCACTGAATGATGCACACCTGTTATTGAGCATTACCTACAAAAAAACAAGCAGCTGCCTATGGTAAACAGGTTTGTACCTTGCTTTTCCAAGCCAAACTGCATTTTCAGAATCAGTTTTCTTCAGGATTTCTACAAAAAAAAAAAAAAAAAAAAAAGAGTACAGCACTCTACCAGGTATGTAATACAAGTTCCTATCTAATGGGATGCAGATGGGAGGATGTAGTTATGGGGAATAGGCATTGCAACAGTAGGCCTGTAGTATATCTCTGTGGATGACATGTTGCTGATAGTCTGCTGTTCAAAAGCTACTGCCATGCCTTACAACTCTGCCTGGTGTGACTTAGATCACAGTTGTGGCCCTCTCTTCCTCTTACAATGGTCAGCTCCTGTATGAATGCCACTGGATTGTGTGTAAGATAAAGTGACAGTAAGTATTGGTTGACACAGATGACATATTACATGATGTACTGTCATTCAGCTTCTTAGTCTGTGAATGTCACACAGGAATAGCCCAAACATTGTACTGGTGTCCCTGATTGCCCCTGATGTGCTCTGGCTGGGTCACTGTGTTGTCAACATTTGTATCTCTTCACTTGAAAGCTATGACTACCATACCTGGCAACCCCATACAGCACGACTGCAGGTCATAGCCATTAGTAGTGGGAGGAGGAAAGGCCCAACCTCAGAGACAGAGTCTACATAATGATCACATAATGTACAGGTATGAATGTAGTAATAGATATTAATGTAGCATACATGTTTTCTGAGGATTCTGACGTGTGACAGCCAGATTCTCTACAGTCTAAGAACAACCAACAATTATTACCCAACTATTTGCCAGACATCCACATTTTTCTGGCAACGAGACCACATATATCAGGCACACGTACACATTCCACATACATCTGTGTACTGGATAAGTAGGATACCTATAGGGAAGATACCCTACAGCACATTTGCCTTGCTGTCTGTCATTGTTGCACATGGCTATTGCTGGACTATCCCCATATACTCATAATAACACACACCTATTTGTCAAACAGTGGCTGTCTGATGTGATACTGGGATGTCAGCCATAGGGGACACAACACAGTAGATGGCATTACTGGACATTCAGCACACTCCAACATGGCACACAGGGACATAAAAGGTATTGCTACTAGTGTTGCTGATACATCCAGACTGTGTTGATAGTTAGTGGTGTATGACATGGGAGATAGCAGTGTATAGTGCAGGCCAATTTGGATGTGCAGGGTGTGTGCATAGTGGAGAGCAATGTATGTGGTCCTGTGATGTGTTCTCCTATTCTTGTCTTTCAAAAAGGATGTATAGACGGAGGCACCTGATGTTTACACCTGCGGAAAATGACGTGATCCTAGATGGCCTAAGACTGCATCACACCATTCTGCTCTCCAGGACTTGCCAGAAACATGATTTGCTGCAGAAAAACGAAACCAAATAAATGTTCATTATGTTCTTTTATATATTTATATAATGCATTTGTACTTTTACCATTTTTTACATCATTAAGGTGTTCATTCATTCTTTCTCTAAAATTTCTACAAGTTTTTCCTATATAAAACACTGGACAGTGCAGGCATTTTGCAGCATAAACAACACTTTTAGATGACAAAAAATGACCATGTATATTTCACTGATAGTCACCCAACTTGAATTTCTCTCCTGTTTTAATAACATTGGGGCACTGCCTACACATCCCACATTTAAAGTTCCCAGAGGGTCTGTTTTTATGTTTTAAGTACAAATGCATTATCTAAACATATAATCGAACATAATGAACATGTATTTGGATTCATTGTCCTGCAGCAGATAATTTTAGACAGCCAAGGGAAGGTTTTACCAGAACACTTAGAATTATGTGAACTAAGGTGGCAACTTAAGCTAAATGCATTTGAGTATCCTGGCCTAAATAAATATAGTAGCATAAACTGTTTCCTAAAACTCAGGCACTTTGAGGGTTAACTAGACTTTTTGTGTTATTGTTTTTTTAACTTTGATTGTTTTTTAACTTTGATTGGTTGAGCATGTGTTTGAATAGTAATATTTAAACCTGGCTTATCCAGATAGTTTTTGTTCTGAAGAAGTCCTATGTAATTGTATGGGGGACAAAAGCACTTAACGTTTCTTGTGGTTGTAACCAATAAAGAGAACTACTTCTATTTGAGGTCCTGTCTTTGGCTGCATTTTTTTGTTCTTTTGGAGTCTTATTGTGTGTTTTTGGTTCTCTAGTCATAAGGTATGGATGGAAATAGCAGCATTGATGGTATCCAACAGGACGGTTCTGGATCCAATGGTAATCTAACCTCTTTACTACAACAGGTTAGTCAGCAGTTGACAGATCAATCTCACCACATCAGAGCTCTTGGACTCTCATTAAGTAGCAATTATGGTATGAATTCGAGTTTAGACTTACCACGAACACAAGCTACACATGTTACTTCTGGTGAGAATGTACAGCAAAGTAATTTAACCTCTGGTGAAAGAATGAATACATCGGGGGACTGGAAGTACAAACAGTTTTCTTTTCACCAGAATACTGATGTGCATTGATAACAATCCAATAGCACTAATGATAATATGTGATTGACATTTACAGACAATCTAAAATTACTTGACAGTGCACTGTTAAAATATAAAAAATTACAGTTGGAGAGTAGTTACTTGCAGAGAAATATTGAACTAAAACAAGTACCCAGAGGGTTGAGACTGTGGTATTACCCTAATGGTGGCTTGACAGATCTTGGATTCATTAGAGACCTACATGGTATTTTCAATAGGGCAGGCTTGGAAATGATGTAGCTAATGATTAAAAACAATTTAACTGCTATGGGCAATCTCAATAAAGAACATGAAGTTATAAATGGTGCTTTAAGGAGGGATGTTCTCTTTGAGCACTGCAAAACAAACTATGATAATATTTTTTTGAAGATTGATAAGATTTATAATGAGATATTTTTTAGGAAATTGAAGAAAATCAACAAGGACTTGAAAACATATAGAAATGATTGTGCCTACCCTAAAGGAACTAGTAATCATAGTAACAGCCCCACTTCAGCCAATCATGTTCATGGGAATCATGAGGTCAGAGAAGACATCACCACAAAGATTTCAAGGGCAGCAGACTGCACCCAAGCCTAACACTTATGCTGAAATCATTGAAGGGGTGAGGAGATCTGAGCATTTAAACAATAAATCCAAATTTAATGAAAGAAACAACTACTCAGGGTATTTTCAATAGGAGACCAGCAACAGGAATTTTGATTATTTAGCCCAAGGAGCGCATCCATAATGGAAATATGGTGGCTGGCAATAGAAAAAAAAATGTTAAAAAATGTGGACATTTTAAATGAAGGTAAAAATGCCTCTACAACTGATTTATTTCATGACTTTAATATTGAAATAAGTAATATTAGTGTTTCCACTGATATTTTGGCAGGATTTGACTGTTCAAATGACTTATTTAGTGATTTTAATGCACAGTTAAATTTGGATGGGACTTTTGATTCAGATGTAATGGCTGCTGACATTTTTGATGAAGAAATGGTAGTCCAACAACGTGGACCTGAAGTTAGTTTTAATACTGCAAATGATTTTAAGGTGTATAATTATTCTAATAAGAACATTACTCAGATGCATGCATATGTACTTTCTAAGGGTTTTAGTTTTATCCCTACATATAGAGGCTTTACTGCTGACTTATTACTTGATTTGAAGCTGTATACTAGAAAATTAAACTTGTGTTTGTTTTTCAATACAAATGGGGAAAATGTATAGTGTGTTAAAAGCTGCTTGAAAAAAAACAAGTATATTTAATCCACCAATGTACAACCTAGTTCATTGGTTTGAAAAAAATTTGTGAGGTGGATTTTAGGCAAATGTTGAAGGAAAATGCCCATGTGATGGGTGATGATAATATGACTGTTAATGAAAGGGCTTGTTTATTTGATATAGTCACTGACAAACAAATACGTGCAATGAAACCTGATAAGGGAAATGGGATGATTATCATGGATAAAACAGATTATAGCAACAGTATGAATGTTATTTTAGTGGATGGGACATAAAGAGAGGTTTCACGAAACAAAATTAATATTGCCTCTAGAAGGATAGTCTACATATTGGGAGACATGATTTTTCAGGGCCAAATTAACCTGGATGAGTATAATTATATCAGAAATGAGTAGCCAATGATTGCAAGTATCTTTGGGATCCCAAAGATCCATAAGGACCTGAATCAACCCCCATTTAGACCTATAGTGGACAGAAAAATATCTAAGACCCACTTTATAGAAAAGTTAGTGGACTTTTATTTAAAAGTGGGGTGGAAGAACTCAAGTATGTATGTAAGGATTTGTGGGATTTCCTGACGGACTTAAATAAAGTAATGGGTTTCTAAGGCATGATTTTTGTCACTATAGATGTTAAAAACATATTTTCTGTAATACCCCACAAGGAGGGTTTAGAATGGCTTGAAGCACAGCTTCTTATCACTAAGAAATACACAAGAGACCATATTAATTTGATAGTTACCCTTATGGATGTTATTCTTCTCAGCTGTTCCCATTAGGGATCACCACAGCGGATCATCTGTTTCCATTTCTTCCTGTCCTCTGCATCTTGCTCTGTCACACCAACCACCTGCATGCCCTCTCTCACCACATCCATAAGCCTTATCTTAGGCCTTCCTCTTTTCCTGTTACCTGGCAACTCCATCCTTAGCATAATTTTCCCAATATACCCAGTATCCCTTCTCAGCACATGTCCAAACCAATGCAATCTCGCTTTTCTGACTTTGTCTCCAAGCCATCCAACCTGAGCTGACCCTCTAATATACTGATTCCTGACCCTGTCCATCCTTGTCACACCCAGTGCAAATCTTTTCACAATAATTACATTTATTTTGAGGGACAGTACTTCAATCAGGTAGTAGGTATAGCTATGGGGGCTGCTTGTGCCCCCATTTATGCAAATTATGTTATGTCCTTTTGGGAAACTGAATACATTTTCAAGAGTAGATACATGGAAAATATAAAATACTATACAAAGTTTTTGGATGACCTGTTTTTAGTTTGGGCAGGGTCTGTTGAATTATTGGATGAATTTCTGAATTATATCAACAATAGCACCACCTTCTTAGAATTTACTTTGCATAAGGAGAAGATATGTTACTTGGATGTTGAAATTAGTATAGATGAAGGGAAATAGAAATTTAAGATCAAGGATCTACAGAAAACCAACCTTCTCAAACTGTTACCTGGACTATAGCAGTTGCCATCCATTATACCATAAAAGATCAGTGGTCAAACGTCAGCTGGTAAGAGCTGCCAGGATGGTAACTGATGATGATTTTATAGCTGTAACTAATTTCATTACAGACATGTTTAGGAGAAGGGGTTATCCTGAACATTTATTAGAGAAAGTAAACACAGAAGTTCAAGCAAAAAGAGCTAATGGGGTATTTAAGCCTGTCTTAAATAAACAGTCCACCTTTTGTGAAGCTGAACATGCAATACATGTTAGTAATGAAGGGGCAATAAGTAGAGGAGAAAAGAAAAAGAAGATTGTCTCCTTCATCATGACAGTTAATAAAGATAGTTTTGCTGTGGTAAAAATTGTTAGCAAAAACTGGGTCCCTCTTCAATTTGGATTACATGACTGGAGAAAACTTAGGTGCTAAGCCATTTAGAGTTTTTAAAAAGGATAGCTCTTTTAAAAATCTATTAGAAAACAATTGGATAGAACAAGAACATAAAAACAAGCCCTCTGGAAACTTTAAATGTGGGTATAGGCAGTGCTCCAATGTTATTAAAACAGGGGAGAAATTAAATTTGGGGGAGTACCAGTGCAATATCTGATGAAGTCCTACGTATAAGGACGAAAACGCATAACTGAACTGTTGATGTAAGAGCGTTAATATAGGATATTGGTTGCTTTAGCACTTTTTGTGATTTTAAACTTTGTGGAATAAACTGCTTGAACCGTGTTATAACGTTCCCTGGCACTCGTTTTTTGGATTCTTGGTCTTTTGAAGTGCTGGTACATTTTTTTGTTCCGTGAGTACCAGTGCAATATACATGGTCATTTTACTTGTCAGTCTAAAAGTGTTGTTTATGCTGCAAAATGCCTGCACTGTCCGGTATTTTATATAGGAAAAACTTGTAGAAAGTTTAGAGAAAGAATGTATGAACATCTAAATGATATAAAAATGGTAAAAGTACAAATGCATTATCTAAACATATAATAGAACATAACATGTGTTTAGTTTCTTTGTCCTGCAGCAGATAGTTTTAGACAGCTAAGGGAAGGTTTTACCAGAAAACTTAGAATTATGTGAACTAATGTGGCAACTTAAGCTAAATGCATTTGAGTATCCTGGACTGAATGAATATACTAGCATAAACAGTTTGCTAAAACTCAGGCACTTTGAGGGTTACCTAGCCTTTTTAATTGTTTTATTGTTTTTTAACGTTGATTGTCTTTTAACTTTGATTGGTTGAACATGTGTTTGAATAGTAATATTTAAACCTGGTTTATCCAGATGTTTTTTGTTCTGAAGAAGACCCATGTAATTTTATGGGGGATGAAAACACTTAATGTTTCTCGTGATTGTATCCAATAAAGAGAACTGCTTCTATCTGAGGTCCTGTCTTTGGCTGCATTTTTGCTCTTTTAGAGATTGGCTGTGTTGTTGCAGGCTGACAGGTGTCTCTCAGATCTTTGTATGTTTCTGTCACAGAGGTCTGAGTCACTATGTTGTGGGATTTGCTGGCAGTACAGCAGCTCAGGATGGTATGGCTTATATATATATATATATATATTTTTTTTTTTTTTTTAAAGCAACATCTTAATTGAATCATCATTCATGACATAGGCAATCATACATTTATATAAATGAAAACAAGCCATATTGATTATTTTCAGTTGCAAACATTATACATAACTTAAAATCTTCTGCAGAGTTATTGTCAGTCAAAAATTCCATTGTTCATTTAATTCCTGGCTTCCATTAAACCTCATTCCTCCTCCATAAGATTATCCTGCATGTATTGTTTCCATAGTTTCATTTTTCCAATTTGTTCCTACCCTTTTCTAAAGAACCCACTTCCATTTTTCTTTTATCTCTGTTATTATATTAACTACTTCCAGTACAGTTGGTATAATTCTTTGATTTCCATTTTCTAGAAATTGCTTTCTGACAGTAACTAGAACTAAACTCAGCAAGGCCTTATTATGTCTAGGGTAGTCCAATTTTGTATCACGGCTCAAAAAAATCATTCCCTTATTTAAATCAATTTGCTCACCCAATATTTCTGACAGAGTAGTCTGCAGGGAATTTTTAAAGTCTGCCAACTCATTAGACCTCCAAAAATACATTCCCAAATAAATCTTTATTCCTTATTACACCTCCAACATTTGCAATCTACCTGAGGAAAAAGTCTTTGGAGGCTACTTGGGGTATAAAAATACCTATGCAAACATTTCTAAGCAAGTACCCTAAATCATCTAGACTTTGTTGCATATTTATGAGCTATACATATATCCTACCACAGTTTCTTTGTGAAATGCTTATTCAGTCTCTCTTCCCAATCCTTATTAACCACCTCTAATTGATTCCAATAATTAGCATGCAGTACTTTATGTGCCCTACTAATTATCCTTTTTTAACAGCAGCTTCTGTTCTATATTCTTCTAAAAACTTTACCAGTGATGGTCTTTCACCTAGAATCCACATAGTCCTTTTTTTTGCCTATACTCTGATATCAATCTTTGATAGGGAAGGCAATCTCTAGCCTGCAGTTCTAATGCATTATTGGCCTCTTACCATTCTGTTACCATTCCCTCTATAATTATTTGCTCCCAATAAATTTGTTCCTTTGCCAGTTTTCTCCAGTTAATTCTAGCTCCCTTCTTGCATATTCTCTGTATCCCTAATTACAGTCATCCCTATTGGCAGAATCTTCATTTCCCATCCCTGTATTAGCTTAGTTCTTAAAACAGTTTCTGGTACTTTATGAATATAATATTCTCTCCCTTTTTAATTTCTCCAAATAGTTTGGGTTTCTAATACCATGATGGGAATAGACCCCATTCCTAAGTCAAAGTATGATTAAAGATCATGAAATTAGAATTGTTTCACTCTTTGATGTCAGCCAAAAGTGCTCTTCACAGCACCAGCAATGTGTCCAGTAATGACTCCTTCTGCAATTCCTACAGAGTTACATGTATTGGTAGCATAGCTAAATATGATTGTAGGCTATTTTTTTATCAGACCCATTGCTCCTACTATTATTGGAACGATCTGGGTATTCTTCTCCCACATTGTTCTCATTTCTGCTTGCAAATCCTGATATTTTATGATTTTGTGTCTCTCTGTACACAAGACACTGTAGTCACTGGGTGTGGCAATTTCTATGATCAATGTTACTTTTGTCTTATTTTCATGGACCACTATATCTGGTTTTCTAGCATGTGTACTTTGAACTGTTGGTAATGGATGATCCCATGTGATGTATACTTCATCATTTTCTATTATGCTTTGTGGCTCATGTTTCCAGTGTTTTTCAGCCACTTCAATAACATAATGTTTGCACAATCCCCAGTACAATTCTGTATGACTGTTTTTATACTCCTTACGGATCTGCATCCAGAATCCATTATTTCCTTAGTTCTTGAGATACCCCCTTTTCATCATCATCCATTTCAACTTTGAATTGTAGATTTCTGCTTGTGTTATATACAAGAGCCTTATTTGTGTATTTCTAAAATATCCCTTCAAATCAAGTAATCCTAAACCCTCTTGTTCTTTTGGTGGACCAACTTATTCCACTTAACATTTTTCCATCCCAACTTCTTCATCTCTTTATTAAATAATCTCCACAACATCTCCTATGATTGATAAATGTTAATGTGGAAATATTGAGAAGAATCACAGAGTCCTATGCAACCATTCCAATAATAGCATTGAGTGATGAAAAAAGCATATGTTGCAGCAACCTACATTCTGTGAATGGTAGAAAATGTTTTGCCATTCATACATACTGAGTATGTATTAAGCAAGTATGTAAAAATACAACAGGACATAACACATACACAGAAGAGTCACACTGTCCAGGATATAAACAGAATAATGATCTGACATACATACTAACAGTTGTCTAATTATAGCATATCTGAGATATGTATATGCAAAATGAGGCTTATAGTCATGAGACCTATGCAAACATGCACTGAAATCAAGGGGCAACTCATGTATAATAAGTCCCCTGACAAATAAGTTCTGTCTGTATGAATGTCATTATGTATGTCTCTATGCATAAGATGTATGTATTTGTATAACACAAATGAGTATGTAGCCAGACAAGACATAGGCAGAAAAAAAAATACATGCCAGTATTATTGTGTTAATACAACCAGCTACTGGGGAAATGTAGCAAATATCAGGCTATAATTATTTGAGTACAATGCACTCAGTTTGTTGTAATCAATAATATGATGTGTGTCCTTTCTGGCACAAGTGCTACAACATGCATGTTGACATAAAGAACTATATCAAAGTGCACATGTGTATACCATGATGTTGCAACTGATAAATAGCCCTGAAGTCAGCCTTGTTAAACACATTAGTAATACCAGTATGACACCAGAGTAACATATGTCACCCCTCAGGTGAAACATTGATGTATATTACTAAGTGACCTGTTAACAATTGACATGCATTTATTTATTTGTCTTTGTTGACCAGGAAAGTCTGACTGGGCAGAGCCTATTACCAGTGGAGGCCTGGGGAAAAAAGTTCCATCACAAAATAGTTATATTAAGGAGTTAATTTTACACACTTCTCAGAAAATCAATAGCTGCATTTCTCTTCAAAGAACAAACATAATTACAAGACAGGTATATACACTAAAGTATTTACATCGACAATTATGAGTCTAGATAATTCTTGTAGCTCTAAAATCTTGCAATAACTAAATGGCTTGATGCTGCAGAAGCAAAAACATAAAGATGTTTAGTATTCTTACATTTCAGTAAAGAAAGGTTTGCAAGGAGTTCAAGATACATAATGAAATAAGTTATAAAATTATGTAGGGAGACTTTGAGTATTGTATAGGTTTGTAAAGAGTTCAACAGATATAATGACATAAGTTATATAATTATGCAGTAGGGAAGGAAAGATATTAGTAGTGAATAGGATAGTGCTATTAGCATATGACAGAGAAAAGATTAATTTGGTTCTATTTAGACTACCTGTTCTGGAATGGTGTACTTGTAAGGTTTATAACTTACATAAATATAAAGGGGTGCATAAGAGGGGTAGAGCAGTGGATGGAGGCAGTTAAAAAAAGAGAAAGATGATAAGTGTTGTTTATGGGGGGGGTGAAAAGGGATTTATTGATTCAAGTGCAAGAAGGAAAGTTGTTGGAGTTGTAATGATTCAAGTAGAGGAGGGCAAAAAGTTAGTAATAAGTAATAAGAAGTTTGTGGTTTCACTAGAGGTCTTAATATGGTGATGAACATGAGCATGGCCAGGATTGGGTAAAGTATTGTTTGAGCTGGATTTTATAGCTTGGGAGCTTGTTAGTCATTTTTACTCATGAATGGATGGTGTTCCAGAGTTTGGAGATGTAAAAGGAGTAGAGTGAATCCCTGATTAATTATTTGCTTTCATAGTTCTAAATAGAAATTTATCAGCAGAACAGAGGTACCTTATGGGGGTGTAGAGCAATGATAAGGTTTTTAATGCAGGCTATTTTTTCTGAGTAATAAATCAGTTTGTAGGCCATAATTAGCTGAGTGTATGTTATGTAGTTGTTAAGATCCAGTGAGTTTAGCTTTTTAAGACTTAGCATTTGTGAGTTCAGTGTGTAGTGTTGGTAGCAAATTTAACTATTTTGTTGTAACAGAAGGCTAGTTCGGATTTTAGGGTAAAACTTAGGCTTGAAAGGAAAGGTGAAGCATTTAAGAGGGTTAGAAGAAAATAGGATGAGTCTAGCATTTTTATTGCTGCATCTGTCAGGTACTGTTTTGCCCTGTAAAGGGAGCCAAGATTCTGGTGGGTCTTTTTAATTGTTTGAAGAATATGTTGATCATATTTAAGACTGTTATCTATTTTGATGCCCAGTAATTTAATATGTGGCACTACCTCAATTTTAGTATTTTTTAACCAAGAAAGATTATTTTTGATGGAGATAATGTTTTGGAGTAATCAGTTTTGTTTTATTGGGATCAAGGAGTAGGTTTTAATTTATCAGACAGGTTTTGATTGAAGAGAAAAAAATGAGTGATTTCTTGTAGTCTAGATATTGTGGAGGCTGTACATACTGAAGTCAAAGTGTCACATATCATACTATAATTGTTTGGTATATAGCAGTGTGAAGCTTGTTTGTAAAAATACTAAAGAGAAAGGGTCCTAGTATGAAGCCCTGAGGAACATCTATATTAACTGGAAGAGAGGAAGAGAGACCCTGTTCCCATTTGACTGCTTATTGCATTCTAGATAGATAACTAAGGAACCATTTAAAGGAAGACAGAAAGAGACCTATAGAAGAGAGTTCTGTGAGTAAATGTTGGTGTGATACACTGTTGAAAGCATTGGGCAAATCCAGGAACACAGTTGACAATATATTGCAGCTGTTCCTATGCTAGTTTATTGTGTTGGCAAAGTGAAGGAGGGCAGTGGTTGTGCTGTGTTGGGGTCTGAATTCATGCTGTGTTTCCAAGAGATTATTTGAATTTAGGTGAAGAAGATGATGAGCATGAATACATTTTTCAAGTATTTTAATGAGAGAGAGGATTGCAATAGACCTACAGCTGCTAATCTTAGCAGATGTGCCACTTATGTGTAAAGGTGTCATAAGTGATTTTTTACAGATGGATGGAACATACTTTTGGAAACAGATTTATTTGTCAATATACATACCAGAAAAGCAATTGCATTTGCAGCCATTTTAATTAATGTGAGGGGAGCTAGTCAGAAAGTAGGGTGGTAGGTTTCAGCTTAAGTAGGATATTTTTATTGGTGGAGGTAAGTACTTGGCTGACATCAAATAGCTGAGGATATTTTGCAGATGCTGCAGGGACTGAGAGGGCAGAGGAAATATTAATATTTGTGAGGGACAATATGGTCTGTATAAAATAGTTGTTAAACTGTGAGGGAATTGAATCAGAATTTTTGTTGGATTTAAGGTTGAGGTAGCAATTTGGCCTGGATGGAAAAGTTTGTTTATAGATCTACAGAAAGGTCTTGGGTTGTTTTGATGTTTATTTGGAGGATATTATATTTGCTTGTCATGTTTTATTTGGTATTTTGTCCAATTCTTTAGTTGCCTGAAAAGTTGAAATGTATTTTGTGTTCTATTTTTGAGGCACTCCTTCCAGGCTTTGTCATGCTGTAGCATTAATTTCTTAGTTCCTTTGTTAGCCATGGTGCAGGATTGGATTTGACCCTTTTAGAATATACTGAGGCAAGGTTATTGAGAATTTTTAGGAATATTTCATTGAAGTGTGATACAACAGAGTCTAAGGGCACAGCTTTTAGTATTTTCTGATTATATTCTGTTATGGATTTGATAAAAGTGTGTTTGGCAAAGCTTTTTGAGTTATGAATTTGGTTGTAAATTATGTTTATCTTGGATATTGTAACTTTTGAGAGTATAAGTAGGTTGATGGCCACTTAGCCTGCCTGGAAGGCCACTCACTGCCCTAATTTTGTTGGATCTGTTAATAAGTATCCAGTCTAAGGTTGATTGTCTACTGGTAGTTTTGTGGACTCTAGTAACTGATGTAATTAACTGTGTTAAGCTGTTTAGGTTTATGGAATCAGATGGGGTGCTGCTACTGATAAGCTGCCAATCTATATTTAGGTCTCCATATGTTATTGTTTTATATTGTGTATGGTGGGATACCCAGTACAGGGTATTTTCCACAGTGGTAAAGATTTTACTTGGTGGGCTAAATATGGCTGCCAAACAAAACATGTTCTTATTATTGATTTTGATGTGTGATATATAAGTAGTCCTGCATTATTAAACCATAGTATCTCCGGTGCATATAGTCTATGTTTAGGGGATTTTTGTAGATGATGACAATTCTGCCTCTCTGCTTCTTTGTCCTGTCAAGTCTAATTATATTGAAATTAGGTGGTAATTTCATTGTCATTTATGTCCTTTTCAGGGGTCTATATTATATTCTCGAAAGCCGACAATGTTGAATCTGACATTGTCGACACGAGAATATCGAACGCTCAGAATGTCGAGCATGTAAACGCAAATCTCCATAAGGTGAAATTCCGGTTTACTGCAATGTAGTGTGATCTCGGAGTTGGCATATTTAAGTAGCGGGGGTGTGGGGTTGCAGGGGGGCTTGCCCCCCCTGCTTAAACCTGTTAGGATACTTTTTTCTTATGTCGACCATATGTTGTTCGATGTTTTCAAATGTCGATCTTATAATATAGACCCCTTTTCAGCCAAGTTTCTGTAGCTATGATTATGTCTGGGAAAGGCATGGCAAAGAAAGCATCTATGTCCTAGATTTAATTGCTTATGCTTTAAGATTTCACATGCAACAACATTACATAGGCCTGTGACAAATGTAGTCATCTTCCACATCTTTGTGAGTAAGTCCATTGTGTGGATGGTGGTAATGCCAAGCATCCAGAAGCTAATTCTATTTCTTTTTGACAAAGAAGAACAGATGAGAAGAACTATCTCAGGGCTTTATTTAATGTGTCTTATGCTAATGGTGTGCATCTAATACATAATTATACTGGGCATGCTCATAAGGAAATACAGCAAAGACTACAATAACGTCAAATACCCAACACAAAAAAACAGAAGAAAGCATCATAACACAGGGTCACTCACACTTTGTGATGATTTTATAGTATGCACACATTAAGAAAAGCCTTATCTTTAAAAAAATAGTAATATAAGTATTTAAATGTTTGCATTAAATCATGTAGTACAGATTATTTTTCTGGAAATAAATGCCTGTGGTAATTCCCTGACATAATCTACAGTTGCATATTGCCAGACTCAAACACTTGGTGAAATCAGATCTCAGAGAGAGGTGTATCAGCCATCAATGCCACAGAAACTGGCAAGTCTGATGAGTTATAAAGAGCACACTTGAAGGGATTACATCAGCATCCTATTATAATGGCTATGGCTTTCCTAACATAGATGCAAGACCTAAAAAAGTGGCCCTCTGACTGCACCATATCTCCACTCTTCCTGTCTGTCACAATTGTTTGACAGGCAGGCCTAACCAGACTCAAATCCCTACCAATCATCCTCCACTCTCAACAGAGCTGTACATGGTAATAGAAGGTGTCACAAACAACACACTTAAAGGTGTGAAGTAAGAAAGGCTTTTGATGTTTATTTATTCAATCCAAATTATTCTGAAGGATCAGAACTATGCAGTAATGTTACTGTTCACATAATTAAATGGATTTATCAATGTCTATTGGCTAAGCCAGGCTTGTCCATAGGTCTTGTTTTGCACATATATACATATATTTCCAGGTTTGAACCGCTGACTATATGGGACCACATGATATATAAGTCAGTATTAACTGCATATCCCAAGGAAAACTGTTACCATAAGCATCAGAGAACACCTGTAGTGAAGTCGCCAATGTGTTGAAAGGGCTTTGAAAGAAATAAAACTTTATCAAAATAAATTCATGCAATTTTGTATGTGTTGCATCAGTACAGTCATATTATATTGTCCTTTGCTGGAGTTGAACAGCTGTCTATATAAGTCCTCAGTCTACAGAATAGTGTATTAACCATACTCACTGCAGGCAAAGTCTTAACGCAAAAGTGAAACAACATATTTAAAGGCATGACATCACCTTTGTAGTACAAAGCAGTTGTTTGAACAAAAAAGTGGAGGAGCCCTCTCCTAATGTAACAAGACACATTAACACTGTGGTGGATGTAATTCATGCATAGCAGTATACTGACACATACTGAAACTATTCATTCATGGTGGTTTTGAATACCTGCTATCTAACTGCACAAACTACAGGATATTGTCATGACTGCAAATGCCACAGGAGAAGTCTTACTACAAATGTGAGTTACAGTTTTTATGAAGGCATATGTGTGCCTTTAAATTGATTCAAATAGTGATCTTGTCTGTCTATTTCTCACAAAATATTGCATGACAGTAGGTGTATCCACCCACACATGAGCATAACACAGTCATCCCTTTGACTATAATAGCAAAATCATATACAATAAGTAGACAGTCGTGGATTCAAACTACTGGCTTATTAAACCAACAAGCTACACAATGTATCATTTCCTCACACCATAAGAGAAAGCATACTGCTAGATTGAGATAAAACACATTTCAACAAATGGTCTCATCAGCATTTAATAAAGCAGTTGTCTGTGCTAAAATGGACAGAAAACTGTGAAAGAGCCCTTTCTGGTTACACATGTAGACATCAGATATGTGCATGACACCGTTCTTACCTACATGCACATTCACACAAAAACTGATATCATTGAATCTCTGAAGTAATATCTGAGTTTGATCTGACTACCTATGGTTACAAGGTAGAGGACACTGCATGAACTTCAAGCACCAAATATGATGTTGATTTCACCTGTTACAGTGCACATTTGAAAGGATGACACCATCATTGGTTTAATAAGGTGATATGTGTGCTAACAAGGATTGAAGGTGGTGAGAGAGCACATTACCACTACAAAACTGCACATCATATCCGTAGGTGAAGCCATTCCTACTTAGCTTGAGAGAGGAACACACAGTAGTCACTCATTGCTGAATTCAAACCACCTACTGATGTAGTTACACAAATTAGATAACACAGTCAACAGCAAATGCCACAGGAAAAGTTTGATTACAGCAATTCAGTGGTGTACATTTAAAAGCATTACCTTTTTAATGTGATGCACAAAATTTCTTCTTGCTAAAAATGCAAAAAGTTGATGGAGGAGTCCTATCCCAGCGTAAATATGTCTTGTAATTGAAAGTGTACACAATGACTTTTTTGATTGAACTAATTCTACTTGATAGCGCACACACACACACACACACACACACACACACACACACACACACACACACTGGTTCAGATACTTAAACACCTTTTTCAGTGGTAAGTTGAGAAGTGCTGGATAGTGTGTGAATAACTTTTCTTGTGCTAGTGTTTACAAGACTTTCACTACAGGGCTACAAATTTTAATTTTAGCTTAACTTCTACTCCCCCCCCCCCCACATGGGGAGTTGAATGCAAGTGATGTAACTGCACCATCAAACTTCAAATTGGCTGAACACAGTTGTTCAGATACTTAAACAACACCTTGCAAGTGGCCATGAGCAAGAACGGTCACACGTTACACTCATGATGTGAATTGTAGGAGATGTACATGTGCTTCTTGAAGGAGAAGCTTCTTATTCAGTTTTAAATGTGTGGACAAACTTGCTAACACATGGTTACAACCTTTATTGAAAGAAATGCCAGTATTTCAGTGTTAGCACTGCCTTTTGTACAGCACATCCAATAACAACTTTGATTATAGTGATTGTAGTTTATGTCTGAAGTGCAGTAACTTGGCTGACCTGGAATCAGAATTGAGGGCTTAAGATGGGAAACTTGTGTATCAGGAACTGAGGATAGGAATTAGAGACAGAATTTTGAGCAAGTTTCATTAGGTACTGATAAAAGTAAACCTAGATGCAACAATATACGTACAAAGACTGATCTGTGGCATGAAGAGATTTTAACATCTGAACTAGGTATTCAGACAGACATAATTATTAGCTTATCTGAATTGTGTGATATTAGGACAGGCTCTGATATAAATCACATTTGAAGCTGTTGTTCAACGAGGGGTTAGTGTAGCAGATAAGGGCTCTGTGACAGACTCTATTCAGTCATTTATGGAAGCATAGGTGCAAAGTGATTGTATATTACCATTTAACTTAAATCCGATCGAATCCTCTATGACTACAAATAGCAGTGAGACTGTAGATTCCGGTTATTCTGTTGTCCTAGAAAATAATGTTAGATTTAGAAATATGGAAAAGGCATAGGAGTGACAGTGATAGCAGTGAGAGAAATTTCTGAAATACACTGAGACGTAAACAGTTTAAGAGAACAGCAGTTGGAGGAAATTTTAAGGAAATATGTGAGAAGGACATTACAGAATGGAAAATGCATGATGTATTACTTTTCATAGGTTCATATACAGGCTATGCCCCGAGGGCATTTATATAAGCCTAGCCTATATGTTTTTTCGCCACCCTTTACCCCCTTTAGAACTATGCCGGCTATTTTGTGCTGTGCCTGCTCAGAGCAGCTGAGGTAACCCCTGGATGAACTCTGGATGTATCCATGGATCTCAAGATTACTTACCACTCCTCTGAGGACAAACAAGCAGCTCAGTACTCCCCACTCCACTGGTGAGAGTAAAGAAACTACCTGGTCACACAAGAAAAAGGAAGAAAAAGAAAAAACTCATAAAAGCAAGGGGATCACTCAAATGAACATCAACTAAAAGAGTTTAGGAAAAAAGTTTTTTTTGGTGACATTATGATCAGAAAATGTATCGGTATTGTTAGAGAGAAGGTAACTATTTCAAGTTTCAGTAAATGCAATTTGCAAGACATCCTTTGTGGGTTACAGACGTTGAATTGTAAAAGATCATTTGACTCTATGAAATACGCATGGAGTTGGGAGTAAACAATTTGTTGAGAATCCTATTATTCCACATGTATAAGTGGGTTTGTGATATCTATGAGGATTCCTTTCAAAGTATAATTCACTCAAGATTTTTAGAAATTCTTCCCTCTTCCTAATTGTCTAATTATCAGTTTCCCTCAGCAGTTATTTAATACCTGGCTGGGTAACTTTATTATTTTTAAAGATTTAGATGTTGTTCATACCTGGCAAGATTGTTGTACTAATGATCATATATTTGATAAAGATAGATTTCACCTGAGTTCTCACCTGTGAAAATTGTTGAGAAAGAAATATTCTCATATCGTGAAGCAGATTTTTTTTTGTTTGTTTTTGGATTTCAGCAAAGTGTTAAATGCAGAAGTGATAATGGATATATGAATGGTTTATTAAAAATGTACTGCATCCAATGCCAGAAGTTTGAGTAATAAAATGAATGAACATCAATTAATTTGTATGGAAAAAGGATATGATTCTGATCACAGAATGATGGACTTCTAAAGGAATGACCATACCAAGCTATCAATTATGTGACTGAGGGAAAATAGAAATGGTGGTGGAATTGCAGTGTATATATCCACTGGGATCAATGCTAAGTTGACTGTTGCTGATCATAATTTAGAGATCTTATTTTTGGAATTAGTTGTTAAACCTGCTATGAATCCTATTTATTTGTTGACATGTTACAAAAGTCCCACATTATCTATGCTACATTTGTACTCATTTATTTAGGGGATAAATACATTTGTGAAAGCTGTCAATTTGATTACATTGGGAGATTTTAATTTTTCCCTATATAAACTGGAGTAATATGATGTTTGGGACAGATCTGTAAGTATAATTTTTTGTCTATGTTTCATTAATAATTTAATACAGCTTATTAGTTTTCAAACAAGGTTGAACAATATACCAGCTAATATTCCAAATAAGAACACCAACATGAAACATTTGGGACTGCTAGGTAGCTCAGTTCACATCGCATTTTAATTTATTGTTTTGACAAGTTCATAATTTAAACACCAGTCAAAGATAATCTGCAGGATTCAATAAAATCTGTGTAGGCTCCATGTAGAGCCTACAAAGAATGTACCATTGTATCTAGCCATGGTTCCCCCTCAGCAGCACATCATGTGTATTAATCATGGCATGCTGTTGATGGAGGTCAAGTAACATGGATATAGAATCTGTGCAAGCAGCAGTGCAGAGGCTGTCTGATACTTGTGGAAAATCTTGGAGAGATGGTAAGCACAGGATGATAATCACTGTAATGTACTCTGCTATTGTATAAATAGTTTTTTTATTATTTATTTTTTTAATCTGCCTGTTTGTGTGGCATGGTGCAGTGCTTAGTGATGCTGAGCTGTGCTTATACATACATAGCAGACACTTGCCATATATCTAAAAATAGAAAACAGATGTAATCAATTATACAATAATTCTTTATTTTTCACTAGCTCTCCATGAAACACTGACCTACTTAGAAGGCAAAAACTGCTATGCAAGACTGCTATTCATCAATTTCAATTCTGCCTTTAACACTGTCATCCCTCAGAATCTGATATCGAAG
Organism: Protopterus annectens; assembly: GCF_019279795.1. Lineage (NCBI taxonomy): Eukaryota > Metazoa > Chordata > Ceratodontiformes > Protopteridae > Protopterus > Protopterus annectens. Next base: position 193,803,886 of record NC_056744.1, read on the forward strand.
CTACTTTAACTGGGCATAGACTCTCATTTATATAACTGGATAATGAGCTTCCTTACTGAAAGACCTCAAAAGGTTCATGTGGGAGTCAGCAGCTCTGGAAGTATCATCCTGAACACAGGACTACCACAGGGGTCTGTCTTATGACCTCTACTTTTCACTCTGCTGACACATGACTGCATGGCCAGACATGAGATGAATAGAATCATCAAATTCACTGATGACACCACTATTATAGGCCTGGTCAAAGACAGAGAGCAGCAGGCCTACAGGAAAGTGATTGATCAACTACTGGTCTGGTGTGACAGCAGCAATCTAGCACTGAATGTCAGCAAGACAAAGGAGTTGATTGTTGATTTTAGATGATCTCAAGTACCACACAAACCTCTAGTGATGAAAGGGATGACAGTGAAAAGGGTCAAGTGTACAAAGTTCTTAGGTGTTCATATCACAGAGAACTTATCCTGGTCAGTCCATGTATCCAGCACATCAAACAAGCTCAGTAATGCTTGCACTTTGTAAGGAAACTTAGGAAGGGAAAATTACCAAGCTCCATACTTCAGAGCTTTTATAGGGGCACCATTGGAAGTGTTCTGACCAACAGCATTCCAGTATAGTATGGGAGCTGTAACAATCAGGATCAGAAGGCTGTCAAGAGAGTTGTAAGGTCGGCAGAAAGAATCATTGGCACCTCCGTTACACCTCTGGAGGATCTACATAAATGCCGGTGCATCAACAGGGCCAAAAAGATTTCCAGCAATCCAATGCATCGTGCCAATGGTCTGTACACTCGCCGGAGATACAGAAGCCTGCATTTTAAGACCACCAGACTAAAAACAGCTTCTTTCCACTCTCCATTAGACTGTTGAACTTTTGGGAAAAACAAACCATGGTGTCTGTTGCATAACTAGCCTATCAAGGGGCTTATTTTATGGATGTTCAATAACTAAGTGCAATACTAAGGTAGCTCACCTACACACTGAAGGACTGTAAAGTGCAATATACAAACTGTGCAAACATTTAGTCTATTCATAGATATGCTGCTATTCTTTCAATTTTATTTTAACAGTATTACCTTCATATTGTTTCCTGTCTTCCTTGTCTCCTGTTCTGGGATGGGTGTGGGTCACTGATGTCATACTTTACTTACAGATTGCTACTTATTAAAAATCTACTGTGATATTTTATTAATTTTTCTCTGTCTATATGTGCAACTGTTTCCTGCATTGAGAATAAAGCACTGTAATTTTGTTTAGCTACAGTGCTGTGTAGTTCTGAATGACAATAAAGTTTTCTTTCACTTTGACTTTTTTCTTTTTTAATTGTGCTTATTTGTGTGGTGCAGCATGGTAGTTAGCATTGCCGAACTGCACTTATACATACAGAGCACACACCTGCCATATATCTAAAAATAGAAGCTGGATGTAATTAATTGTACAATACTTTTTCCCCCTTTAATGCATGTTTGTGTGGTACAGTGCTTAGCAATGCTAACAGGCACCTTAGCAGTATATATGAAGATATAGTGGCTTTCTCTACTATCCAAGTGGCTAGATAGGTTGAGTCACAACCTCCAGTGTAGTAAGTCCCTGGTATGAGTCCTGGCCAGTCATATCTTTTACATTTATTGCTGTGAAAATGTGTAACATGACTTAAATGGCAATTTAGTTTAAATTAAAAAAAATGGTTACATTTAGAAAAGCTGCACGATACAAAGCAGCACTTAAACATGGTCAATGGCCTACGATGTTTGCACATTGCTAAGCTTCACTTAAACATGGGTTGTGTGAGTTTGCATGATGCAAAGCTCTGTTAAACTGGTTTGAGCAATGCTAGGCAACACTGCATTTTTTTGAAAGTTACAGTATGACATGTAAGGGTAGGAATGCAGTGTATATTATGGCTAATAGGCAGGAATTTCACACCATTCATTGGAGTCTCACTTGTCGGTATGCCTGGTGGTGTTGGAGAGGGACTGCACTTTTGGGCAGAGAGGTGGGGTGTGCAGGAGTACAGAGTGTTTTCTGGGCATCTGGTGAATGACTACAAACCCCGACTGCTGTAGGGGGATTAGCAGGGCTCAGAATGTAAGTCTGAGACCTGGTATTGTTTGGCTAGGGATCTTACCAGTGCTAAATGTATCCCCCACACTGGTGAGCAGTGTTGTCACCACTATGATGACCTGAAATGAAGGAAGAGTGAACTTTCGACACCTTGGTCCAAGAGGCTAGGGTTGGGCATACCTCACAGAGATGTAAGTATGTTTTCCAGTACTTTAGATATTTACAAGCTGAATCTGTGCAAAACTGGTATGCATAATGGTTTGCTTCTCTTTCAACAGCTGCAGATGAGAGGGTTCACAATGTCCAGCCCCATGCAGGGCAGCTGACCAGGATGAGGCATGAGTGTGGTAAGTAGGGAAACATCAAGGTATTAACCTAATGCATAATGTACTGTCAAAATAAATTATTTACAGAGTTTGAAGTCATAACAGTCAGGTATGACATACCTGTATCAACTTGGGTCCCCAGGTCCCTAATTACTTCTTCTGTACTTAATGGATTACCACCTATGTGGTAATTTGTGGGCAATTTGTTTTTGCCAAAGGGATATACTTTTTTTTTTTTTTGTTTAGCTTATGGCTCTGGCACCAGTTGTCTGTTTTCTATGTGGCCCTTTTGCCCTTTTTTTTGGAGCTTGTGTGTCAATGAGGGTCAATTATGGCCTTGGTTGCCTGCAGTCATCTGCAGTCAGAGTCCATCCATCCATGTTGGCCTGCCTGTACCTAAATATAAGAAAGAGAAGAGAGGAGGAAGAGCTCTCCAGGGACACAGCCCGTATTTGGTTTGGAGTCTGGGTTTGGGCTCAGCAATTCCTAACCATGTGAGTTCTATCCCTTGCAAACCAGGCAGTTCTATTCTATCTAGATTTAGAGTTTTATATATTTGGCTTAAGCCCTTATCACAATTCCCGAGTGGGTATTTGTAGGCAAAGGCTGAGGAGAGGTCCAGTGTCATTGTGTGGACCTCCTTCCCTGCCTTCAAGCTGGCGACTGTTTCAAAGACCAGGATCTGGCAAGAGGCAGGATAAGGCAGGATCTGCAGCCAAACTGGGTAGGATTCAGTGTTCAGTGTCTCTAGGTCCCCATTATTTTATTTATGAGGTCTGATCCTTTCCTTTGCATCTGCTGCCAGAACCAGTTCAGGGGAATTATGGATAGTTTCCAGGATCCGCTGAGAGGCCACCTTAGTGGAGGGGGACCACTGTTGCATGCACGCCACTTTTTGAATACATCCTGTAGTTAGTAGCTGAGAGATTGAACAGTAGTTTATGTTTGGTTGGGCTCTTTCTTCTTGGTTCATGGACGCCAGCCGCCAGGACTCTTGTCCCATTAATCTGTTGTTTTTTTGCTTTGGAGAGATGTCAGAGGTCTCTGCTGCTTAGGCAGATTTTTATTTAGAGCCTCCGGCATGTTTTTTATGTGTATGTTTTTGGTTCATGGTCATGGTAGGTCTAACCAGCTGGAGAGGAGATGGACAACTGACCTTGGGCCATGCTAGAATACTATGGGGAATTCCTTTAAAATTGAAAAAAGGGCCAGGGGGGAACGAAAGGTACTGTGAGTTTGTGAGGGTGTAGTGCTTTTTAATTTTGTTTTGACATATATAGAGCTTTAGTGAGCAAGTACCAGGTAACTTAAATGCAATGTTAACTTAAATGTAAAATGAAAAAATATAAATCTTTCATGTAACAAAAAGAGTGAAACAAACAAAAACAGTACAGTAAAACAAAGGGATCCACAGAAGGATCCACAGAAGTTTGAAAAGCCGGATGAATTTCAGGGAAATAAGCAAACAAACAACAAGCATAAAAACACAAGCAGCAGACAAGAGTCTCAGATTCACTACAACATGGAAGGTGTTACAACTTCAGTAAGAAATAGTCAAAATACAGTTCACTAAGGGAAAATGTATAATGTTTAGTAATGTGTCACTGCCTACCTGAAATGGTAAAGCAAGTTAAGTCAAGTAAACATGCATTGCTGTGTAATATAGCTTCCAAACACAGTAATCAATAGATTTAAATGGTGATGGTGCTGTCATATGTACTGTCTTTAAACAAATAAATGTTCATAATTTTTCTACTCACTGCATGTGGGCTCTAAGCTGAGTCCAGTCGACTATAAAAAGGAAATAAATAAAGAGTGCAGGAAAAACTGTCATATAAATCTAGTGCAATACCCACAGTAAGGTTCAAGCCTGAAATATGGCCATTTTGTTTCAAATAATGCTGTATATTTTTCCCACTCCAGTAACAAGGTATATGGGTAAATTAGCTGAAGTTCTGGCCAGATATTCATGTATATAAATGCCACATTTTAAGGTACATTACCAATAAAGTTTAAAGCAGGATTGTGCTTTGATAAGTGTGCAGTATGGCTATATTTACTGCTTATGTATTCTAATCTGACACCAGTCAACTGTAAAAAAGGAAATGAATAAAGACTGCAGAAAAAAAACTGTCAGATACATGTAGTGCAATACCCACAGCAAGGTCCAAGCTTGATTTATGGCCATTATGTGTCAAATAATGCCGTACATTCCTCACACTCCAGGAACAAGGAATATGGGTAAGGTAGCTGAAGCTCTGGCCAGATATCCATGTTTCTAAATGTCAGATTTTAAGGTACATTATCAATAAAGTTTAAAGCAGGGTTGTACTTTGATAGCTAATCTGTTCAAATAAGTGTGCAGTATGGCTGCATTCACTGCATGTGTGTTCTAATCTGACACCTGTCAACTGTAAAAAGTAAATGAATAAAGACTGCAGGTTCTGGGAGCTGACACATCTACAAGCTGTGGCATAGGAGATGCACCATCTGCAGTTCCCCTGTGTCCATTACAGACATTTGTCCTAAACCAGTTATGATTGCCTTGTTATGCATCCCATTATGTAACTTGCACATGATGTGTGTTACAGCAGAAGTGTGCTTCACAAGAAGGAGCCTATTACATGTATTGTGTATTGTCACAGTTACATACCTGTTTCTCCAGCATATCCTATTTATACCACAGTCAAGGTGTAGCTGTGTAGAACAGGTAAGTCTTGTGCTAGTCCTTTCTTGGATCTGTAGGTGGTACACAGTGGGATCTGACACCTCCCTGTATGGCAGCCATACACCTCTCATCCAAAGCATGTAGGAGACAGAATATACAGTTACAGCTTTACATTGTTTGCATAGTACATGTTATGTACACTGTGTATTGGTTTACTGTGGGATCTCATCTCTCTGGCTGTTACAGGTGTCAGATATGCCTGTGTACTTACATACCAAAGGTGGCATTGCACTCAATGATAGGTGTGACACAATGACATTCTGCGATTTACATTCCATACCTTTTTCTATAGTGTGTGCAACAGTGCATGAAGCCCAAAATCTTACCGACTAGTGAACACCAAAAGCTAGATCACTCTCTGTGTCCATAAGTCTCTGCCTAATGGGTCAACTGTTGGAGGTGTGCGGACAATACAATATTGTCCAGGGGTGGATGAGTGCCAAAAGTATAGTATTGTTCATTCCTTGGCATGTAGTATTTGTCAATGTCTCTGACAACACCTGAATGTGCGTGCCAGCCCATCCTGAGTAACTGTTGGTTCATGTGGGAAACATTGACAGTTCTTTATTTGCAATCATCTTCAAATGTAGTCAGTCTGAGGTCACTGACAGTGGCTGTGACTGCAGTGAAGGGAATGTCTATGAGGGCTTGTCCCAGGAATTATGTGTGTGGGTAGTCCACTGGTGACTAGTCTCATTGTAGTGCTCGCCTACACAACCCTATCTTCCCAGATAATGACTGCCAGTTACTTGGCTATCCAACGGCTGACATACAAGTTTGTAAATAACCTTTACAGTGTGTCCACAATGCCTGATGGCCTAATCTTGTCAAATGCCTTCTCAGGACATGGTAGGTGGGGGTGACTCATGTTCCCTTCATCCATCACATACTGTAACAATCAATTAAATCCAGTGCTTATGGTAGGCCTAATCTGACCTTGAGCAACACAAACTGGCTTTGTTCCAGTGTCTGCAGGTGTACTACATTGTTACTGATCATTTCCGTGATAAGTCTTTTCATAGCTGTAAATGTGACCCTACTGAGACATCTGGGGACACTGCTTGTCACTGCATACTACTTACCCTGTGTGCAACTACATATTGACATTAATTCCATCATGGTTTCCAAGAAGGTAGCCTGTCAATATGTCTGTGTCTGTAGACAGCATAGGAAGCAGTGTGGGATGGGGGGGTTATACATACACCCTGGGAAAGGTAAGGAGGGAGTGTTTACACAGTTATCCTGCAGTTGAACACCACTCAAGCAGAGTGTGCTATGATTACATGATTACCTTGTGAAGAATGTTGACAAGAGGGGAGTCCCTTGAATTGCTGGTGCCTGGGTACTACAACTACTGGCCTCAGCACAACCACTCTGTCCTGGTATACCATGCTCCTACACTTTGTCTCTCACTAAAAACAAAACATTAGTACCCAACTCCACAGAAGGAGTTGTCTCAAATCATGCAAAACTCTGTAGCCTTGACACACCATTTTCCAGGTAGCTGCCTTAAGTAGCAATCAGAGCAATCATTACAGTGTGGCATGTATTATGCCTAGTTTTCCAGGGTTGTTAGGATTTCAGTAGGGTAATGAGTGGATGATGAGTCGGAGCACAGTTGCGGTGTCACAATATAATGTGTAATGTCCGATGACATACACATGCAAGGTTGCTTGGGCAAGCACAACAGTGCCAGTAATCCCTGTTAGGTCATAATTTCACAGCAATTCATGCAACCTGAACTTGAACAACTTCATGGTGCATGTCTACTTGCCAAGTATCTGAGACGTACTGCAGAGAAGTGGTCACATTTGGCCAAAATGTGTATACCCACACATGTCCTACGTATGTCATACTATACATTTATGTAACTGGAACACAGGTCTGTGTTCCTAGATCATGTCACACAACATGCAGTGTGGTGTCTGGTTGCTTGACAGAGATTGTAGACTAGCAAGGCCTGAGTAATGACCTCAGAGTTGAACAAGTTCACTTTGCATGCACAGACATCCACATGTTCACTGCATGGTGTGCCTACAGACAGTGTGTTTCAGGCTGTCAACCCCAAGGGTGTAACAACATGACCCTATCCTTGCTGGAGTTGTACATTGTCACATTTGTAGGTATGCTATTGTGACCATGTCTAATCATGGGAGTATGTTAATCCAAGGGCCACATGGCTGGCAAAGCAGTGTACCCACTCAACCATGTTATGGCACACTGTCAGGTGCTATGTTACCTTTGGAAAATTACATAAAGGTGATAACATAGCAAAATTCCTCATGTATCCATACTTGGAAAGCAATATAAATAACAAAAACCAAAGCCAGTCGGTCAAGGCAGCATACAGAAGTTTAATATTGACACCAGGTTAAACTCTTTCATCTGATTAATCAGGCATCATCAGAACAGGATTGGGAGACCATCTACAACAACTTTCTGTCAAAGGACCAGCAGTTTTGAGAATTTTTTTCCCTTTATGGGAGCTCACAATGCCTGGTGTTGTGAGCTCCCATAAAAGGAAAAAAAAATTTTCAAAACCGCTGGCTCTTTGACAGAAGGTTGTTGCAGCTAGTCTCACAATCCTGTTCTGATGATGTCTCATTAATAAGACAAAAGCATTTAACCTGGTGTCAATATTAAAGTTCTGTTTGCTGCCTTGACTGACTCGCTTTGTTTTTTTGTCAAAGGTGATAACATGTTACATTGAAACATCTGTCAGTCCACTGCCTTACAAAGGCCTGCTATGACATGCACACAAGTTAGACTTTATTGCTAATGGTGGTATTTCTGACCTCTGTGGTGATGTAGACAGTGTCCGAGACCCTATACTGCTATGCCACTCAAACAAAACATGTGACAGATGTGACCATATAACAAAACTTGATTCCATGCTGCCTCACACACCGGTCAGTATATATGGCAATGACCAGTTTGACAACATGCACACCTCACCACATACTCCACCCACACCCACATCACACACAACTGCATGTGTGGAGCTCCGTACAAGACACATACATAAAAGACAGATACTTCAGATACCCACTTACAAGCTCAGTACACTTAGACATACCTCTGAAGAACACAGTACACGTAATAGCGCATGCATCACTGTCTCACTGGTCAAACACCTGAGGCAAAACAGAAATTCAACCTTATTATTCATAGATGATTACATCATGTGACACATTGCTGTCTCTGTCACCAGGCTACACATGGGAAAGCTCATAGTTAGCTGTCTGTGAGGTGCCACGATATGCCATAATGCACATGCATGCAGGGCTGTCAACATCAGGTGACATTATGATGACATAATAGTTCCTGTTGGTGTGTACAATGTGAGACATACCCCAATGGACTTGATGCAGACACATGACTGAGCTTACAGAGTCTGTTAGTGGTAGGTATGCTCCTAGCCTTCAGATGCATTATACCTTCACCTAGGATGATGGCTGAATACACATGGAAAATGATTGAAGTCAATAATTGGCTTATTGTGTGGTGTCATTTTAAGGGAATCTAGTAAATGTCAGCCTGGGATGATTAGCTCAACAGACCTCAATGTTTTGCCACAGATAGTGTTCATCTGTCACCCCTGGGAGTTTGGGGGTGGACAAGGCTGCTGACATCACCATAGTACATCTTATAGGCAGTATCTCATGGAAAAACTTTCCATGGAGGAAACACCAACCTCAAACAACATCACAGTTTTGCTGGTACATGATAGGAATGCCACTACTAAACTTCACTCACTGAAAGGTGTCCCCACCTTGGAAGATGCAGACTTTTGTGCAGTCACACACACCTGGTTCAGAGCTGTGGATAGTGACACAGCCATTCCAGGCTAAACATCCTACCACATGTTCAAAAACCACACTAAAAGTGTGCCAGTTAATGTAGGTGGTGTATCCATCATTAAAGATAGATACACATCCAGATTGGTTAAACAATGTGATTCCCTGGAGTTACAGGAGATGCTATTCAGTGCTGGTAGGCCACTTAATGAAGTCATTGCCAGCTACAAGGCAACTCCATGACTCATGACACCTGTTGTGCTTACTGGAATCTACCTGTGTCTATCAAGCTACATCTCAACACCATGGTATGGGGTGACTTTCACTAAACAGCAACTGTGTTGGTTACTTGTGCTCAAACTCACTTGGCCAAAGGTTATGCCACATCCTTAAATACAATGTCCTGAACCAGTTGAGTGACATCCCCACAAGGGTAGCCAACATACTGCATCAGGTGCTTACCAATATTGGTGACCACTGTAGCACCCAGACTGTGAGGTCCTCCATGGTAGGATCTGACCACAACTCGATCTCCTTACATATAAGACTCACACCTTAACCTCCCCTTCAGTAACCACAGGTGTAAATTTCAACAAAGCAAAGAATAACCTTCTATGGGATGGTATAAATGGTGTGACTGCACACCACCCATAGATGGGACAGGCACATATGGGGACCTATACAACAATGGTTTATGCAACCACCTGTACAACTGCATAGACTTGGCTGTAGCTGACAGCAGGACAAGAAGCACCTCATGACACAGCAAACTGGGACCCACTTATGTCACTCTCCTACAAGAGGGTCTTCATGAACATATGCTTGTTCACATACTCATGGCCGTAACCCTATGCAAATGTGTATGTAGTTTCATTTCCATCAGTAACAGTAATGTTCCTGGTAAGTAACATATCATTAGCAACACCTGATCTACATACTTAGGGGTGATAGACCTGGCCACACTGGCCTGGCAACACAGGCTTACACATACTTTAACATAGATCACCATGTCTCCACAGGGATAAGAAGGGTAGTATATCATGTTCATGTCATTAGATAGGGCACTGTCACCGAATAAAGATGGTATTATAACCTCCATGTAGTCTCCCCTCAGCATGCCAATATTTCACTGCAATGGCCATTTTCTCATGTACCTTTGCCACCATCAGTGGCAATTGCATACAACACAAAGTTTCCTCACAAGAGAACTTCAAGTCCCAAGTATCTGTCCTACAGGGATTGTGTGCAATAACTGTCATTGTAGCTTGTGTCATATAGTCCACTCAGAAGTGATCTCTACCTTGCATACAGGGCAATGTCTGACCCTGCTGTACTGGAAATGCTTCATATCTGTAAGTGGAATGGCATGTGTATGACCTGCTGTAAGGACATTACCTGGCACATGATGTTAATAATACATGCTCATGGGGGAGATATGTGTACCACACTTTCATAAACCATTGAAACAGAACCCACCTAATGGCAAACAGTGCACCTCATTGGCTCTCCTCACATGCAGCCTGTATGATTGCCAGAGTTTCTGCATTGTCCCTTGTGGACAGGGGCAATATGTGCCGGTTGTTTAAATAAGGGTAAGAACATGAATAGAATCTTATGGGACCTAGGCCCATTAGGTTACTAATGTACAATGATCCTATTATCCTATACTCTGATGTATAATGCTCTAACATCTGCACACACACACACACACACACACACACACACACACACACACACACACACACACACACACACACACACCTGGCTACAGTGAGAATACTAACAATATCAATTCATATGTATGGAACACTGCACAGCATGCACAGTCTAAGTTTGTAGCAATTAGAATTCAACACCTACCTATCTAATAGTACATACTAGAGATCATAGCACTTAACTCAAGTTCTACACCTCAAGTGTGTTATTAACATCTCTTTAGGTATTATTATGGAAGATGACATCAGCAGGTCTTGTTCTGGTCAGGATTTGAAGGCGCACATCACCTGCGACAGCCAAAATACTGCAAAACCCACCTCTTTCTAAGTCAGTGCGGTGACTATATTTATTTTGCAGGGAGATGCACACACACACACACAAACAAAACAAGCGGGCTGGGGGGTGATTTAAACCCCTACCTATCTAGTCTTAGACACTACAGATCACAGCATTTACAGCACATGCCATAGCTTAAGTCTGACATTGTAATGATAATTGGTACTGTTAAGGTATATGATATCTGCAGTCCTTGTGAAAGAGAAGGTTATGGTGGCTGGTAGCACTTGCAAGGGGCAAAACGTGCAGGCCCATTGATATTTGGAAATCAATGTGGGATTCCCATTTGTTATGCAGGGAGTTGCATGCAAATACACACACACACACACACACACACACACACACACACACTGAGATGCCCACACACTCACACACACAAAGTGGGCTGGAATAAGATTAGAACCCCTACCTATTTAGTTTTACAGATTACAGATCACAGTATATACAGCACATGCCACAGCTGAAGTTGATTTTATCCATGACTGCAGGCAAATACTAGTGGAGTACATAAACTAGGCTTGTGTTGAACAGCGTGTATGGGCTACAGAGTGACATTGCTTCTCAACTGTTTTCTGCATCTAGTAGCCTTGCAGTAAGATAACTGTTTTTTTTATCTTAACTATGTGCCTACAGTAGCCATTCTGGCCATATGTGGCTGTTTGCATTTGGAAGGGCAAGCATGTGGGCAAAAACAATGTGCCCTGTTAATGTGTGCATACACAACATGATACATAACATCACCTGTTCACCTGTTGATTTGTGTGTTGTGACATTCAGCAGGCACAGGGGGATGTAGCGAAGAGCATTATCTACTGTTGAGTCTTTACATTTTGTCCTATGAGCAACATTATATATGTGTCATACTACAGCATTAATCACGAGTACCAGGGTATGTAGGACAATGCGGGCATATGCAGACATATAAACATATATTTGTAGATAACAGGGACATAAATATACATGGAGGTGTGTGTGTGTGTGGGGGGGGTCGGTGTGTGTGTGTGTGTGTGTGTGTGTGTGTGTGTGTGTGTGTGCGTACGTGCGTGTGTGTGTGTATGATATATGTATATGTGTTGTGTAGATGCATGAAGCGAGACAGAGATGTATGTCTACATATATATATATATATATATATATATATATATATATATATATATATAGTTTACTATCATAATTTTGGAAATATGTACGTATTCAAAAAACATTGTTGAATATATATATATATATATATATATATATAAATGTGTGTGTGTATAGATTTATATATACATGCAAATGTATATATATATATATATATATATATATATATATATATATATATATATCTAGCTGTATGTAGGGAGAGTGAGACAATGACAGACAGATATGTATATGTATCTCTAGACATATCTATATATAACAGGTCATTTTGAGTGGGGAGCAGCAGAATTGCACTCTGCTTAACTAAGTGTATGAGCATGCCCATTGGGAGTTTTTCTAGTTATAAACTGACTCCAGCACACACCTACCTTTATTCCAGTCTCGGATTTGTGTGTTGCACAAAAGGACATCTGCCCCTATTTCTGCACTGCTGCACATCATTGAACTTGGCTATGACTTTCTTCAGTTGTGCTATGTAATTCATATGTCATAAAGGTTAATAATATTACACCACACAGAGACTGATAATCTGTAAAACAAAAAGTAATACTACCTGACATCCAAAATGAGTGGTTACATCTAGATTAGAACAATGAATGCCACCACAGAAACTAATTGCCCTAGGCCTTTGAGCTACACAAACTAATTGCCCTAGTCCTTTGAGCCACACAAGCTGCTTGACAAACAGTAATTATTCATCACACAATCAGCTGCGTACATGCATATATTGTTATTCCTGCACTAAGTAAGGTAAAGAATGTATGATCAATTTCTATGTTACTGTCCTGAGACTGCTTGGCATGCTAGTATTCCATTGAAGAGTGTGTGTTACAGAAGTCATAAGGGAACACTGCTATATTGGGGGTGGTAGAACACCACCACATGTTCTGCTAGGATACACAGTAGTATGACTATCATGTCACCCAACTGTCTAACAACTCCCTTAACAGATGTACCAGTAATCTGATGCTGTAGGTCTGCATGACTATTTCATGCATGGGGCCTAGTGAATGCTCATGGAAACAAGGTAGTGGAATGGGTATCTGTAGTCCCATGTGCATGCAATTTCTGTCCAAGTAGCCCACTATATGTACTTGTGCAATGTACCAGATCCATATATGCAATGCCATATCATAATAATCCTTACACATACTGTTTAGGTTACGGGCTTACCATGCAAATGCAGCAGCTGATACAATCATAGTTTAGGGCTGACTCTGTCTGATGCAAGCAGTACACAGCCAGTACATGAGTAGGTACAGGATGTGTGTGTTGCCTGACATTATTTTTAATTTCTCTATGTGAGTAGGAGTAAGGTCTCAGTCCCTAGTGCCCTAAGTTGTCAGTGAATATGCTTTGTGCTGCCTCTTAGCCAAAGCCAGGTTGTACTGAGCATGCCTATGTCTGCCTACAGGGAGATCTGCATGAGGTTTCTCCTCCAAGTCCAATTTTGACTGTGTTGACCTAGGCACTGGTGGGGGGCTATGTATCCCTTACCTTTGCTGATCCTACTGTAGCTATTTCTGCATGATCATACTGTCTAACATAGCACATATGGTGAATATATGTGCACATGTGGCTGCAGAATACTACAGGATTACACCAGATATATCTAGGCACTGGAACTGTGACATTAGCAGCCAAACACATGGTCTATGATGTTCCTAGTTTGTGTGTGTTCCTCATTATGGCATTTGTGTGTGTGTGTGTGTGTGTGTGTGTGTGTGTGTGTGTGTGTGTGTGTGTGTGTGTGTGTGTGTGTGTGTGTGTGTGTGTGTGTGTGTGTGTGCGTGTGTGTGTGTGTGTGTGTGTGCACATTTCCAGTGGGTGTCATCATCCAGAGATCGAGGGCGTAGCCAGCATCCCTCAGTAAATAGCCATGTGGGATGTCCCCTGGCAACATCTGGCACAGCTGTGATGTGTACCAGAAATGGGAGTCATGATAACTGCTAGGGCTGCCAGCAAACACATTCAGGATAATCCCATGGGCATTGCACATGACTTGGCAGTTGATGGAGTGGTACCCCTTGTGGTTAACATAGTTGCTACCCTGCTCACCAGGTGGAGCCTTGATGTATACATGGGTTCAATCTGTGGCATCCAGTACCTCAGGGTAGTGTGCCACATGGTAGAACTGTTGCATATTGCTGGTTCTCAACTGAAAGGAGAGGGGAAAAGATATGTGCTCACTGGCATGTGGTAGCATAGCACCCAGGAACTGGTAGAGAATCCTGGATGCAGATGCCTGTGACACTCCCATCATGTCCCCAGTTGGTCTTTGAAATGTACCTGTATTGTTTCCACTGGGATGGGTTCCCATCTGTTGGCTCTGTGTCTGAGCTGAGGACAGCAGAACTCAGTGAGTTCTTGTAATATGTCCCTGTCCACCCTGTAGTGTTCTACAATCTCCAGCTCATGTAGCTGCTAGAAGGTTACCCTGGGCCTGAACACTCTTCTCTTTCTCAGCCTAGGCCTATTGACAGCAGCACCAGCAGCATTGACTTCAGCATCTAATACATGCAGATGTAGAATAGCTGCAGCAGTGCCTAGCATTAGCTCATCAATTAAAATGTCTAAGTCAGTTACTCCAAAGCTTCAGAGTATTGAGGGAAAATCAGATTGTAGGGTATATGTATACCTTATACAGGTCTGCTGTAGGTCCACCATGTATGCTTGTCTAATTAGTATGCATTTCACCTAGCTAAATTGTAATTAACATCATGTAATGGCCCTACCTTAGTGCACAACATGGCGCTATGCACAGTGCTGTGCTGCATAGCTTATACGCTACTAAATATTCACTGAATATATCTGCTTTCCATTCCATCCATGTCATCACTGTCATGTGGATAGTGTGCTGCTAAAAGCCATTAAGCTATATGATGTGTCATGCAGCATAGCTTACAAAAGTCAAAATCAATAATTGAATATATCCATTTTTAAGTACTTGATGCCTACGTCGACACTGTGACCTAGATGGTCTTTCCACATAAACACATTCAGCTGTGCAGCATGCCATGCAAATGCATGTACTGTGACTTAAAAGCTTCTTAAAACCAATGGTATACATCCCCCTGCTGGCATTCACATCCGGTGGAAATATCAACATGGTATAGGAGCCTACACAAAAGTGATCTGCGGGCACGGTTGGTCCTTTAACTGATTCAACAAACTCACCTCATTTGCATGCATATCCATGCTGGCAGTCTGGTAACTACATGATTCATAACAATATGACCTGGGCAACAACATCAATGCACCATTGTATGAACCAGATGCAACATCCTATAATACATTCTGACAAATATTATAAAATACTTCTTATTCCTTTTTTTTTTTAATTGTTTTTCACTTAAGCATGTTTGAGGACTGTGGCGCATGGCTCAAACATGCTGAAATTGATAAAAAAATATTTATTTTTACACATTCCCTTGCATTTTCAGATATCCACAATGCATTTTTTCATATATCAATGCATGTGATTTAATAATTTCATGGGAGTTATGTCCATATCTGTGGACTTTTACATCCCCTTCTTTATGTGTACACTCCTGTATGAGGAAAATTGCTATGTACACTATGGACATAGACACAGGGTATACATGGATGACTTTCTGCCTCTTGGATTGCTCCACCTGGGTCATTGTCATAAGATTCACGTGCTTATGAGGTAATTTGCATTGCACAGAACTTTCCTTGCTTGCACATGCTTGTGTGCTACTATGTGGTGCTTACTGAATCTAAAACTGTTTGTGCTCATGTACACATCATGGTGCAATGTGTACATGAAAAAAAATCATGTAGGTTTTAATTAATTCCCTGAATGTTTGATATGTTAAACATTTTTGATCTGGGCATATTTCATTAAATTAACTATCTTGACTTAACATTAGCACATCCTGCTGACATTATCAATAATTGCCATATTTTTGAGCATATATACTGTGAACATTTTAATAAGTGTAGAAAATCTATTATGACATATAAAAAATATTCAATACATTGATGGAATATAATACATTGTAAATTTTTGAAAAAGAAAAAAAAAGAAATTTAGAATATAGAAAAATCATAAGACTGTTACCGCTAAAATGGATTACAATTTAGGTAATAGAAAATTGAAGTAATCTTTATGAACTGCTAAATGCAAGTATGAAAACAATCTTTTGTATAATGTTTCAGTGAATAAATTGTATCCCTATGTTAAACAATCTAAAGGAAGAATTAAATGTGTTGGGATGGTATGGCTCTTCATGTAGGAACAAAATTAGCTGATGGGTTAAATATTTTAGCAGGTAATGCCACCAGGAAAATTAATTTGTTATAACCTGACATCACTATGATAGATTCTAACTTGTGCCCAACTTTTAGTGCGGGCACAATGAACAGGTCTCTGGACTGCATAAGACATAGTGACATAGGTCCAGACAATTTTGCAACTATTACTTCACTCTTTAATAAAATACTGTTACATGGTTATGTTCCCCAAGTTGAAAATGTATTGATGTTATGCCAGTTCATAAATGGTGGGTCCAGTGGATAATACTTCTAATTACAGGCCAATTAGTTTGACTCCATTGGTTGGTAAAAGTTTTGAAAGATGCCTGTTATCATTTTTGAATAATAATTTAAAAGGGTTGTTTATTAGATACCACAGAACATGTGTTTACACGAAACAGATCGACCTTCATTAACTTGCTTGCTTTTTATGACCCTGTTTTCCAAGCATTAGACTTGAAACTGTTTGTTGTTGTGGCTTATCTAGATTTAAGTAAGGATTTTGATAGGATCCCCCATAATATCATAATAAAAGCAATGCACAAGCAATCAACCTTTTCTTTCTTTGTTGGGTATCTAATTGGCATTGTAGGAGATCTTAAAGAGTTAGCATTAATAATTTTAATTTTAATGTTTTTGTTTGTTTGATTCACAATTCTTCTTCTATATGGCCTTGCTAAATATGTTGATATTAAGTTTAGATTTGTTGTGACTACACCAAAGGGCATTGATAAATTTAAGTGCAGTTGTCTGTTGGCTAAAATAAAATGGACTTATCATTAATTAAGATAAATTTGGCATCCTACACTTTAGAAAGTATATTGTTATTACTAATGTGAAATTGGGATGTGCAGATTTATTGAATTTGGTCAGAGTACAAGGCTTTATGTATTCTTGATTTTAACAGTCTTAAATTTAAATCTCTTGCTCAAATTATAAAATTTAAATCATTCAAAGTTATAAGGCTAATCTTTAAGAACTTTATCTCAACTAATAAGGATCTACTAAAAAAATTATCATAGCTTATGCACGCCCTATTACAGAATATAATGCCTTGTTTTGCATATATAACAAATGTGATTGATCAGTACTATTCCAGTAGAAGTTTGCAGGGGGAATAATGGAGATAATAGGGACACATAACATTGTAGATTAGAACATCTTGGTCTCTTCTCCATTAGTTATATGCATTTGCATGGCAAGTTGTGTCCAGCCTGTAGGGATGTAAAGAACAAGGAATATCCCTTGCTGTTAAATATTGAACTACTTGGATTCAAGACAAACGACGAAAGGTGTTAACTGTACTTTTAAATTTGATAAATGTACAACTGTACTCAGATTAAAATTTCTATCACACTCAATGGCTTGCCATTGTCTATTCATCAAGCTGAATTACTACAACTATTTAAAAAACACCTTGATATCTGAGTAGGACCTAATGCCTTGTCATTTGTCATGGAGTCTGCATTTTAATTGGCTTTTTGCCCTAATGCTATTTCATTTGCATTATTGACTATAGTATTTACACAATACTATATTCAAACCATCTAGCTAGTTACATAGCCTAGAGTTGACAGTATCAGCTGCAAACACCACAGGATAAGATGTAAGTGTAGGATAGAGCACGTTTGAATGGATGACCTCATCAGTGTGTAGCAGAACAAATGTTAATGTAAAAAACTAATGTGGGAGCACTCTCACGGTGTAAATGTTTCACCTGAGTAGAAATGTACATCATATCTGTTGTTGAAGCAATAGGACACTAAACACACACACACACACACACACACACACACACACACACACACACACACACACACACACACACATACTCACACTAAATCAACACTGCTGGATTTGAAACACCCACCTATCCAGCTACTCTATCTAGAGTACACAATATCAACAGAAAGCACCATAGGCACAGGCTGATTACAAGCCTGACATAGTGTACATTTGAAAGGATAACACCATCATAGTGTTGCACAAAAGGTGTTTTAGTAAAAAATGCAAAAGTCTGATGGGGAGCCCTCTCTCAGTATAAATATGCCTTGTAAGTGCAAGTGTACATAACAGATCTTTTAAAGAAGCCAGTTGTACCTGTATAGACACATACACACAGACATGGTATTGATGCAATGCTATATTCAGACCACTTACCTATCTGGTTACACAATTCAGAGTACACAATATCAGTTATAAGCACAACAGGAGAAGTCTGACTACAACAGCGAGAGAGTGCACTTTTAAAGTGATGCCTTAATCAGTTTTTTGCACAGATGTTTGTAGTTAAAGTGGAAGCAATTGATGGGGGAGCACTCTCCCATTTAAATGTATTTCCTAAGTGGAAAAGTACACATCAGATATGTTGCTGAAACAACAATTGCTATCACTAAGCACACACTAATTCATCACTGTTGGATTTGAACCACCTCTGTATTCAGTTATACTGTCTAGAGTACAGAGTAGCACCCTCAAGTGCTACAGGAAGAATTCTTATTATATGTGTGAAATGGAGCACATTTGAAAGGATGCCTCATCAGTGAGTTGCAGAGAAGATGTTTGTAATAAAAGTGGAAGAAAATGATAGAGGAGCTGTCTAACAGTTTAAATGTTTCTCCTGAGTGGAAGTGTACATATCAGATGCCTGAGCACATCCAGTCTTATCTAACATTGCAAAAAGTGCAAACACAAACTCAGAATATTCAATCATTTCTGTATTTGCTCATCTACATATCTAGTTACACAATGTAGACTACACTGTATCAATTGAAAGTACCACAGGAGAAGTCTGACTTGTAATGGGAGATAATGTACATTTGTCAGCATTACCACAGTAGTGTGCTGCAAAGACGCTAGTGTGCATTACAAGAGGCAAGTGCCTTGACAAGCTGAAGTTACAGCAGTGTGTTGATCACAAGTTATTTTCATATGCTCAGATAACCTATCTATCTTGTTATTCAGGTATATTATGGTACTGTGACTGACATGTAGCTGTTTCACAGTATGGTCTGTTAATTATAATCATACTTGTGAAACAGAAGATTGACAACCAAGCACTACTGAGTATTCTGCTCAGCACGACTGGATGCAAACAGTAATCATTTTTTGAGTCATTTTTTTCAATATTTCCTCATGCTTATACAATGTGCAGTGCAAATACAGATAGACAGGTCAAAAATATGACAGTGCACTGCTCAATACCAATATGTGGAAAAGATCCCACACCATTGTGCATCATTTGCAAGTCTAAATGAGATGATTTGCACTCATAATTTTAAATGATGATATGTTTAGTCACTATCACAGTTATCTGTACATAGCTCGAGTACAACAGTCCACTACAACATACAGAACTAATATGTTACATTACTTTCTTCTTTTTTCAAAACTGATCCCTGAAGAACACATCTTACAAACTTATTTGTGTGACTGATGGCAAAGTGTGACAAACGTAATTATCTTTGGAGGTTTTGAACTTAGAATGGGAATTAACAGAAGTCTGTGGTGCTCCATACCAATCTTCATGCAAATTAGGAGTACAGACATAGATGCAATTCTGATTCTGATAAAATCCACAGCAGATGTAAAAAATTCACAACAGAGGATCCTATGGTGCTCAAGCTTAATGCCAAGATGTGTATTATGTTAATGATTTGTGTGTCATGATTCACACATTTGTCCTGGTAATTGCAATAATCATTATATGGATTACTCAGGTACATACTTAGGCAGCCCTTATATCTTCTATCTTTTTGAGCCATGTTGTACTGCTTCTGATGCAATTATATGCATTTGCATGACATTGTTCAGTAATACAGTAACTACATGATAACATACATTTAGGTGTCATAATTAAAAAAACTTCAGAAAATGCATACAAATGCAATTTAAATCATCCAATTACCTTATGTCTGTATAGCAGCAATATTTTTCATATGCATAGTGTACTATGCTTGTTAACACATAAAGTCTTCATTGTACCAAATGTGCTACACTTCTTTCTTGAAAGGTATGAGCATTTGGGGCCTGATTATGAAACACATAAGGGACCAAGCATGTTAATGCTGGTAGAATCCCAGACTATGGAAACACTATGAAGCAAAAGTTTGTGTGCAACATACTTCATTGTGATAGTTACAACTTCTACATCCCATATGGTGTACATTCACTTCTGCAGCCTGTTTAACATATGATAACAGCTGTCTCCTCATAGTGCTATCAGACAGTCTCCCCATAGTGCAGGTAGGCTAAGCACAGCAGTACATGAGTCAGCACAATAATGAGGCCAAAGGCAAAAAATCACCCATTTTTGCCATTTACTATCAGTTCCAGTTGATGCTCAGTGCTACACATTATGCAAATGCAGAGGACAAAGAATGATGAAACCGAAGCAGGAAGAGAGAGAGAGATTTGGACATAAAGATAGAGACAGAAAAAGTTTTGTTTATGGGCTATTTCTAGCCATCTTTATGTTCTGTTACTCTTAGGTTTGCCTTCATAATTATGTCATTCTCAGTGCAATAACGTTTCTAATATGGAGTAAGCAGGGCTAGGAGAGTAGAAACATGATGAAGACTTAAGAAAGATAACGGTGGGTTAATAACATATGTAGCCAACAGTTACACTCACAATAATAATGTAAGAAATTGTTTGACATGCTTCTGCTCATGAACTCTTGTCACTAGGCAAAAAGCAATCTTCACACCATATAGGAGCTCATATGTCACAAAGTTGAAATCTCACATTTGAAGGGACAGTGACAAGAGATTGAAGCAATGGAGAATTTAGGCATAAGGCTTCATCACACTAATGGCAACTGTAACATCCCATAAGCTGTACATTTATTTATTTATTTTACATTTGTTGACCTGGATAGTCTGACTATATATATTCTAATTTTCAGAGGAGGCCTGGGGAGAAAAGCACTAAGATATTAATACACATTGAACATTTAGTAAATGCTGGTTTCAAGCAGATTACAGTCATAAGCAATACCAGCATTTAGCACATATAGTACTAACGTATTATAAAACACTTTACAAAACATAACATTATTTTCAAAGTTATATATACATAAAATTACATTCAGGTTTAAGACACATTGAGCAGCAGTTATACAATTGACCCTTCCTGAAATGGTGTTGTAGAAAAAAGTCAGAAGTAGTTGAAGGTAAGGCACCTAAGTAATAGAGAGGTCACTAGTTGAAGTTAGTGCAAGGACATAACCAATGAGTTTTGAAGAATTTCTTGTTTGTTTTTGAATCGAGTTAGTGAGGGTTCTAGGATCAAGTCAGCTGGGAGTCTGTTCCATGTTATTCCAAGATGGTTGGCAAACAGAGAGTCCCCAGGTGAGTAGTTGGATTTGCATGTTTGAACTAGGAGTCTAGTGGATGATTGCAGTGGCCAGGTGCTGGTGTAGGGTCTGATACTATTTTTTAGTGCAGGTGTATTTTCTGGTTGGTAAAGGACTTTATGTGCCACTATTAGCTGGGTGAACTGCAGTAAGCTAGGCAGTTCAAGCCATTCTAGGCGATTTAGGTTGTGACAGTGGTGTGTCCGGTAGGCTGTGCAAGTAGCAAATCTGGCAATGTGGTTATAGCAAAATGATAGTTTATTAAGATCTGTTTCATTTAAGTTGGAGAATAGAGGTCTGGTGTAGAGAAGAGTTAATAGTAGATGGGAACGGGCAATTGCAGTTCCAGCAAGTGGGATAAGGAAAGGTTTGATTCTGTAAAGAGAGACAAGTTTTTTATTAATGGTTTTGATAGTTTGATTGATATGCACATTAAACTTCAGGTTGTTATCAACTATGACACCCAGTAGTTTAGTATGGGATTCTGGGAAGATGATAGCGCCATTGTTAGCGGTTATGTTGAAGGATGGCAGGGGGTTCCTGCTTGTGGGGGAGAAGAGGAGAAGCTTAGTTTTGTTGGGGTTTAGGATTAGATGTTGATTGGACAACCATTTTTCCACTGTATTTAAGGTATTTTGGGTTAATGTGAATAAAGTAGCTGGTGAGGTGTCAGAACAAATCAAGGTGGAGTCATCCGCATATTGAATGCAGGTAGCATCTGGGATGACTGAATTAAGGTCATTGATAAAAATGGAGAAAAAAAGGGGTCCTAGTATTGAGCCCTGGGGGACTCCTAATGTGATGGGTTGGCAAGATGATAGCTTGTCCTGCCATAGGACTACCTGCTTCCTGCTCTGCATGTAGGATTGAAACCACTGGAGTGCATGGTTGTTTAAGGAGAAGGCCTTCAAGGTATTTATAAGCATTTTGTGGTCAACTATGTCAAAAGCCTTGGCTAGATCTAGAAAGAGTGCTGAGGATAGTTTGTTATTATTGCAGTTGTGGTTAATGACATTAGAGAAAGAGAGGAGGGCAGACGTAGAACTGTGGTGTGGCTTAAAACCATGCTGAAAGTTGGACAACAGCTTGCTCTGTGTGAGGCAGTGCATAAGCTCTATGTTTACACACTTCTCTATAAATTTAACTAGAGGTGACAGAATAGCTATGGGACTAAAGTTTGACAGTTCAGTGGAACTGCCTCCTTTATGGAGAGGTATGACATGGGAGATTTTCCATATAGTGGGTACAGTAGCTTCAGATATTGCTCTGTTGATCAAGATTGAGATGGGGTATGCTATGGTGTCAGCAGTCTTTTGCAGATAGCCTGCTGTGAGGAGGTCAGCAGCCAGGGTGGTGGGTCTTAGTTTCTTAAGTAAGGCATGACTAAGTTGAGTAGTAACAAGTTGGAAGATACAGTATGTTTGGGTACTGGGTGTGGCTGCATTAGAATTAGAGCCATTGGGAGAGAGTTGGCTGGCATGAGACTGGATAGTCTATTTGAAGAAGCTGTTGAAATTATTAGCAATGTCTACTTGGGATTTTTGTTGGGAAGCTGAGGGGGGTGGAGTGGCAGTTTGACCTGGGTGGATAAGTTTGTTTATTTCTGCCCAGAACTTTTGAGGTTTGTTTTGGTGTTTTTGAACTAGATGGTAGTAGTAGTTCTTTTTGTCTAAGGTTATGGATTTTTGGTGTCATTCCTTAGCTGTCTGAATCTTAGTTGATCAAGTGGGACTTTTGTTTTTCGGTAGGTGGCCCATGCTTTGTTTCTGAGTGAAATTTTGGTTTTGGTATCTTTAGAAAGCCATGGTACAATATTAACTTTGGTTCTAATAGAGCGTCTGGGAACATGGGAGTTAAGAATAGCAAGGAATATGGTGTTAAAGTATGCTACTGCTTCAACTAGGGGGAGACATTTTAGTACTGACCAGTTGCATGCCTTAAGTTCATTTTGAAACTTGGTGAGAATAAAATTCTTGTTATTTCTTAATGTTCTATAGGTGGGTTGGTAGGAGCAGTATACTTTGAGCTTGATTACATAGGTGAGACAGTGGTCACTTAGGTCATCAGGCAAAGTGCCTGATTTATAGGATTGAATATGGGTATTGATGATTATCCAGTCTAGGGTACTTTCCTTGTTATTGGATTTTCCTGTCCTGATGGGGAGGTTATGATTTCAGTAAATCCATAGAGGTTTATGTGGGTTGTCGGGGTTTCACAAGAGCAAGTGTTCCAGTCAATGTTGAAATCCCCAAGAACAAGTGTTTCTTGGGGGTAGTTATTGGATAACCACTATAAAAAGTCTTCTAAGGTTTCTGTGTTCCTCCCTGGGGGAATGTAGATGCAGACAATGTTCACATTTTTGTTTTTATTAATTTGTAGTTTTGAGATAAGAATTTCAGCATTATTGAACTGGGGTGATTGTTGGGTGTCTATGCTGACAGATAGGGTAGACTTGTAAAGTATGGCTATGCCACCACCCTTTCTGGTGGTATGGTCTAGTCGAAACATATTGTACCCTGATGGCACAATCTGATGATCCTTGGTGGCAGGCTTTAGCCATGTTTCTGTTAGGCTTAATATATCTGGGGAATGAACAGCTAAGAGGGCATGCAGGTGTTGAGTTTTGTTATTTATGCTCCTAATGTTTAGATGGCAGGCCAGCAATGAGTTAGGAGGTCTATTTGTTGGAGTTATGGTGGTAGGGGATATAGTAGGGGGGTTAGGGTCAACAGGTGGGCATGGACCAGGGTTTGGGTGGATGTTGCCGTCCATTGTGAGATTGCAGTGCATCCTGAGTATAAGTTTTAAGATTTCGAATATAGTTTTGTAATAGTGTCTAGTTTTAGGACTAATGTAACTAGGTCTAGTAAGATGGTAGTATTTGGGGGTTAAGGAGGTAAGCATGAAGGAGGTGAGTAAGGGTGCATTATTATCTATTGTAGATGGGATGGATGTTTGGAATTTAGGGTAGTGGGAACCTGGGTGACCCTGACATTCGTAGGCGGTTAGGAGATATGGGATGAGTAACAGGGTTAGAAGTAGAGCTAATAAGACTATTTTGGGTGATAGCATACCTACTGAATGAGACTTGAAACTTAGGCAAAAGGAATAAAAGAGTTAGAGGACTGATGGTATCAGGATGAAGGTGGTGCTGTTTAGTGAGAAGTGGTTACTGATTGGTTTAAAAAAGTGGGGTGTGGTCCATTACCAATATCTTTAGCAGCACCAAGGGTGGGAGGAATTTGGGGGCAGGGTGGGTGTGAAGTGAGCCTGAGTGAAGCTAGGGCAAATGAAGCAGGGATGAACCAAAGGGGGGTGGGGAAAAAAGAAGGCAATATGAGTGGTTAGAGGGGAGACCTTGATTGACTCAGTACATCACACCAGAGGTAAGTTGAATGTAGGGGCCCAAAATCTGTACTCAGCACTTTAATGTTACCTGCACTCAGCACTTTAATTCTACTTATGTTTCGCAGGAAAGACAGACCAACAGTATACAATTTTGAGGATTTTTACGAGGGTTACTTGTTCAAATGTCAGACAAGTAAGTATAACCTTCAACAGGAATCTATGTCTGAGTGTTAGAAAGCCAGAAAGGTATAAGGTATACCTGTAAAAATTAGGGTCAGAGAGATAAATGTAAGAGTCAGTATACTTTAGTTACAGGGGAAGAAGGCAAACACTCAAGTTGAAAAGTGCCGTATGGCTGATCAAAATGGTGACTTGCTTAATTACTCAGCACTGTAAGCGAAAGCTTAACAAATGCTTTTTATATGTGTAACCTACTCTGATTAATTGCTGGGAGAAACAATTTTTGTTGTGGTGGCCAATTGCAATCCTGTAGACACTGTTATGCAGGAGCTGCACTATGCTAGTGTAGGTAAATGTAGAGTTCAACTAGGAAAAGAGAACAGCAGAGATTCTAGGGTAAGCATTAAGGCAGCAACAGGCAGTTATTTTATAACAGTACATTCAGAAAGGTTTGGGGGGGAAGTAGCGCACTTCAGAATATACTAGGAATTATAGCTAAGAAACTTAAGCAAGAGAGCAATGCAGCAAATAACAAACACTTGCCAGACCAGAAAAACTAAATCAATTGTTCACAATTATAAAACTGTAAAATTATCGGTAAAAGTAATTCAGGTATAGCTTGCACAAGTTATTCAGGTCATAAAATCACTTCTTCAATGTGTGTGTTCAATTTAAATATTAAAAGCATATGCAGCAAGTAGTAGCTCTGATTATACACTTTATTTAGGTACAGGTTCAGTTTAAACACAGATATTACCACAGAAATTCAGTACATTACATCCAACATCCTAATAAATATGCAACAGCAACTGTCTCACAATAGTGCTTTCAATTTGTATTTCCATTGCACAGCAGGGTTGATCACAATTACACAAAGATAATTAGACTATTGTGGAAAATGGCCAAAACTCATCCATTTTTTTCAATAGGATGTGAGATGCCATTTAGTATCACTCAATGTTAGTGCAAGATACTTAGCATTTTGCAAATGTTGAGAACAAAAATTAAAGTGTTTTTTATCAACCATTTCTGGCCACATGTATGGTGCGTTAGTCTATTTTTTGAAAATATTAAACTTGTAAAAAAGGTGTTGATAAGGCAGTGCTGAAAATGGGGGGCAAGACACAAAGGAAAGAATAAAGGAATGTGCAGGATGGTAGTGGAGAGCACCATAGCTCTCCAAATCATCACAACTTAAATGTATACTTGTAACCAGAATTTCATTAATTTGAAGAGCTACCACATCACTGCTGGGTGACAACAGCAGAATAATGTTGTATATCCAATTGGACAAAATAAAGTGTGTCAACCAGACACATAGTTGAAGTGAAGAGCTATGTATTGGAAGTAGCCTTCTTTGTGGAACAGGTGCCCATTTTTTTATTTTTTTTAGAGAGAGGATTGTTGGGAAAGATTACTAGGAATATGAGGAATAGCTATGGTAGGTTAGGTAGCAGTAACATATATACAGAATTTGCAAGACAGATAGAGACAGTTGTTGTCTTTCTGCTTTTCCCATTGAGGGGTCGCCACAGCGGAACTCCGGTCTGCTAATGATTGGCAGTAGATTTTCATGAACGCCGAGGTGGCAGCTTGACGTTCAACCTTCAATGAAGGCATGCCCATTTACACATGTCTTTTGAATCCCCACCCAACCACGGGGAGGACATGCAGACTCCACACAGAAGGCACTCCCCACACTCCAGCCGAGAATCGAACGGGAGAACCTCTTGCTGTGAGGCAACAATGCTACCACTGCACCACCACAGATGTGGATAGTAATGGGCATAAAATGTTGGGAGGCACCATGTTTGGGGATATGTAGGGGACATTGGAGATACATCTATGTCCTACTTGAGCACAGTGAGAATCTAGTCCTCACCCTTGGAATTGTCATCATCATCTCCTGTTGCAGATCCCTGGGTCAGTGTTGGGTATGCCATAGACTTTGCAATTCAATGCAGGACCTTTTCTACTCTACTGAGACACCCCTCCATAATTTCATCCACCAGCCATGTCAGCTCCTGATGGGCGACGAAATCCCTACCTCTAGTACTTCTGTTGGTGAGTACCACTGCACCAGCAGTCAGGGCAGAACTACTGAATCAGTTGGAGCAGGTAGTAGCAGAGTTTTGGAGGCAATGCTGACAGGTTGGGAACTGTATGTGCTGGGTATGATGAAGCTGCCACATGCAGCTATGATCAGTTTAGCTCCCTGTGCTGATGGTCATTTGTGCTGTAGCAGCAATTTTTCCACACGGGGAAAAAAAAAATATATATATATATATATATATAGAGAGAGAGAGAGAGAAAGAGAGAGAGTTAGGGTTAGAGGAGAGAAAACTTAGATAAATACATCATTGGCATGCCAAATTAATATTTCAGTATATAAGCAAACATGACACATAACTATCTTAACCTTTGCCATATCCATAGATGATACAAAGGCATTAATATATCAGAAAATGAAACAATCTCAGTGCAATCAGAAATAATACAGCAGCAGTTAATTGTCTATGAAATATTTCATATATACATCCAGTTAGAAAAAAAATTAATTTTTAATGTTATTTAATATTGCAGTAAATATTTTTTGCATACTATCCTGCAATAAAATCTATTTGCGTGCTTGGATATGAACTCACACACAGCTAAGTTGATTTACTCATTGCCTAATGCAATAATCAGGAGTTACAGGATCAGGCTTGTACATTTGATATAATGGTTAGGTGTGAATGCTCAAGCTGATATGGACTGATGCCCTGAAATTTAATAAGATTAAATACATTGCACAGGTACTATGATTTTCCTTGTATTCATAGCTGATACATACTTACCCTATCCATTTCTGTGGTGAACTAATCTTTTCTGATGTGACTCTTTATTCTGGGTGACCTCTTCAACAGCTGGACTGAATAGAAAATACAAAAAAGCAGCACAATGAATAACTGTATTGCCTGGTCAGTCCATGGTATATTATTGATTGATGATGGGTCAGTGTACTGATGCAATTCAGGGGTGTTTCTTGTCCTAAATGCAGCCTCCCATCAGCTCAGGAGGACCTGCTTGTTCCTCTAAACGTCACTAAAATGATGATGATATTGTTGTCCAGTGCATGGAATGTTACTTGCACTGGAGGCAACCTTGCCCAAGCCATTTCAAGCCTCAGCCTTGTACTAAGACTCAATATTGTCCCCTTGCAGAAGCTGGTGGCTGTAGTGTTTTATTGGAAGGACTAAAAAGAGCCTGGATACCTCAACACCTCACCTTTGGGCTCTAAATGGAGAATCACATTCATTTTCACCTGCCATGTCTTCTGTAAAGACAATTAGAACTATATGCCTGAATTTGCATCCAATTCAAATCTCATGCATACCAGTCTGTGCACAGTGATGGACAACCTTGCAGCTGCATTTATGTAATTGAAAGCACAAAAGTGGCCTGTCTGAGAAATTGGGATTGATTCTTTCAAAATAAGATGAATTTGTGAAATGTGGTAGTAAGACTTGGCCATGTGTGATGTTGACTGTACTTACACAGGTTCCACTGTTGTTGTTGTTGTGTCTTTCGGCTTTTCCCAGTTAGGGGTCGCCACAGCGGAACTCCAGTCCACTAATGACTGGCAGTAGATGTTTACATGCTGAATTACCTACCCTGATGCACAACCTTTAATGAAGGTACACCCATTCACGCATGTCTCCACACAGAAGACGCTCTAGTTGAGAATCGAACAGGACAACATCTTACTGTGAGGCGACAATGCTACCGCAGCACCACCACCGCATAAAATCAACTAATCCTTTATGATGTTAGTGGTAATTATTGTTATTTAGAGTTAAAATTTATGAACTGGTACATAATGGCTTGGTTTAGCATACAAAATAAAAACATTGAGTAATACCACCTGGGAATTAAACCAATTACTACATAAAGATAAAATGCTAAATGTTGCTTTTTAACTGTCAATGCCATAGAAGAACTAATGTTTTTAACTTATAAGTTGAGGTGTAACAATTTCAGCATGAATAAAGGTGTAATTAAGACATGCTGTATGTGACTATCACTTGTCTTGTTACTGGAGTTATAACTAAAAGTCAGTATTTTTATATAAATACATTTCATATGCATACAGTTGTATGACCTGAGAAAAGCATTTTGGGGTAGGTGCTACACATACATTTGATGACATACTGTACTACTCACATAATAATTATAGGTGATGAATCATACTTTTTTTTAAATAAATGCTGTGCATATTGTATCTATGCAACTGTAGTTTAAATTAAATATCCTCATTGCTATGCTTAACATATTTTTTACAGATTATATTTGAATTGTGTAGCAATCGTTACACATAGTTGTGCTGCAAATTAAGTCAGTTTTACTTCATGTTCACTTTCTAACAAACATTATGTGACATTACTTATTCTGACCCACTCAGTAAGTCTAATTGGAATCTGGATTCAAACCCTGCATTACCTCTGATTTTTCTCTAAACTCACTGCATTAACACCTTGAGCCACAGAAAAAAGTAATCTGCAGGAGAATTTTCTTTATTCAATATTGTTCCGAGTGCAGATGGAAGCGCAATGGTGACAATCTCATGTGTGTTGCTGATGGCAGCCCAAACTAAATTTTGAGTTCTTACCTTCAGACATAAGCCATCATTGCTCACAACCAAGTGGTAATCAAATGCAAAAGCCAAAAATAAATAAATAAAATGAAATAAAATCAAGTAACAAAATAATCTAAGTAAAAGTGTATCTAGCAATGAGCACAGCACTTATGATATTAAAATGAAATATTCACCCTTTAGACAGTATTTACCACATGGTAAGTAGCATTTCTTTTACACAACATCAGTCTTTCATGTAATGACAATTCCTGAGAAAGGGGTCATGTAGGATATCGCATAAGGTTCATTTTGACACATCATGTACAATTAGTGACAAAGTTTTAAAGAAGTGTATTAATGTCATGATTACCACATGGGAGACATGGATAATTAATGCAGAATCTATTACAAATATTTAAAATAATGTTTATGATTTTATTTTTTCACACTTTAGTTAATGTCATTTTTACATCATTCATTTCTAAATTTGGTACTACTACTAAGAATAATCCATTTTCCAAAAGGGAAACATTTATGTCATTGTGAATAATACCATACAATTTTCAAAAACTGGAATCAAAGCCTGCATTAATGCTACTTGCACATACGTTACTGAGTTAACTTGTTGAGCCACAGAGAAAGTTACATAAGAATTCTCTATTTGAAAATCACAACTGATTATTTTTAGTCTGTTTAATTTCTCCAAGTCTTTTGGGTTTATCTAATACCATGAGAGGAATTGAACCCTTTCCTAAGTCAAGCTATGATAAAAGTTAATCAAATCTGTGTTGTTTCACTCACTTATTTTAGCCAAAAGTGCTCTTCACAGCACCTGTAATATGCCCAGAATGTATTCATTCTGTAATTTATACAGAGTTGCATGTAACAGTAGCACATCTAAATGCAGCTGTAAATTCTTTTTATGAGGCCCATTGCTACTACTACTAATGGGGCAGTATAGGAATCCTTGCTCCACATTGCCTAATTTCTGCCTGCAAATCTTGGTATTTTATGACTTTGTGTCTCTGTACATAAGACACTGTAATCTCTAGGTGTAACAATTTTAATAATCAATGCTATTTTTACCTTCTTTACAAGGAGTATTATATCTGGTTTTCTTGCATCTTTTTTTGAAGTGTTGATAATGGTGATCCCATATGATATAAACTTCATCACTCCTATAAACCTTTGTGGCTCATGTTTCCATGCTTCTCAACTACATCATTAATGTAATGTTTGCAAAATCCCCAATGCAACAGTATTGCCACATTATTATGACTTTCAATATACAGACCTTCTGCCATTAGTGTATCACTCCCAGCAACAAGATATGTGACTGTTTCCAGTTCTGTTTTATAAAACCTGCATTGGTTTGTTTCTCCCATACGTTCAATGAATATGTATGTAGTCCGCTATCATGGGCCATCAATATTAACCGTTCTTCTTTTGGTTTAAATTCACCTTTATTTATCCATTCCTACATCAAATCCTGATCAACATGAGGTTGCTCCTGGAGTTTTATATACTTGCAAATATATTTAGCCTTTTCCACATTTTTCCTTTTCTCATCTGATTGCTGTTCTTATATTCTTTCTTTTTTATGGCACATTCAGGGGCAGCCTGATTTTTGTCTACTTTCGATTTGATTTCTATACCCACTTGACATCTTGACATCAATATGCTTCTGCTGAACTAAGCTGGGAAGCTATCTTAGACTTATCTTCCTCATGTTTTAAAACTTTCACTATGTTTGGATCTGGTGAGGTCAGCTGATGTGTATGTAGTTCTATGATTGCAGATCTATACATGTAATCAATTTTAAGGAGGCTCAGATCTCCTTCAGAATGAGGAATGTATAACCTTGGTATATACTGATTTTTATTTATCATTGGATAATCATGAAGCATTTTTTCCTGTTTTCCTGTCTGACTGATTCAATACCTTTTTGGGGCCAGTCAATCACTCCAAAACTGTAAGCTAGAACAGGAATAGAAATTTGGTTTATAGATTGGACATTGTTCCCAAATATCAGGGCTGTTTTCAGTATTAAGTTTAGTCTTCTAAAGCATTCCTTACTGACTTTTGTTTGAATTTGTTTGTATTTTATTGTTGATCCTTCATCAATTCCCAAATATTTATTCCTTCCATCCTGTGCAAGTTCCTTTATATCACATTTTTGCCCAGACTGATCTTTTCGTGGTGCTGCAGCTTTCCTCCTTTAATTGTTGCTTTTGCACATTTATTAAGATCAAATCACATTTTTATATCATCTGAGAAAGTTATGACCACTTGTAGATGTGCTTTCAGATCCTCATCTGATGAACTGTAATGTTTTAAGTCATCCACAAAAAGAAGATGAGAATTCTTTACAATTTGTTGTTTTTCTGGGAACCAAATTGCAATTATGACCAAATCTGTTAAATAGACATCTTAAAGGATTAAGGGTAAGACAAAAGAGCAGTGGTGACAAAGAGTCAACATGGAATACCCCCCTTTGAATATTTATCCCTGGAATATAATCTGTCTTTTATTATGGCTTAGCTGTAAAGTGGTTTGCGATTGTTTCATGGTCACTGTAATGTAATTGATCAATATATGGTGTATCTTATATAACGGTTATACACTGGTAAGCACTCCTTTATCCATGAATGTGGGATGCTCTCAAATAATTTTTTTTAATCTATTTTTGTTCCATATGACTTTCTTTTGTAAGTCTTTTGTTCTATTGCCATGACTGAGTTTTATTCTAAGTGGCTATAAGCTAAGTCATCATCAATTCCAATATATAGTTTATACATCATTGGATAGCAATTTATTGGTGGATAGTTTTTAGGATATCTTGCAGGTTCAGTCTTAAGGAGGAGTATCATTTTTCCGGTCGTTAACCAGGTTGGTGTCTGTGATATGCATATAAGTAGTTCTTACAAAGGGCTAAATCTTCATGTTAAGAGATGTTGACACTTTTAACCAGAAGTTAGGTACTGCATCTGGGCCTGAGATTTTTTATTTAGGAGCTTTTCTTAATTTTTTTTCAATTTTTCTAGTTGGTACTTCATCCCAATTCATACCCTATACATTTGAACTTCTTATCAATTATTTTGCTTCCTTTATCCATTCAGCATCTTTGTTATATTCCAAAGGTCTTCATATCTATTTCTGCAAAATGTGTCTATTTCTTCTTCTTTTTTGTTTTTTATATTTTTTTGTGGTGTTTTTATTCTTTTTGCTTTTTTTCCCAATTTTCTATATGGACAGACTAAAAAACTCCAACTATTCTCTGTCTCATATCGCCTACTTAGAGACAATCTCTGCTTGACATACAAAGCCATGTCTGACCCAGCTCTGTTATAAATGCTACATCTAAAGAAATTCCAATCCCTCTGCACCACATGCTCCTGAGACCTCTTCCTCATTACCACAGTCAAGAGAACATGCTGGAGGGACAGATTTCCTAATCCAGAGACTGCCCGTGCTATGGAATAGACTTCTCATACATGCTAAGTAGAGCAACTCACTGGCCCTCTTCAAGAGAAATCTTGATGAGTGGATGGGAAATAAAAAATTCACCCCAGGGATCACTCCAGTGACTTTACTCAACAGAGGCACTGGGAACTAAGGTGGGGTGGCACAATGCCAGGGTCATCCTATGGGCTAGGCTTGTAAAGGCTGCAGGGCCATTAGCCTAGTACACACCTATGACCCTATGCACCTATGTTCTGGGTCAACAATAAATTGCTTATTTTGTACTTTTCCTTTATATTTATCTTCATACCTTCTAAGTTTGTCTACCTGTGCTGATATCTTTAATTTATTTGCAATAGTACATGGCAGATGCTGCTCTGTTCTAATACTATGCATTGCTTTTATCACATCTATCTTTTTTTTGTATTTTTGTTTATGTATTCCTTCTTCGATCCTCTTCTAATAGTGACACATCTTATCTTAATTGCCTTATAGTTTTCTCAATTTGATGTTTCTATGATGACATTTGATTTCTTTCACTCCTTTACCTCATTTCACTGTATTTGTGTGGCAACATTTTATCTGTTATTAA
Source organism: Protopterus annectens (assembly GCF_019279795.1). Lineage (NCBI taxonomy): Eukaryota > Metazoa > Chordata > Ceratodontiformes > Protopteridae > Protopterus > Protopterus annectens. The sequence goes on from NC_056744.1 coordinate 193,837,820, forward strand.
TTTAGCTGCACAGTAATGTATTTTATTTACTTCTGTTATATTACATGAATATCTGTTAATAATCTTCACTGGTGTATTCATTTGTTTTATCAGACGTCTAACAAGTTGGGTCTTATTGACTTTCTGTAATCTTTTACTTCATTGATTTTAATATATCTATCCATGTCTATTATAACAGATAACTTTTCCCTTAGATCATTTTCTTATAAATCAAGGGCACATTCTTTGTTCTCCTTTTCCTGCAGGCATTCTACAAAACATTCCAGAATATCTTCCTGTGGCATATTTTCTTCAGATGTATCCTGCATCATCCATTGCTCTTTCATATGGGGAATCACTGGCCTATCACTCTGCAACACCACTGACTATGTTGAAATTGACACCATTTCCATCTCCTTCCCTTGCTTTGCAACTCCAACTGAACTTTTGTACTGGTTCCTGCTGAAGGCTCCAGAGTATCTTGATGTGTTAAGTGACCGACTGCTTCCCATTCCACCTGTTTCTCCTTAATTTGGGAATGTATTGCCCAATTATGCTGTGATACACTAAATCCTTCACTTCACAGATAACCCATAACTTCAGTTTCTATTTCTTTAACTTCTCCGTTACTAATCCTCTTTATACTTTCCCTATTTGTTTTCTTATTTTTGTATTGTGGAATTTTCCATATCAGGCTGCCTTTATTTGTATTTCTCTTCAAATATCTGTGGTGCTGCTTTGTTGTGTTGATTAGTTTTGCTTTATCCTTTGCATAAATATTGCACCATATTGAATCACTTTTTCTTTGCCATGCCCATATTTCTTCTTCAGATGTCTCCCACTCCACCTGTTTCTCTTTAATTTGGGGACTCATTGTTCCATCATTCTGAGATATAACCTGTGTTAGACTTTCTGCAGTAAATACTTTACTTCACAGGTATTCCATAACTTCAGCTAATGTTTGTATAACTTCTGCTTTACTAATCTTCTATTCTATGTTCCTTTTTTGTAATTTTGTGATCTTACTTGTTGCATTGTGACAGTTTCCATATATGGGTGTCTTTGGCTATATTTTTCTTCAAATATCTTTGGAGCTGCTTTTTGTATTGATTAATTTGGCTTCCTCCTTTGCATAAATATTACAGCATATCAAATCTTTCTTTCTTTCTCGTGCCCATGTTTCTTTTTTATCCCTTTCAATAATCTCTAGGTTTTATTCTTTATATTTTCATACATCCTCAGTCATTTCATTTTCAAAACAGCATAACGTTTATTGGTCTATATAATGTATTTCATGGATCTGTTGTATTAATGAGCACAAATCTGCATTTGAAACTTTTGACAGTTTTTTTTGGTACAAGTATTTTTCTTTCCTCTAATTTCTTTCTTAATCTTTCTGAATATCTTCTGTCTAATTCTGGGCTTTTTGCATAATAGTAACTATACATATTTTTTTCCCTATCCTCAGTAGTCCACTCTATCATCTTTATGGCTTTTTTTGACCTGTTAGTTCTTGTGGCTTTTGTGGACTACTACTTCCTTCTACAATGGGGGGGGGGGGTTATCCTCCTCCTGAGCCTGGCCTAACCCCATTGCAGGAATTTTTCTTCACTGCCATTTTTTCCAGTCCTGGCACTGGTGTGCATGCCAAGATCGGACACTTTTTTATCACAGGACTTGTGCACCCAGCTATATTTTTAGCCTACTTTTGTCTCTGATACATGATATATTAAATGCAGTCTATATATCAGTGTCATCTTGGTGAGATTAAGTAAAAAGAAGGTCTACCCCGTGAAGATATTCACTGAGACTTGAGGATGAATTCAATTCCAGCAATACTACTCACCTTTGCTTGCTGATTTTATCCATTTGGACATTTTAGCTGTATACATATGAAAACATTATTTGAATTAACTATGATCAGTGTTATGCTTAACAGCAATTCACACAGACTGTAGGTAATTTATTTAACATTCATTAGCCTGAGTTGGGTTGATCAATTCATAATAATATTTCTGTGACGCTATTTATTCTGGCCCCATCAGTAAAATTATCAATAGTCTGGATTCAAACACAGCATTACTTCTGCTCTTTCACCAAACTGACTGCATTAAAACCTTGAGCCACAGAAATAAGTACTTGATACATACATTTTTTTTTACTGAGTTGTGTCTGAATTCCTGCTGGAAGCACACTACCACTAGTCTTATTTGTGCTGTTGATAGCATTTTAATTACATTTTGAGTTTTTGATGTGCAAAGTGAACCACTGTTCACTGCTAGTGACCACTGACAGTCATTAAGGCACAACGCCTTTGCACAAAGGATGAAGCCAAAAAAAAAAGAGAGAAAAGGAAAAATGTGTCTTTGTGATGATTTCTCAAATCTTTGGTCTTATACCATAAAGATGTGGACATTATGGATCCCTAGTGTCACATAAAAATAATCCTGTTTAGATCTGAACCTTGTTATGATGGCATTAACATTAAACACTGGCAACACTAACAGTATGTACACATACAGAGAGGAGTTTATGAGACAGAAAAAGTGTTGCAAAGATTCTCAAGCTTTGACATTCTAATAATTTATATTTCTGCAACAATATACCCATTTTATCAAATATGTTATTTGTCTTTTCACAGTTGATGTCAGTTTGGTTGTGATATTTGCAACAATTAACCTAGGAAAGCATGTTACAATAAGAAGAAATGCTTGCAATGCAAAACTGCTTTCCCTTTCTTTTGCAAACAGTATTGTGTTTTGAAACATTTTTATATATGTCTGCTTAGTATGGCTCTGTTTTATGTATTTCACATTACTTGCACTTTGTAACCACAGACACCTTTACTTCTTAAGCATATATTTCTAAAAGTGTTTTAAAGTTTATATCCTAATTACATCTGTGTAACCTCAAACTTATTTTGTAAGTTTATTCTCCTTGACACACCCTCTGAAAGTGTACATCAAAGTGGCAGGAGTGCTAAATATTCAATTATTCCTACACTACTGCTAATGAGTAACACATAAACACCCTTGGCAAGCCCCTCTTCTCAATACTCATTCTTATACTAATAAGGCACCTGAGAGCAATGTGTAGGTCCTAAGAAGATGTTTTCCAGTCCTACACTTTGAGCAGATTGTGTGATTCATGAATGATAATGAGTTGACACCTGATTTACATATTCACAGTGAAAGACAGGGGTTAATATGCACTACATAAACACAAGATGGTGTTAAGGCACTTGTATTGTAGGGGAGACTGCTTAGTGTAGTCCTGAAGGCTGGAACATAAGCACTGTAGTGTCATTCTACAAAAACAAATTGGGCATTCAAAGCTCTGGGAAGAACAGAGGTATCAGACCCCTGCCACACTATGTGAAAGTGACAAAGAAGTTGATTGATAGCCAGATATGCAGATTAGTAGAAGGTAAGATGTGAGATGAGCAGTTCAGATTTAGATCAGGATGCAGAATGACTGACCTGATATTTTAAGTGTGGCAGGTAGTCTTTAAGAAGCTAGAGATGAGGAAACAGTCCAACTGGCATTCCTAGTCCTGGAAAAAAGCACATAACAAGGTCCCAAGAAAGCTGATTCGAGCAGGCCTGTGATGGTTCAAAGTCCTGGATTAAAAGAATTAGAGCAGGCTATGTACAGGACCCAATGACACAAGTATGAACACTATTTGGACTCACAGAAGGGCTCCCAGTGGGAGTGAGTGTGTATCAGGGTTCAGCTCTGAGCCCACTACTGCTCATACTGGGGATGGACTACATTAGCAATCAGGTAGGAGGAAACAGATCAACAAAGATAGATTATACAAAGATGTGGTATTACAGGCATACACCAATCAATAATTTCAGTAAATGACAGGAGAATGGAATGCAAAACTGGAGGAACATGTGAAGAAACAGAGCACAGAAAAGACAGTTATCATGGCAGCAAATGGAATAAATCAGACAAAACCAAAAAATTAGCAAGAAAGGAAGATAGTGAAACCAGTTTATAGCTTCAGATATCTGAAAGGAGTGGTTGTGAAGAAAGAAAGTCTGAATGAGGAGGTCAAGCTTGAATCAGAGGGGCTTCAGCCATCCTGACATAGAGTGCCAAGGATAGTGTGTAACAGAAGAATGCCAAAGAACCTGCAAGGTAATGTATACAAAACAAAGAATAATTAGTACTACTGATTGGTACAGAAACCTGGGTAGTGAAGTCATAAAACGTTGAAACTACATGTGATGGAGATAAAGTGCCTGATGTGGGTGATGGGATGCACACTGTGGGACAGATGAAGAAATAAGGACATTAGAGCAGAAACCAAAGTAGCTCCAATTGCAGAAAAGCTGAAAGAGAAAAGATTTCAGCTGTTTGGGTACATGCACAGGAAAGTGGATGATGATTGGGTGAAGAAGATCTGGGAGAGATAGGACAAAGGTAAGAGATATTGACACTAGAGAAGGTAATTATTTCTTTTATGTAGATGCTCATACTATTATAATGCTATAATATATCAGGATGTTTTTTTTTTTTCTCTTTCTTACCTGTTGTTTGAATAATAGAAGACAATGCTGACCAAATACTGGATCCTCATCCTATCTTATGAATAATAGTTTTTTTCATATGTGATTTGTATTGTTTAATTAGAGGTGCACATAGAAACTGAGCAAGCTAATTACTTATATACTTCAGAAATCTGTAGCTTTCTTTCATCTGTGAATATTTATATCAGGATATCTTAGCTAATACCTTTAAGTAGTTTCTAGTTAGTTCATCAGAAGTACCGAAAACTCTTTACATGTTGTTGCATATTTTTTATATGATTTATTCAAAGAATAGTTAATACAAGAGATGTTGATGAACAGTAGTGTTTAGTAGGGAATGTTTAGATTAGGCTTTGTAGAATTAATTTTAGTTTATATAGGTTCTGCTTATGCTATATATTTGTGTTATTATAACCTGAAGAACATTCGTAGGTTTATGTTATTAATCATTATAATTCCTTACCCTGTACATGACCTATACATGTCCCGGTCCGAGGGTAGAGTGGATAGGTACTGGTATGGGATGGGATTTCAAGAATGCTTCCAAACTATATATATCTTTAAACCGTTTTTGATTACATTCTATTTCTTTTTTTTAAATGTGTCTAACATTAAATAACATATTGAAATGTGGGAAATAGACTCATGGAACACAAAAGGGCTCCAGAACTTAAAGAAGAGGAAGTTATTACTTTATTTTTGCAGGCTAGGGCGTGTTTTATATTACTTCAGGAAACTCATCTAACTAATGATCAATCGGCAGATATCAAGAAAAAGAAATGGATTAGAGAGGTTATAGCCTCGGAAGGTAAAACTAATAGTGCAGGGGTAGCTATAGTTATTAAAAATCAAGACCAAGGAAAAATTTTGGACTCTAAAATAGATAAAGAATGAAGATGGTGCTATGTTATTCTTTTCTCTACTCTCCATGATAAACCTATTTTACTTCTTAACGTATATGTACCATGTAATAATCAGCAATGTTTCATAGCATCACTTTATCCACTTTTAAACCAGTATAATAACTATTATATAATTATAGGAGGGGATTGGAATTCCTATCAGAATCCAAAATTGGATAGGTCTTGTCCACACAGGTCATTCAATAGGCAAGCGGTGGCTGCACTAAGTGATTTAAAAGAAGATTTTCAATTATATGAGCCTTTTAAATATCTAAATAACCACCTTAATACAAATAACTTTACGTTTTACTCAACGTGTCACAAAATGTGGTCTAGAATAGATTTCTTTTTGATTTCAGAAACAATGACTAATTTTGAACCTTTAGTCTTTATACATGCTCGTTATTTATCTGACCATTCAAAAATGTCATTAAGGTTTTCTAAAGATTCCAGATATAATTTGCTACACAGGGGTTATAATTGGGCTTTAAATCCAAATTTGTTAAATAAAGAAGAAATAATACAGGAAATTATAGATGTTCTTAATCGCCTATTAGTTAAACTAGAGAAACCGCAACATCCTCCCGATATTGAATGGGCGACAGTTAAAGCACAAGTAAGAGGGATTTTTTTGCAAAAACCTCATATTACAAACAAATGCAAATTAGAGATGTATAAAAATTGGAAGCTAAAATAAAATTACTTGATCAAGATCTGATTCAGAACTACAACAGTCAAACAGAGGCGGAACTCTTTAAATGTCAAAAAGATATTTTTTTAATTCAAAATAATAGTGACGTTTTACGAACATAAAATGTTAAGAGAGATATGCCAATCATATTCAAATGCCATCAAGGGCATTAGCTAGAATTATTAATCAATCGAAAACAGCATCCTTAATCTCAGAAATACATTTGGACAATACAGTATTCTCTAAAACTGAAGATATTGTTAATGTTTTTGAATATATTTATGATATTTTAGGTATTTGTGCTGAAATTTTAATTTTAGATATTTATGCTGATCCAAATGATTCATCCTTAAATAGGTCTGATAAAGAATTTTTCCAAAAAAATCAGTTTTCCAAAAATAGATGATAATTCTCAAAAAGATCTAATTAAACCTATATCGGATGAAGAAATAATACATATAATTAAAAACTTCAAATCATATAAGGCACCGGGTCCTGATGGTCTGACTGCTGAATTCTATAAAACTTTTTGTGATACTCTTGGTAAAATACTCTCGCATGTACTTAATTACATAATTAATAATAAAATTAATGACCCCCACTTTAATGCGTCAAAAAACATTCTTATACCTAAAGTAAATGCTGATGCCCAAAATCCTGATAATTATAGACCAATTTCACTATTAAATGTAGATATGAAAATTTTGACCTCTATTCTGGCTAATAGATTGAAAAAAATAATGAATCAAATAATATCTAATGAACAAGCTGGCTTTGTAACTGCTAGACAAACGAGTGACAATAGATTAGCACTTCATTCATTAATTTCTTATGCTAAACAAAAGAATTTAAATATCTATGCACTCATAATTGATGCACAAAAGGCTTTTTATAGGGGTAATATAAATTTTCTGTTTGATACTTTATCATATTTTAATATACCCCAGGAATTTATCTTAATGTTACAAATTATATATAACAATCCTTACACAACTTTATATATTAATAAAAGCTTTTCTAAAAGAATACAAATTAAAAATGGAACTCGTCAGGGTTGTCCTTTGTCCCACTTACTATTTAATATATACCTAGAGCCTTTATTTTTATATATTAAACAGAATGTATATTATAATGCCCCTATACTATACGGAACTAAAATATCTATGGCGGCTTTTGCTGACGATCTTAATATATACTGTACAACACCAATTTCAGACACTGAAAAGTTACTAAAAGTGGTGGAGGACTTTGCAGCAATATCTAACTACAAAATTAATCTTAAAAAAACAAACATATTTCCTTTAAAAACTCCCAAACCCTTTTCGCTTCTGCCATTGGTGGGGCAGGTAAAATCTGAAGATAAAATTAAATACTTGGGTATTACCTTTTCTACAGATGATAAGGATTTTTATATTACTAACATTAAGTTGGTTTGGGATCACATATTATTTGATTTTAGGAGATGGAATAATTTAAAGTTACCTATATTAGCAAAAGTTTCAATTATCAAAATGAATGTTTTACCCAGATTATTATACATTTTAGATCTGCTCAAGTTATAATCTCCAAGAGGTTTTTTAAACAAGTTCATAGGGAGTCGGCTAAATTTATTTGGGACCCAAGAAAGACTAGGATATCATATGATAAATTGATGACCCCAAAAAACAGAGGGGGGTTGATTTTACCAAATTTTGAAACTTACTACTTAATAATAAACTCGAACAGAATCTTAAGAATTGCTAATTACAATACATTTAGTAATAAATGGTCACCAACGTGGGTAATTTTGAATTATAAACATATTTTGAATCTGAATATTAATCCCAAAGCATTACCTTTCTTAGGAAAGGAAAAGTTTAAATTATATGATATAATGGATCACATTAAATTATATATAACATCAGTACAAAATGTATTTCATTCATTAAATCTCATGCAACATATGATGGTCTTCCAACCTTTTCATAGAAATCCTAACCTGAAAATTAATAATAAATTAATAAATCTTAAAAATTTCCCTTTTATGATTAATTTAACTTTACTTGATATATACCCTTACCTAAAGTATTCAACTAATCAAATAAGACAAGAAATAAATCTGCCCAAATCATATTTAGTTATAATGAGACAGATTAAGGAACTTTCCATAAGTTACTTTAAGGATTTCAAAATTAAAGATGAGGATTTAACAAAATGTTCAAATTTGTGGCAAACTCTTCAACAAGATGTTAAATTTATAGCAGCTACAAATAATTTAATAAAATATTTCAAATTTCAAAATACAGTTCTTTTGTCAAACTATTGGAAGGAAAAAAATGCCACTGACAAAAGAAAATCAAATACTAAAAGCAATTAACTTAACAACAAAATCAATATTTCTTCAAAAGTTGATGTATACTCAGCTTATGATATTTAATAATGCTTATTATTCATGCCTTAGATTGCATAAATTTAATTCTAAAAAAATCTCCAAACTGTCCATACTGTAAAGATCAATCAGCAGACCTTCTTCATATGTTCTGGAGCTGCAAGTGTATTTATAAACTTTGGAATTCCTTAAGATTACAACTTCAAAAGATGGGATATCAAAGTTTAACACTTTCATGGGAATTTATGATTTTACATATCCCTCCAAAATAGCTCACTAGATCCCAAATTACTATACTTATTAATATTTTTTTGTTAATGAAACTATATATAGCTACTAACTGGTTAAATCCATCTCAAACGTCATGGGATAACTTTAAGATTCTAGCAATGAGACATATATTAGCCCACAAATTACTTCTCAAGGATCATAATAAAAATATCAATAATCCGAAAATATGGGAGCAAATTTTTAATATTATATTGGCATAATACATTGAACCCAAGTTTACTCTGAGACATATATACCTTATAAGGGAAATTTATTAATAAGTAAAAGGTTGAAATATTTGATCTATGTATAATTCTTTTCATATGTTCTTCTATAATCTGTTGTTACAATTGGAAGCATTCATGTAAATACTGTACATATGTTATTGCGTTATTAGTAGAAACATTAGCTAGAATTTACTGATATTTTTGTTTTGTTCAAGTTTGTATGGAAAATGGCAAAACAATAAAGATTTATTATTGAAAAAAAAAGGACAAAGGTAAGAGAAAATTAGGGCATCCAGCAAATACATGGATGGCTTTTACGACAGAAGACCTTCAACAGTCCGAAATGACTGTCAAAGAAAGTAGCAGAGTGGAATTGATTTAACTAAGATGGTGACAGTTGACTCAGTACTCCAGTGACATTCAGAAAATTAGAAAAAGTAGTTGATGATATTGATTACCTTTTATATCAGTCTTTACAGAGAAATGAAATGAGTGTCCTGTCTTACTCCAGAAAACTGTTAAAGGCTTTGCATTCAATTAATTTTATTTCAATTTAATCTTAATGTGGAGACATTACCATAAAATGTAACAGTCTAAATCAAGCATTAATTTTGCCAATAAGCTAATACAAGTCAAGGAGTTGAACACGTAAACTATTAAAAATATACCTTCCATTAAAATGTTTATAAATACCTTTTACAAAGGTTCAATTTATACGCTCATATTTCTACAAATAAGTCAGGCCATAACAAGTTGTTTCCTATTTACATAAATAGTAATGTATGTCATTGCTTTTGCTGTTACTTCAAATTACCATATATATAGAATCGATGCTGTATTGTTCACAAAGGGATAGAAGAGGTGCTGCATTCTCCTCATCTTGTGGACCACAAATTTATTTAAATAGCATTCAACTTCTTACCAATAAGAATAGTACTGAGAAAGTCAACTGTGTAAGTCCCATCACAAATAACAGATGAAGAAAAAAGTACTCAATATCCATTCAGTTCCCCACACTGCTTCTAGCAGCCTTCTGCTGGTGAGCCATACTTATTTCAAATATTAGAAACTCCTCTTGACTTGTTTATCTCTGAGATGTATTCATCTCGGTTAATGCATAACTTTTTGCCAGTTCTTATTTGTTTATTGAACCTTTTTGAGTTTTATTAAATTTGCCTGTTATCAAATTTCCATCACTGCACAATTGCTCATATTTTTAAATAGTTCATAATGCTTCCAGCGAGTCCACAAAAGTATTTCATACTTATGGAAAGTTAATCCAGAAAACTGCATATATAACCTGCAAAATTCTGGAATCATGTCTGCATTCTGTTATGTATGTCAAGCATGGCTTCTTTTGTTTTTGACTATGTGTTCTATAACCAGTTTTAAAATAATCACTGTTGTCTCCAATCTTGCATCATGTACCTGCTCATTAGATCTATATCAAAAGTTCATCCTTGTCTTAAAAGTCTCACAAAAGACCAATTTATGTTGCAACTATACTGCAGTTACTTTTGAACCAGAGACAAAGGGTATTTCTGCTCTCTTTGTCTTTACTGGGCTTGCTTGCATGCTTACCACTCAAATGATTAAATTTTTCTTATACATAAGCCAGAACATCTTGCCCTTCATCTTTTTTTCCTGGAACTCTGATAATTTGAATATTTTTCCTTTGAATGCCTATTCATGTTTACCCGTTTTTTTCTAACCATCTGTATCTTGGACATTTCAGTCACACTACTCTTTTAATTTCTTTTCTCTCCACAACTTCTCATTGGTGACATCATAGGAGAGCAATGTCTCATCACTCTTTATACACCTTTCCTTAGCTTAGCAGTGTGTCTCTTCACTTTCATTTTAAAGGATTCATATGAGTTTTGAAATATTCTTTAACTGAAACTTCTTCTAATGTTTCATCTTAATGGCCTCCACAAACTATCATCACATTAGCAATATTCTCCAAGTTATCTGCAGACTTATTTTTCCATTTTGTTTTCTAGACCAGGAATTAGTGGGTTTGTGTTCGGCTATTGAAAGAATATTAAATCAAACATTACTCAACAAACAACACTTTTAATGAACAGACATGTCTTCAAAAATAAGGTCATTGAATGACCATAGTTGGCCAACATAAAGGAATCGTGATCTACTACTAGCCTACCGGTAATTTCGCTTTAAAAGAACCTGCCTTTTCCTCAATTTAGTGGACTTTGGAGTTGGTATATATAATTAGCCGAGGGTGTGTGAGGGAAGTGAAGCTCAGGTATATTTGAAACTGTCACTGATGAGCAGAGGATATATAATGATTAGAGTGCTTGCCTCTCCCCTGGAGGAGTGTTAAGTAGTAAGTGTCCTGATACTTGCTTTGCCCCTGTGCTGTCTATTTTGACTATTAAATGTATTGTATGTTATGTTTCTATTTTTTATGACTACTTAAGTTCTACTACCTGTGTTTAAGATATGTCCTGTCTATAGCAACTATTCATATTTATTTTTGATGTACTGTCTACAGCACCTACTCAATTATTGCATTTATAGTTGGCTTTTGATTAATTATTCAACCTCTAAATGTGTGTCGCTCTCTTGTGGCTTAAGGTTGTATCTAAAAAAAGATCCTGGGATCAGTTCACCTATTTTGTTAGCAAATGTAAATAAACCGATATTTTAGTTCTGCAGAGCTAAAACCAAAGTGGATTTAATAGCACCTTTACTCATTAAAACTTCCAACAACTGTAAATGATGTTCTGTTACTAGTCCAAATCCACTTTCCAGAAGGTTGCATTTTTTACCAGGAATGCAAATGACCCTCAGAAATGTGAACTAAAAACCAGTGGTCTGCCCGAATTTAGCTTTATGGTTTCATAATTACATGAACATTATGGAGATCATGCCCTGCACACATACAAGTCAACATTTAAATGGTACCTATGTTTATTAGATGGCATCGATCAGATAACGTCACGGAAACAATGAATATTCAAAATAACAATATTAATGTACTTTATGGCAGTACAACTGTAAATGGATTAAAGCATGTACAAATATAATTTTATTAATCATGTTTTACAGATGTGGGTATTTAGAAAAGTCAGAATTCAACAAAACATTGCTAAAGAAACTAAAACATCTTTGTCATAGTAATCTTTCAGAAAAGAACAGTTTAGTTTTCTAAGTTAAATCATTTGCAGAGCTGGGAATATGAAATAACAGCATCACATATTTACATGGGGTTGTGTGTTGAGCGAGTTTGCTCCCTTGTTCAAAACACAGTTGTTGAATTGATGTGTTTTAAGGGACTTTCATTACTTTAAATAAGCAAGGCTGATGTTACTATCAAGTGTGAGAAAAACAATCATTGAACTCTGGAATGACTAAAATGTCGGATTTTGATCTGCTTGGTGCAAAATAACTCCTTTAGAGCAACATGTCAAATATGATTCTATACACATTTCCTTTACAGTTTCCTAGTGATGTTACAAGCTCATAGCTGTTTCTATTAAAAGCTAAGTACCCAGTTTAAGAACTTATTGTTACTGATTATACCACACAGGTTCCTTGTGAAATAGACTTGCATGGTATCCTATCATTTTGAAAGTGTGCTCTACAACCCAGAAAACCTGACTGGAATGGATGTATTTTTCTAGCTAGAGTAATTTTTATTAGAAGCAATTAATAAGGGATATCTGTCCTTCAAATTTGTAAGCAGATAATATTCATCTAAATGTAATAGAATAAGCCTAGTTGGATCATAAACAACACAGAAGAGTAAACACAGGCCTTCTCGTACAAATCTGTCCTGAAGACAGAAAAGACCCAAGTTTTTCAAGTATTATCCTCTGTGTTGTGCTACATGTGTAGGCTATAAATTATAGGAATAATGTGCTTCCTCACCTTCACAAGCTGAAGGAAATGTGACTTGTGGTAATATCAGAGCACAGTGTTTTGTTCTAATAGTGGTCTGACAAATGAGACATACCAAGGGGCCATGGCTTCATTCATCCTGGAATGATATAAACAATATCTGGATCAATCATTCCTGTTCAACTAGTTTTCCATTTTTGTTGATGTGTTCTTCCTTAAGCAAAATGGATATGTATTAAGGATGGAAAACTATATTTCCTTGGTACTAAGTTATGCTGTCCACATGTATATTTGATCATCATCACCACAAGTGTTCCTGACTATGCAATCAACATTTTCATTGAAATTAAAATATACACCTGCAGAAGTACCCAGATCCTTAAATAAGGTTACACCTTTAAGTTTTTTGTACCTTAATAAAAGAGAAATGGAAACTTTATGAGACTCAAATAACATTAATGAGTATTTTCTTATGTTAGTTTTAACAATTGCATTTTTACACCATTCAGAAAACATATCTACAGATATTTTTGAAATACACTCACTTTTACGGCAATCATTTGTAGAATATGAATGATCAGCAGACATGTGTAATTCAAAAAACAGATGTTGAACAACAGGGATCCTGAGACAGACAGACTCATGCAACTCATTGCTAGTTGTTGCTTTTAATTCAAAAACATGTTCACATATCAACTGAAACAAACCCATAAGTTGTGCTTGTTCAGTTAGTAAATTAGAGTTAAATACATAAGGATTGCTCAATAAGGCCGTTAGGTTATTTATTAAATGACAAGGGAGAATGCTATCAAAGGTCACAGACAGAGAGAGATCAACGTATATCACAATAATTTGAAGATCATCATCAACCGGTTTACCAGTAGGCCATAAAGACATCTGACATACTAAACTGCTCGGACAAAACTTTGATTCTGTAAAGCCTTACCACGTGATAAGCTTGTCACAGCAAGTAATGAAGAAAAGATAGTCCTGAATAGTAATCTGTCAAAATATTTTCCCATAATGCTTGAGACTGATTGGCCTACCTGATTTGTGCCTATTCTGTCACCGTCCTTATAAATCAGATATACCTCAGCTTGTTTCCAAGAGAAGGGAATTTATCCATACGAAAAGGAAGCATTAAATAAGGTTGATTGAACTGGAGAGAATAAACCCTCAGCTGACAACTCTGATTACCTGGAATACCAGCAGTGCCAATTCTGATTTTACTTTTAAATTTTCTGAGTAGATAGTGCACATCTGAAACAGTATGAATAACACTATGAAGAACCTAACAAATTAACTTTCATTGTTACTTTCTGGGGCCATGTTTGTCTTGAAGTAGTAATAGTACAGGAGTTAGAACCCCTAACCCCTGTCTATCACATACAAAATTAATCTCTGAAAGAAAATTTGTTGTAACATAATTCCCTGAAACTATCTTAAGGTTAATTGCTATACTGGTGCTGTGCATGTTTGTTCCCTGATCAAATGCAAATAGTCCTAAATATTTGTGATTATTTTAAGAATTTTTTTGCAAGACTCTCCACTCATTCTGAATACAGAAAAGAGACTTATGCAGTTTAGTGAACAGCACTTTAAACAAACGAGATTCACAAATTGTACTGTCATAGTTATTTTATAGTGAACAGGCTTGTTCCTTTCAGTTCAGTCAATCCCAGTTTGGAAAGTACTGGAAGTTATTAAATTATATAAAAATATGCATATCAAGAAGATTTGCTGTAAGAAGAAATAAAGAGTTAGAAGACAATAATGCATTATGGAGACTTATGAAGAAAGATATCTAGGTGTGAATGTCATTACCTCCCACTGGGACAATATGTTATCCCCCCTCCTTCCCAAGCAGGTACTTAAAACTTCTTTTGGTCTTAGCTATTACTCATAAAATACATCAAAATGTAAGACTTCAACGTTACAAAAAGAAAGAAAGAAAAGAACACCCTCTTATCATACTCATTGTTTATAACATATACAATGCATATATAATATAGAGGGTCATGATCTGGTCTTTGATGGTAACCATGTTATTTTGTGTTTGAGACATGGATGGCAAGAAATTCACCTCGAAAGTAAAGTTCAAGAGGTGAATCTTGGCACACATGTCAAAAACATATAATAATGGGCTATAATCGCAGAGACCCAATCATAAATCTTTGTAGTGCATGGAATCATATCTACTCCATGTAAAAGCTGTTACGAAAAAAAAAACTGCAGTGTTTTACCAGCTTTAAAAGCCAATAAAGCGTTTAGTGAGTATTGTTGCATAGACAGCAAGTAAGAAAAAGGCAGTTATTAAATACTGCCCTAATTTAAATAAGTTACTTACAGAATAACATCTGCAAACTTACATGGACATAGAAGGAAAGATATTCAGGGACAATGAGAGTGAATGAACATCCCTTCCCTTGTGACTTACTGTAAAAGTGCTTAGGGGGTGCATAGCATTTGTTACATACTTTTGAAAGCACTGTAACAGTCGGGTCTTGCACTACAGAAGTGTGTAACAGGTTTATCTTTTTACCAGTTTTGGGGGCATAATCACAGTGCGCCATCCATGCATCCACAACCCCTTTTTTCCCATTTTTGCACAAGGGGGTCAGGGTGTCACTTTAACAGTAACACTCATCTAGAGCCAAGGTTTACACCGGTGTAGACCCTGTGTCAGTAGTTCTTCCACACCACACACTTGCATGTACACACACACCTACAGCTAATTTAAAGTGTCAAATCCACCTACTGTAAGACTTTGGAAGGAAACAAGACCACCCAGAGGGAACCCATGCAGACTCCACACAGAATTTACTAAAGCTGAGAACAGAACCAGGGAACCTCATGCTCTGACGCAACAACACTACCTGCTGCACCACTGTGCACTACACAATTATTCATCAGTTTCACTCTTCACAAAGCAACATTCTTATTACCTTGTGAAATAGCTTAATCTAGGTGAAATGACACATTTCAAGGAATAATTATGCATTTGATCAGGAATGTATGTGTTAAATCAGTGCTGCCATACACAGCTGTATATATTCAGTATAAGACTCAACTTCTGCTGCAAATATACAACCTGATGCACATTATTCATCAAACACCGAATGCCAGCATTCCTTGTATTAAGACTAGACATGATATAGGCAATGTAGATTATTAACTCCTTTATTACTTTTCATAAAAGAAGTTGGTTTACTTTCACTATGATGAATCTCTCTGCTATTTTATTAAAAGACAGAATCATTTTCCTGTTGTATGTAAACTGCTCTGGACCATTTCTAATGAGTAATGTGACATACCTGTTTCCAGTTTCTTTCACCACCATCATAGTCATCCTGCACAAGATCCCCAAATCTAAAAAATGTGATGCACATTTCATTGAGTTCTTCTGCTTGGCAGTGAATTTATCTTCTTCTTTTACTCTACTTTTTGTTTTGATTGTTGCCTATACAAAATGATATATTTGATGCAATAACCATAATTTAACACTGAACTTCTTGAAAAAAAACAGGTATTGCATTTTTCCATGATAAACTTAATTACAACCTTTTCATTTAATGTCGGTGATAGTAATAAAAACTGCAATCCATTAGAGAAATGTAACCTCAAGCCAATTATGGTATGCATTATTAATCACACTAATTTGAATATTTAAAAATGTTTACAATCTTATCTCAGTTCTAAATTTTTTTTTTTCAAATAGACACAATCCTTCCAACAAAAATGAAAACTAAGACAAAGTGAAAGCCAGGAGGCTGTGAAAGAAACATTTTCCTTTCTCTGGTTCATGAAACTGTAGCTCAGTTATTACTGTACATTAATCTTGCAAAGCTCACAGATATTTTAATGTTGTGTGTGTGTGTGTGTGTGTGTGTGTGTGTGTGTGTGTGTGTGTGTGTGTGTGTGTGTGTGTGTGTGTGTATATATATATATATATATATATATATATATATATATATATATAGTATATATTATATATTCGAATGCTTAAAAGTTTGAATCACTAAAGATTGAATTTTAGTGATCGAACATTCAAATGTTCGAATATATAAAAATAAATAAATAAATAAAGAAAAACTAAAGGGTATAAGCAGGGGGGCAATCCCCCCCACATCCCCACTACTTAAATATACCAACTCCAAGATCGTGCTACAGTGAGGAAATGGGAAATTTTTCATTTCCGCACTGTAGCACACTGAAGTATGATCTCGGAGGTGGTATATTTAAGTAGCGGGGGTTGTGGGGGGCTGGGGTGCAGGGGGGCTTGCCCCCCTGCTTAAACCCTTAACTTTTTTTTAAATATTCATTTTTAATATATTCAAACATTTAAAAGTTTGATCACTAAAGTCCAGTCTTTAGTGATTCGAACTTTTAAGCATTCGAATATATACTATAGACCTTGTATATATATATATATATATATATATATATATATATATATATATATATATATATATATATATATATATATATATATATCTATATATATATATTTAAAACATTATCAAATAATAACATTTACAATCCTAAATGGGTTTCTTTTTTACTTTAAGAATGTATTTTATAATGAGTTACCTTGAATTAAACAACATTCCTTAAAAGTTTTTCTACTGACATACCATACCTGGGAAATACTTTGAACTGGATAGCGTGTTACAGGTCCACTTCAGGTCCACACATTTTGTACTTACAGTATTATTGCTTGTCTTTAATGTACCTAAAGATGTCAATTCAGCCAGTGAATTTGCCAGTGTGACTGAGCTTGCATTGACAAAGCCTTAAATATGGGGTGTTTTTTTTGCTGATGCTTCTGGCAATACTTTTGAATGCAATGTATATAGATACATATATTGTGCTAGTGGTGTTACAGTATATGCACACACACCTTTATATATATATATATATATATATATATATATATATATATATATATATATATATATATATATATATATATATATATATATATATATATATATATATATATATATATATATATATATATATATATATAGATAAATATATGTATGTATGTATATATAGATATACGTATGTATAGATAGCTATATATAGATATAGATGTAGATATATAGATATAGATATATAAAGCAAAGATCAGATCAGAATATCTAAAATCATTTTCAGCCCTTTGCTAGCAGTTCTATCAAATGAAATGGGCAGCCATGGTGGTGCAGCGGTTAGCATTGCTGCCTCACAGCAAGAGGTTCTCTTGTTCGATCCTCAGCTGGGGTGCCTTCTGTGCGGAGTCTGCATGTCCTCCCTGTGGTCATATGGGTTTCATCCCAAAGATATGCTGTAGGTGGATTGGACACTCTAAATTGGCCCTAGGTGTGAGTGTATGCATGTGTGTGTCTTCTGTGGAAGGTTGGGCTGCACCTCTACACTGTAGAACTCCACTGCCAATCATGAGCGGACAGATGATCCACTGTGGCAACCCCTAACCAGGAAAAAGCCAGAAGAAGAAGCTAGCAGATCTATCAAATACTCATGAGAACAGTGTAACTGACTTTTTATCAGTATTAAAATGCTGCCGGTTTCTCCCTTATGATTATCTTTTTTTCTTTGAGTCATGTAAAATTACTTTATTTGCAAGCACTTCTGATAGCACATGTTAAAGTAGTATATTTTTTATTTATTGTAGGGCAATTCTACTAAGGATTAAATTACTACTATTGCCTTAAACCAGCTTTGAATAGGAAGAAGATGAAGCACTGACTTTTAAGTAATATGATTATTATGTAACTATGTGTGTCTAATATATTTGTTCTGCTACTTTATTGTTTTTTTTTTCTTAAACTTGAAAAACATCTTGTGTTGAGTGTGAAAGAACTTGTTTCTGAATAAAATTCCCAAGTGAGTTTTGTTCTGCATTATGTTATGGATTGTTAGTGATTTATTTATTCATTCATTTATGTGTGTATATATGTATGTATGTATGTATGTATGTATGTATTTATTTATTTAATTAAATCATACAGCTTAATCCTTCTCTGACATAATTATTAGTGTACCTCACAGTTCTTATGAAAGAATGCATTTGATTTACTTTATATATTTATTTTATTAAGAGCAAAATTATGTATATTGCTCCCCCTTGTCATAATCAGTGAAACAGGGGCATTCTAACTCAGCTCAGTTAATCTTATCCTTTGATTCAGCAAGAATCCCCACTGCTAGTGTGGAGTGCCTACTGCAGGTTGGTCATTTTACACGATTGACAGGAAATGCATTTCAAAGATAGCTATGGTTGCAATTAATGGCTCATTAGTATGTGTCTGAATCACATCTTTGCACCATTAGAACTGTCAGATCAAACACCAAGGTAGTGTTTACATTGGTAGTACATGCATCGCTTTGGCTCAGGTATCCCCTTATATATTTTCAGACATTAATGCACTCACACTCACTCCCAGAAATTCATACCTCACACAAACACACACACACACACACACACACACACACACACACACACACACACACACACACACACACACACAGACACACACGCGCGGGCACACACACATGTGCACAAGCGCACACACACACACACACACACACACACACACACACACACACACACACACACACACAAACACATGCTAATAACCCCATCCCCCATCTCCGCTGAAGTTCACTGTCATATTTAAAGTATGCATAAGTAGTTAAATTTGTCCTTCACCTCTAGTAATTTACAGAACCAAGTGATTTTCTGAAATGCTCATCAGTGTAAATCAGGAGTCAAAGGCATTTCTGGGTGAGAGCACATACCTAATTAGCATTAGTCTGTCTCCCAGATGGCTTTATTAACATGTACACTGCCAGCAGGAACTCCTTCCATGCTGATGCCCCTGCTAGCATGAAACCTCAGGGGTAGGGAGAGCTAAGAAGTAGTAAGGGTTATGGTGAGGTGGAAGGCACTGTGGGTAAGACTGACTGCTCATAATAATGCTTTCTGAATTTCACCCTTACTTTTAGTTGTCTGCTAATTTCTTCTGACAAAGCCTATGAAAGGAATGTAAATAACTTCATTTTATCAAGAACAACATCATCATTTTTTGAATCATGTAAAATCAATGTTAATTGTTTGCTAGTACTTCTGATAGATCTGTGAAAATGTTATTTACTTAAATCAGTTTAATTAATGGCACTGCAATAGGAAAACTCTTCCTTGAGTTGTCTGTTTTTGTTACCTTCTGTGTCTGGGGATGGTTCTTGAGTTGTCTGTTTTTGTTACCTTCTGTGTCTGGGGATGGTTCTTGAGTTGTCTGTTTTTGTTACCTTCTGTGTCTGGGGAAGGTTCTTGAGTTGTCTGTTTTTGTTACCTACTGTGTCTGGGGATGGTTCTTGAGTTGTCTGTTTTTGTTACCTTCTGTGTCTGGGGAAGGTTCTTGAGTTGTCTGTTTTTGTTACCTTCTGTGTCTGGGGATGGTTCTTGAGTTGTCTGTTTTTGTTACCTTCTGTGTCTGGGGATGGTTCTTGAGTTGTCTGTTTTTGTTACCTTCTGTGTCTGGGGATGGTTCTTGAGTTGTCTGTTTTGTTACCTTCTGTGTCTGGGGATGGTTCTTGAGTTGTCTGTTTTGTTACCTTCTGTGTCTGGGGATGGTTCTTGAGTTGTCTGTTTTTGTTACCTTCTGTGTCTGGGGATGGTTCTTGAGTTGTCTGTTTTTGTTACCTTCTGTGTCTGGGGAAGGTTCTTGAGTTGTCTGTTTTTGTTACCTTCTGTGTCTGGGGAAGGTTCTTGAGTTGTCTGTTTTTGTTACCTACTGTGTCTGGGGATGGCTTCCTTGATGGACTTGTGTGGAGATGTACATGCTGATTTTTGTATAATACATTAGTGGACATCCTGAAAGCTGAGTTAAATCAACTGTCTGTTAAGCAAAATGATGCCTTACTAGCTTTCCTTGCTTTAGTGAAAACATCAGTGTTATACATAAACTACAACAGTGACTATTTATTGTATTAAGTAAGATTAAAGAAAAAAAAATAGCAAATTAATACTTTATGTAAAGGTGTTGCAGATTTTGTCATTGTTATTGGCAGTTCTATATTGTGTACATCTTTCATGCTTGCACGTTCACAACAATAGTTGAGTGTGCTTACATCCTACTCTTTATATGAAGATGTTTTTGGACTCCTGGAATTCTCTTTGCAAGGTTTTTTAAAGTTTTAATGATTTGCGTGCATGGGTGAATTATTTCTGTTTTTTTTTCCATTTGTATACCTTTATAGAATGCAAAACTTTATGCCTGGTATTTTGATGATTTTAGCTGTTAGCAGCACATGAATATGGTAGCTGTGGCTATTAGTTTAAAGAGCTACAGAAACATGGAATTCTGGGTGTTGTACATTGGGTATGGAACGTTTTGACCCTGGACAGTTTGACCCTGGATGGTTTGACCCTACTGAAATAGCAAAGCAGGAAAAAAATAAGCCACAGATATTTTGACATAAATAAGAAAGAATGTTATATACTGCTCATGCAACCACATAGTTAGTGATAGTTATTTAGAAAATGTCAAAGATTACCTCAAAAAAAAAAAGAAAAAAATAAGTCATGAGGATATATAACTCTTTAAAACATTTGCATTTAAAATTTTGAAATACATATAATAATATCAATGTTAATTTAAAATAATATTAATGTTTGAAATGTTAAATAATATTGATTTTAAAGTTAAGTTAATAAACTGTTATTAAATTAATTATATTTGCAAATTAAATAAAATATTTAATAAATTAACACTTACATATAAAAAAGTTAAATAATATATTGAATTCGAGTGGCAAAAAATCATGATTGATATGTTAAGCAATAAAATGCATTTATAAAACTTTAAAAACTTTTTTTTTATATAATCGGGGTCAAATAGTCCATGTTCAAATCGTCTGGGGTCAAATCTTCCTCTAGCTACTCCTATAATCAATAAATGTAAATTTAAACACGAAAGTGTATACAATTGCATTGGGATCGAATTGCCCTGGGTTGAACTATCCAGGGTCGAATATTCCTGCTTCCTGTACATTGCTTTTTGGTCAGCCTTCTTCCTGTGGTAAATGCTCAGTTTACAATAAACACTCTGATTGCTCTATCCAGTCAACTTGAACATTTTTGAATATGTACCATCATTTATTATATAACACAAAATAAGTGGCTTCATGAAATCGTCATAATGCATAATTAAAGTAACCACTGAAAACAATTTAAAAATAATACTTACACATGACATTTTTATGGAGCACTTATATGAAACCCCTAACTTGTAGGCCAAAGTTTGGAGTTTAATGATTTCCAAAGTTAAAATACCTGACAAAAAGAGATGCCTGTCAAAGGTTTAATGCTTACACCTGGATGCAACAAGTCCCCCCCCCCATGCAGATTATAGGTGGCATAAAGGAACATAGAAGATCAATAACTACTGTAAATGATCATTGCTTATATTACTTCTGTACAAGTGAGTTTTAAAATTTTAGAAACAGATCTGGTTGCAAAATCCAGTAATTTTAAAATAAATTTTAAAATCCACCCTTACACCCTAACATTATGGTATTTGAAAAAATGTGTGAGTTGGATTTTAGGTCATTGTCTGAATCTAGTTTAAAATCAAGGAAGGCTTGTTACAATATTAGCCAAAAAGAACGTGATTTTATTAAATTGTTGATTGATTGTAAAATCAGAATAATGAAACCAGACAAGGGAGGGGGTCTTGTTTGTATGAATCACAACACTTACATTCTTTGTATGACTGAATACCTTAAAAATTCCCCTTACCAGCAAGTTTGTCTTAATGAGGTCAACGTTGCCTACAGCAAAATTAAGGCTGCTTTGGATTGGCTGTTTATTGAAAAGGCAATTGACTTAGATTTGTTTAACTTTTTGAGTATGCCCGCTCCCAGAATGGCATCCCTTTTTGGCATTCCCAAAATCCATAAGCGAGTTACTGACCCCCCTTTTAGACCAATTGTTGATGGGCGTGGGTCTATTACGTATGGATGTGCCAAGTTTGTGGACAGTGTTTTAAGGCCCTTAGTTGAGGGTGAGGGTCAAATATATAAAGACTCCTGGAGTTTTTTAGCTGAACTTGGGAGTATCCCTTTTGAACATGATTATAAACTGTTGACAGTCGATGTTAAAGACTTGTATACGGTGATACCTCAGGAATTGGGGATTGAATGGATTAGGGATTTCATGTTTGCAAGGAAGGTTTGACAATAACACTATTTATGTCGTAACAACTTTGTTAGACTTGGTGTTGAGCAATAATTTCATGTGGTTGGAGGGAGACATTTTCCTACAAAAATCAGGAGTAGCAATGGGATCTCCCTGTGGTGGCAGCTTTGCCAATTGTATAATGGCCCATTGGGAGACCACCTTTCTATTTCAAATGACTGCGTTTAAGGAGAATGTCGCTTGGTACACAATGTACCAAGACAATATGTTTATATTGTGGAAAGGATTAAGTGAGGGTGTTCAAGAATTTATTGAACTAATTACAGCTTCAACCAACTTTTTGGAGTTTACATTTAACCTCCAAAATGATTGTATTAACTTCCTTGACATTAGTGTTTCTAAGGATTTAGTAGGTAATAGATTCAAAAGCACCATCTATAGGAAGCCCACTTATTCCAATTCTTTTCTACACTTCTTCAGCTGTCACCCCTACCACCAAAAGAGAGCAGTGGTTAAGGGGCAGATGGTAAGGGCAGCCAGAATGATCTCTGATGAAACAGATTTTATTGAGGAAACCGCTCAGCTTGAAAGAATGTTCCTCAGGAGGGGATACCCCCTGAGTTTAGTTTCTAATATTTCCTCAGAGGTCATTACCAAACGGCAGACTGGTTTCTTTAGACCGTTATTGGGAACAACCGTAACTTTGGAGGTGGATACCTCTCCTGTTGAACAGAATGATCTCCCTGTATCCAACCACAATAATTTTCATCAAACCAGTTTCGTTGTTAGCTATAATTTGGATCACCTGTTTATTAGACAAACACTATATAAGAACCGGTCCATTATTATGGAAGATCCCACTTTAAATAAATTATTTGGAGATAAACCAAAAATGACCTTTAGAAGAGGGCAAAACTTGAAAAAGGTTGTTGCAATATTCCACTAACACACACCTTAACAAAAACAAGGGCATGTTCAAGTGTGGAAGGTGCCAACAGTGCAAGCACCTAGATACAAACTCACATTTCGAAATAAGGGATAGGGCATATAAAATTAATGGTAGATTTACTTGTGATACAAAGGGAGTGGTGTACTGTGCCAAGTGCCAAGCCTGTAAGGCTTTCTATATCGGGAGGACTGAAAGAAAGCTAAGGCAACGTATTTAAGAGCACATGTATGCCATTGATAAAAAAGATACAAACAATGCCTTAGCTAAGCATACTAGTGAGTTCCCGAACCACTCCTTTAAGTTTTTTGTCTTAAAACAAATTAGTACAGACATTAGAGGGGGGCCCTGGCAGATTAATTTGGATATTGAAGAACTAAGATGGCAAATTTCCACTGTTGCTTACTTGCCACCAGGTTTGAACGAAATGGTCTCGATTAAATGCTTTCTAAAGCTTTTTTCTTTAAAAAGATGAAATTGTTTAAAGTTGATATTATACATATATTTTTTAGATTTAATTAGTAACTAGTAACTAATATTATTATATTTATTTCCTTTTAAATATTTACAATAGAACTGGTTGTAATGTCGGTTGTAATTTAAGTATAGTATTATACTCATTTTATTTACTACATTTATAGTGTCTTTTAAATGTGTTAGGTAGGACAGTATGGATTCTGCAAGTTAAGAGTTATTCAGGGCTGTTTTTAACTTCTAATTCTAACTTTTAACTTTTAACTACCAATTATACATAATGTCTATTTAAGTTGAACATTTCACTTTAAAAATTGATTTGTTATTTAATTGATGGGTTAATTGACTCCTGTTGTTAGTGTTTATAAGCATTTGTAAATGGTACTTGGTTGTCTGAAGAAGGAAAAACACTGGTAATTTCCGAAAGCGCTCACATAATAAATTGATCTTTAGTTTGTCCTGCTTGATTTTGGTCCTCTGATTCTTAGTTTGTTTGTTTGCCTTTTTGGGTTTGTTTCTTTCCTTGATCTTAACATGTCTATCTATCTGTATTAAATCAATTGACTCTTTTAGCTAATTCTCTTCTAAACTGAAGCCACATTTTTTTGTTTTCCATTTCCTGCAGGCATTCTATAGAAAGTTCTATAACATCTTCCTGTGGCACATTCTCTTCAATTTCATCCTGTGCCATCCATTACTCTGTCATATGGGAACTCACTGGCCTATCTCTCCTCAATATTGACTATTTCAGAGTTTTCACAGTTTCCTGTTCCTTCCCTTGCTGTCCATCTTTAAGTGAACATTTATACTGGTTTCCTGTGGAAGGCTCTACAATATCTTCATATGGCACCTGACCAATTGCTTCCTGTTCCACTGGTTTCCTCTTAACTTGGAGGTCCATTGCTTTATCCTGTTGTGGTGCCTTCTGAATTAGATTTTCTACATTGAATCCTTCACTTCAGAGATACTCCATAACCTCAGTTTCTATTTCTTTAACTTCTCCATTACTAATCTCCTTTTCTACGTTTCCTCTTTGTCTTCTTATTTTTGTATTGTGTTTTCCATGTCCAGATTCCTTTGCCTGTATTTCTCTTCAAATATATTTGCTGCTTCCCTTTTTGTATTGATTAGTTTTGCTTTCTCTTTTGCATCAATATCACACCATATTAAATCTCTTTTTTTTTCCCGTGTCCATATTTCTTCTTCAGATGTCTTGTGATCTTCCTGCTTCTCCTTACTTTGGGGACTTGTTCCATCATGCTGTGATGTAACCCTTTGTTAGACCTTCTACACAGAACTCTTCACTTCGCAGGCACTCCAAAGCTTCATTTTCTATTTTTTAACTTCTGCTTTACTAATCTTTTTTTTCTACATTCCCTCTTTGTGAAATTATTTTGTTTTTATTGTGAAGTTTTCCATCTCTGGATGCCTTCTATATGTTGATTAATTTGGCTTTCGCCTTTGCATAAATATTGCACCAAATCAAATCTCTCTTTCTTTCCCATGTCAATATTTCTTTTTTATACTTTTCAAGAATATCTAGGTTTTGTTGTTTATATTTTTGCACTTCCTCAGATGCTTATTTTTCCAAACAGATCAAAGTTTCTTGTTCTATATACTGTTTTTCACATATCTGTTGTATTAATGACCACACATTTTTATTTGAAGCTTCTGACAGTTTTTCTTGTGGAAGTATTTTTCTTTCCTTCTAATTTCTCTCTTGATCATTTTGTATATCTTGTGTCTGGAAATTCTGGGCTTTTTGCATAACAGTAACAATACATAATTTCTTTCTTATCCTCAATAATCCACTTTATCATCTTTATGGCTCTTCTTTGGCCAACTTAGATTTTGTGATTTTTGTGGGCTGCTACTTTTTTCTACAACAGAGTGGCCATCCCCCCTGTGTGTCTAGTCTGGCCCCATTGTAGGAATGTTTCTGTATTTTGAGAATTCTACAATGTCATTTCTTGCAGTCCTGGCACCAGTGCACCTACCAGGACTGGACACTTTTTATCCTGGGTCTTGTGCATCCAGCTATCTTCTTTAATGTCTGACATACTTCTGTCCATGATATACGCTATATAAATTCAGTCTGTATATCAGTGTCGTCTTGGTGAGATTTTGTAAAAACATGGTCCACCTCATGAAGGTACTCACCAAGACTTGAGGATAAATTTAATTTCAGCAATACTACTCTCCTTTGCTTTCTGACTTATCATCTCTCCATTCGGACCCTCAAGGCCAGCGAGGGTAAGCACATGAGATTAAATATATATAGGTGGTACAGGACTCCAAAATGATTATGCAGTGGACATCACTTGATAAACCCAGGTGTTTGGGATGTGGGGAAAAGATGCAGATAATATTGTCATGTGACAAGGCTGTAAAGTGGTACAAAAAGAGTGACAGAGTATGAAAGAAATACGGAAGAGGTTAATTAATAAAGAAGTTAAAGAAGGATGGTTATAATGCTTATTTTTAGTAGATGAAGGAAAAATGATTATTCTAACAGTATTACCCAGCAGCCTTTCTAACCCTTTACACTGATAACTTTCTGCCCATGGACCTATCAACTACCTAGCTTCCTGTTTCTTGCACTCACTCCTCCTTCCAGCCCACTCAATTAGACTGGAACTGTTCAATGATAATAATATACTTTCAGTCCATCTCCTGGTAGGGGTTAACTATCTGCTTGCAGTTAATTGGGGACCTCAATTGACACCTCCTCATGGTTAATAATTTTGTCTGTATTTGTATTTGACTGTACTTGCATAATGTTTATAAAATTTTAACCATACTGTGTGTGATGCATGGATACGGCATCTTTATAAGTTTGCAGTACTACTTTTTGTAAATATCATCGTCCTTATGTATTCGTTGTTTAACTTGTGGAGCTTTTCTCCCTGGGCCTCTACTGAAAATGGACATATATCCAGTTGGACTAGCCCGGTCAACAAATGTCAAATAAAAATAAATAAAATGTAAATCAGGGATGCATGTTTCCAGCTTACGAGTGGGTCAAGATTATTTACTGATTTATGCTTTACTGTCCTACATGCCTCTGCATGGTTAATAATTTTGTCTGTATTTGTATTTGACTGCACTTGCATAATGTTTATAAAATTGTAACCATACTGTGTGTCATGTATGGATACGGCATCTTTATTAGTTTGCAGTACTACTTTGCTCAGTTAGATAACAGAGATGTTAATTAGACTTTCTTTTTTAAATTTAATATGTAATTCTATTATCTGCCTATCTGCCTGTTTATGGTCTACTTATTGGTTAGTCATAGGAAATAAAAAAATAATTTATTGCTGCAAATATATAAAACATTCCCTGTTGTTACTCTTTAGGTTCCTTTTCTAATGTGTTCATTGCACAACCAGAGCAGCTCCAGGTTCCTCTTTACCTTATTTTGAAGTTCCAGGACATCAAGCTAGCTCATGGTGCTGCTTAAAAATGGATGCTTTACTAGATGCTACTTTCAAAATTGAGTTGAAATTGCTTAATAATCATCAAATGCTGTTAACTCTTGAGACCTGAGCAGTTTGATACTAATTAATCTCACATTGTTTCTTGAAGTTTTTAAAGCCAGGAAACAATCTGCCTCCTGAGAGCTATTGTCCAAAAATCCTCAGTTAAAATCATACCCAATATCATTTGCACTGTCTCATAAATGATAGAAATTATAAAAAGAAAAATATCTACTAAACAAATCTTTGATAGGCAGTATGTTGCATATCAAATGACAATGCAGTGATGCTGACTTTATTTTGCAAATTTATGAAAAAATTACATTTTATTTGACAAAATTTACTAGCACTACAGTCAAACAAATAATCAGATTTCTGTAAAAGTTCAAGGTAGATATCTGGGAGAACTGTTCATCTGTTCAGTAGCTTTCCAAAGATAGAATCATGACCAAGGCAAAAGAACAGCACTCTAAGAAAATGTATTACTTGCTCCTGGTGCTGTAGTAAATAAACCTTCAAAGGATTACTAATGACCCAAAAAAGAACTAAATAAAGATAAATAAATAAATAATGAAAAGTGCCACAGAAAAGAATGATACAATTAAGTACCACACGGTTAGAAAGAGGCAATCAATAATCTATCGGCTAAAAACAATTTAATACATTAAAGGTATGTAACGTGAAACTCTCATGCACATCTTCTTTATAAGGAAAACAGAGGTTATCCAGAAAGTTCGAGTCAGGTCTAGTATACTAGCTGTCTCCTGGAGGGTGACAAGACTAACAAGAAACAGAGTACAAAGGATTAGTACAGATAACCTCACTTTAGCTAGCAGATCCAGGAGACTATATATCTCTCTCTCTCTGATGCCCTCCCTGTGAAGTTTCATATAGTTCACTCAGTTAAGAAGGTAGATGGATGACTGATCTTGTTCTAAACTTTATAAATCCATTAGGACAAGTCACTGCTTTCTTGTTGAATCTGCTTTATGGCCATCATAAGGGAATTTAAGGCCTCAGTGAAAGCCGTGTTGTGACAATCAGCTATAATAATGCAGTTATCAAGTTTTATACCCACACATTTTTTTTTTTGCCTCACTTTGCTCCTGATGCTGGATGATCATCTACCTTTTTCCTATGGGTTCATAGGTTAGTACTAGGCTAAGTGCCCTTGTTTGCCATTTAAAACCTATCCATTTAACCGCATGTAAGTATCAAACCCGGCACCTTGTGTATATAATGTAAACACCTTTACCATTATACCAACCTCCCACCTTGACCACTTGACCTATCTTTTTCCCTCCTTGTGTAAGGTTCAGTCTTGACTAGACATGCTTATAGCAGCTATCAGCAGTTGTTTGAGTTTTTGTTTTTTTCTAGTTTGCCCTACTCTCCAGTAGATATGAAGATGAGCTATTCACAGGCAGCCATGCAAAGGTTTGGCCACATTGGGCAGTCCCTCTGCTTTTGCAAGGGCATATCCCTACAAACATCCCAATCCCTTGCTTTAAGGCATAACTTACTTACTTAACCGGTCTCCACTATTGACTCTGCTACCTGTATTTTTTTAAGGAACTATTCAGAGTTCAGATTTTGTGTGTGTGTGTGTGTGTGTGTGTGTGTGTGTGTGTGTGTGTGTGTGTGTGTGTGTGTGTGTGTGTGTGTGTGTGTGTGTGTGTGTGTGTGTGTGTGTGTGTGTGTGTGTGTGTGTGTGTGTGTGTGTGTGTGTGTGTGTGTGTTTACATGCACACCCCTCTCCTTTCTTGATAAAATAGAGCAGGTGCTATTAATTCTCTACCCACTCTTTCCTTTCTGGGTCTTCAAGTGCTGGGTCCACTAACTGAACCCAAGTCATCTGTGTCATAGTCAGAGGTTCTTCCCTGTACTGGCATGGCCATGTCAGGGAAGTAGCACCTGGGAAATTTCACAAGTCTACTCCATTAGTCCTTTTTCAGTTGCCACTCTATCTTATCTGGTCCTCTCTTGTCGATTAATAAATGTAAACTAAAATAAATGTGCTGGTACAGTTTTGGTAAGCCTAATATATTTACTCATCTTCATTTTAAAACTAGGAGGTATGGACTTTGTATGCTTACCTAGTAGTCATTCACAAACTATATTAATATATGAAAATGAACATTAGATAAACTGTCATAGCCAGGACACTGCTCTGTAAATATCCAGTTTTTCCAATAACGTTAAAATGTGAAATTTCCAGCAAGTTGTGCTCAGTGTCAGAGAAACTGAGCTCAATATCAAGAGCCATAGTATTTTTTTTTTTTTTTTGGAAAACTTGAGAATAAATCCCATGCAGAAACTTGAACACAAGAAAGTAAATCTAAAACGTGATAAAAGGGCATCTGAACTGCATATCATATGTGGTGACA
The DNA here is from genome assembly GCF_019279795.1 of Protopterus annectens. Taxonomy (NCBI): domain Eukaryota; kingdom Metazoa; phylum Chordata; order Ceratodontiformes; family Protopteridae; genus Protopterus; species Protopterus annectens. The sequence goes on from NC_056744.1 coordinate 193,868,149, forward strand.
TGAAAAATGTCCATGTATCTTGAAACATGGTTAAACTAGCAGGTAAACAGAGATAGTTCATATACTCTTGCCCTTTCAGCCATTCAACATGGAACTCTTATGAGATGAATGTCCATAACAACCATAAAATGACATTTTGATTTGGTTTTGCAATGTTAACATCTATCTCATAGAAATGCAAGTCAAACTGCAACGGACCTTTACAGTTTTCTCCACAAATCTCATAATGATTCTGGGCATGTACAGCATTAACTATTATACTAATTTGAAATTTTAATTTCAGCAACTATTAGAGTGATAAAAACAATGACTTAGGGATTATTTTATTTTTAACTGAAGAAATTTATTTATATTTCAACATTTCATTTTGACATAACGGTGATGTAAGACCATTTTTTTTTCTTTTATACTATCAGTTATGTTCTGTTTAAAGTCAGATTTATGATTATTAAATTACACGTTTATGTATTTCACATAATTTATTTTAATTTTATTTAACATTTGTTGACCAGGAAAGTCCGACTAGGGCAGAGCCTATTTTCAGTTGAGGCCCAGGGAGAAAGGCTTCAGATGTACATTTTTGGAATGTTGGAGGAAATTGGAGTATGTGGAGGAAGCCCATGCAAATGCAGGAGGACATGCAGACTCTGCACAGAAGGCATCCCAGGTGAAAATAAAACTGGAGAACCTCTTGCTGTAAGGTGGCAATGTTAACTGCTGCACCACAGCACCACCTGCTAAATATCATAGTATTACTATTTTGTTTCTCTTCTCTAGTAAAGAGATGTGCGAGGAATTCATTAAAGTGATGATTTAATGTCCATACCAACACATGCTGAGCACAATAAAAGATTCTCCCCAGGATTCATGAAGCTCGGCGCAAGGATGGCATTAGCCTTGCGCCGACTGTGCAGCGTAGAGATGGCACAGCAGCACCATATGCATATTAATGAAGACACGCTGCTGCAACATCCACGTGCATAGGAAACATGCGCGAGTGCAAGGGGCATGTCTAAGCGCTGCACGGAGGCGTGAACATGTTGGCTACAGTTGCCCAACCTAAAATGCTGAATAGTACAGCCTGCCTCTAATAGTAATCACTCCTGTCAGTGTCCGTAGATACTGAAATGTATGGAAAGCATACAAGAGAGTTCCGCGAACACCTAAATAAAAGTAAACACAAAAGCACGTAGCTGAATTTTGAGCCCCGTCCCTCGAACAATGACATTTAAAACCTCGTGTCCATATTTCATTGTAGGGTGGATTTTTATACCAAGTGGAAGGGAAACACAGCATGTTTGCCTGCCGCTGCCCTATGCTAAGTCTAGCCCAATGGTTAGGATTATCACATGTCCCACTTTGCGAAGGACAGTCCCTCTTTGGGCAGTTGTGTCCTGACAAAAAACTTTAAAAATGGCAAATGTCCTGAGATGTTAGGACAAAATTATTTCCTATATTTTATGTAATAGTTGCATAAAACAGTTATTCTGTATCTAAAATACCTAAATGTTATAAGAAACAGAATAAGCAACTAAAATGCTACAAGAATAAGCTGCTATTTAGGCAAAAAAGATAAGTTCTATCCTTTGTACTGAACATGGGTATGTGTCGGCCTGTAACATCTGATGTTTGTCCCGAAAATGTCTCACTTAGGCCATTTGAAAAGGTGGTAACCCTGACAATGGTCAGAGCATTCGCTCAATATCTACCCATTCACGATCCGAGTCGTCCTTGTCTGGAAGGCCGAAAGATGAATGGGTATTACCCAGGTCAACCTACCATGTCATGAAAGATAAGTATATGCATGTACCTATGTGCGTGAAGTACAGCATGTGGAAGACCAAATATGCTAGGGTTGTCCTCACAACCATATTTATACCAGAGATATGTAGAGTACGCAATGTGTACTGCTGTCTGTGCCATGCGCCAGCAACCAGAGAAGGGATGGATGGTGTGTTTGTGGAATTTGGGGGGGTGATGGGTAATGTAATAATTCACCAAGGGGAGATTGGGTCGGATGTACAATAGGTGAACTGGAGGTGTATGAGGGAGCAGTGGGTGAATCAAAAAGGAAACCAAACAACATACATTCACATTCTCAATACACCCTGACAGGCCATACTGCAGAACACAATCCCACAAACATATGAACATTAAAATGTGCGATACACATGTACAGAAACGGTACCAGCTCACACCCACATAATGGTCTGGCCTGAACTGAGCCATCCAACCCCTACACACCTGGATACATAATTGAATACCCATCATCCCCTCCACAGCACACCCCCCCCCTTGCTGAATGTCCACCAAAACCACCCATACTTGGGCTGCTAGCTTGGGCCAGCGATATCTGCACGTAGTGCCCCCTACCCACATCTACTAGGCAGCCTCACCCTAGGCAGTCTCAGGCTTGCAAACTAGGTATCCCATGCATGTATAATCCTCCCTCATTTTCATAAAGCCAAAAGAATGGGGGTCATTGGCGTCCACAATTTTTGGACATCCCTCATGGGATAAGTGTTTTTTCTAAAGATTAGACTCGGTGGCACAACATGATGTCCAGCCCTGTAGGCATCCGGACACAAGTTGCATTAGCAGTAGTTATCCACAACCCTGCTCAGCCTCCAACCGGTCCTGCATAACCTATGACCCGGGATTACACACCTGACTGTGATACACATCTCCCCATGTGCATTATCAGGAAGATATACCTTCCACATGTTCCCTAGAAGCTTCCCCATAGCCATCGTCCAAATAGTACATGTCCACTAATTGTATACCCTGTCCATGTTCCACGTCATAATGATGCACACAACCCCTGCATACACATGGTACACATCGCTCCTGGATGCGGGTGTTCATATACATGGCCATGTACAACCCCAGATATGCAGTCATACATCTATAAATGCACATAACTATATATGCATAGCTACAGTTACACATCACACATACATGCATATAAGTAGTTGTCAAGTATGTGTCCTATTTATAAGTATGTATACTTGCAAAGGTATACATATGTACATATGTCTCTCAGAAACATATGAACATTAACATGTACAATACATATGTACATCAACCGACTGTCATATTTGTTGCCAGTAGTGTGGAATGCCTGTAGTAAAGTCATATATCCTAACTACCATCCATGCAGAATGTACCACGGATGGTATAGTGGTCAAACCGGTGACCAAGGTGTTTCTGTCCATGGGTCCAAACCATGCAAGGGCTGCTAATTTTATATGATGCCCAGAATAATGCCCGTCGGATTTAGGGTGATTAAGTAACTTACAAGCTGACATAAGTGGGTATGCGCGGCGGTAAGTGGCTGTCATTCAACAGAATGGGAAATGTAAATAAGTATGTAGGTGTATATGCATGTGTATGTACAGACATATATATATATATATATATATATATATATATTTTTTTTTTTTTGTTTTGTTTTATATATATATATATATATATATATATATATATATATATATATATATATATATATATATATATCCATGAAGACTGAACATGGTCACTATAAAGCAGTCATAATGAATGTGAAGGTAAACAGCAGCGGAACCCCCCGTATTATTTAGTACTGTCATATCAAGCTGGCCAGAGGTGAGCAAACCTCCTGTGTCTCCAACCACAGGTAGGATAATAACAGTGGAACTAACTTTGTCCACGAGCTAAGTCTGAATTTCAAACAGGTGCAGGGCAGTCCCAGTCTCCATTTGGACATGCCAAACACCAGAAGACTAATTGAACACCATACCATTATATGAACTTATGTCCCAGGACTATAAGCTTGGGACATCTGAATATACTTGGAGTGAGCCAACATACGGGATATGTCTAGAGCAGTATGGAGTGGTCAATTTGTAGTGGTGTGGTTTACTTCTAACTGGAGAATAGATGACTGCTGTGTTAGTGATGTTTTGCTGTGTTTGTTCTGGTAACTATGAACCATGGGTATACATGCAAATGAAGCAGCACAGCAATAGTGTAGTGGTTAGAGCATCCGCCTATCGAGCAGACATTGGCGGTTTGACTGCAGCACACACCAGTTATGATGCGTGATCTGTATACGAGCATATCCTAATAATTTTATGTTGTATAACGATATAATACCATTTAAATGTGAACTGGGGTGACGTATCACAGTAAGAATGCAGAAGGTGTTTATGTGACGGGAAACGGTGGTTAAACATGGCAAAATGGAAAACTGCTGATGAAAAGTGCTGCACTCACCCTTTGTCCAACGGTCCTTGTTCTGCCCAGCAACATAATAAACTGCTTCAGCCAGGCTCGATGCCAGGACCTTACACACCACAACCAATGTGATTTACCGCTAAGTCATGGCAGTTATACCTAACTCTGATGTTATCACAAACATGGCAGACGCACAGTCATTCAACAATATAGGAAATGTATTTCATCATGTAGATGTATGTGTGAGTGTTTATGTCCAGCATATAGGTACATACATTTATAGAGATATATCAGGAACATACCATGTGACAACAAAGCATTACAAATGAATGAAAAGGGAAACACCAGTGATGCCTGTATTATGTAGTGGTGTTGTCCTATTTAATATCAAGACTCCCTCAGACAGACATGTGCCATTCATACACGCAAACAGTTGTACATTGGCCGTATACATCACTCTGCGCATGCAATGTACATTAACACAATGGTTCCTGTCCAATCATTATGTGAGAACAGTACTCTTGCAAGGTGCTATGTGCATCATCATCAGCATGATAAAGGTAAATGGGATAACCATAAAGGGACCATTAGTATTGTGTGTACAATTGGGTCATCCGCATCACGTGTACCTGGCACATTTAGGAGTGATGTGCATACAAGGATTGTGCGCCTGAGGGACAGGGGTTGGGATAACAGGAGTGTGTTGTGATGCATATTAAAAGGGTTACATGTGTCCAGTGGACACGTGTGTGAAATGGACAGCTATGTATGGGGCAAACATTTTCCTAGGAACCGATTGGCCTTATGTGTCTGTAGGGTGAAAGTGGGATGTGGGGGAAGGAGAGCAGGTATGCCCATGGAGGATAGGTAGGGTAGGATCACAGACAAGACAGCATACAGGGTCAGTATATGACACATGTGGGGGGATACAAATCAAATGGGGGTGTTCGGCATTCACAAGCCTATGCAAACTGTGGGGCGGAGGTCCCAGCCATGGGCAGCCACCACTGCACCAAAACAGCTGCAAAGGAGACAGTGCTGGGGGATGTCCAGGAGGGGCAGCTGCACTCTGTAAATGTGACACTTTGCCCTTGAGCTGGCGTATCTGGCCTCAGAACCCTTTATTGAGCCCCCAACACACCACATCTGAGACCATGCGACAGCGGACATGCTGCTGTCTGGCCCTGCTCCCAGGGAGGACAAGCCCATCCTCAGTGGCGGTACCACCAGAAGGTGGTGCAGAGCCAACAGAGGTTGAGGTCCAAGGCTGGGCCCCTGATGTGCTGGTGCCCGGTGCCATGTCCAGCTGAAGTGGGACAAGAGGTTCTGCTGGGACCTCCAAACCCATACATCCTATGGTGTTGCAGTTTAAACACACAGATATGGCTTAGTAATAGACAACAGCATTCAGGATTACTAACAGTATGCATAGATATGACCATCACCCCAACACAACAGATGGTATACATTTGCAGAGGGAGCACTACACATGCATATTTACTGCATGAAATCTGTACAAGGTGTAGAAGACGTGTGACTGCAGCTATGAACTGTGGCCCATTATTGGCTTGCCACTGAGAACCCCAGACAGTGTCTGTCATGCCCTGTTCCATGTGCCATATGTCCAGTCAGGGATGTGATGGCAGTAACACATCCCTTTCACCATGTACTGGCAGCAATCCTCACACTATGCTCCTGCTGTGCACAGATGTGTGTTCAGTGAGTAACACAGGAAACAAATGGTTCCACACACTGACCAGTCCACAGATGGCCCTACAGATGGGGGTCCCTCATGAACAGAGCACTGTCATGTCTGTTATTGCACATGCAGAATAGCCAATACCACACACAACATGTTAAACAGGCAGTAGTCTCAATGAATCATAGCTACACTTACATGCTGTAGTCATGTCTGGCACATCAACCTCCTGTCTTTAGGCTATTTCCCACTGTGTATGATGTTTGAGGAACATCCAGATATCATCTGTGATGCTGTTTCAAAACATCACATCCAGGTACCACTCACAGCTTCTGTCATGGCCAAACACCAACATGATGTTCCTAGATATTGTACTGTGTTTATCATGTGAATGGCTATGGGAACATCATCACAGCTGTTCCACATGCAATCAGTTAGAGGGGGACTGCAATAGGTGCAGAGGCCATCACCTGATCATGTCCATCCCTTACAATACACATGCTGCTGCTGAGCAGGTGTACACCTCCACATCCAGAGAATGTGTGGGAGGGACAGACAAAGTACATCAGAGAAGGGCTTGGAGACTATAACCTAAACATTGTCTATCACACACCTACCAGTACAGGGGTCAAACTTCTGACTGACTAGTCATTACTATTACATAAGCATGCAGATACTACATGTGCCACAAAGCCGACATGTAGCTGTGCTGTAAGAACATATATGTGTGTTGGTGAGAGACATGTGCAACAGAGATATAGTAGACATACAATAGGTGTAGCACACATGGCTGTCCATGTGACCAGATGCCATTGTCACCACAACCAAACTCACTAATGGACTCACATTGACACTCTTTGCCAGGGCCACAAATACACTCTCTAACTACTTAGTTTGCCACACTGCAGTAATGCACTGGTACTACATGCACCACAGGGGATATCTGGAGGTTCTATGAGCTAGGCCATGTGAACGTGTTTGACATATTTTGGTATGCCAATGGGGGTTATACTGGGAGTGACTGTGGTTGGGAGCATCATAACCCACATGCAGACACAAGGTGCCAGTACTGACATGCATGTTTGCATTGCTTCATGGGTGTGTAGTGGTTGGCTGTGCAAAATGTTTGTACAAGGCTGAGTGAGGGTTACTCCTTGGCATCGCACCTGACAATGGTGTGCAGTGTGGTACAGGGGTGTAGTGTCTGCAATGTCCCACACAGATGGGTACTGCATGAATTGCCCTGACATCATGGTTACCATTGTGTATGGCCATAGCTTTGCAATGCATGCCATGTCTGTGTTTGATAGTCCTTGACATGAACATTGCCTGGGATGTGCATGTCCCACAATACTGTACAGTGACATGTACAGGTGTACCTGGTATGGCAGGCACATGTTGTGTACACAGACTGTTATCCTCCGATATGCCAATACTGGCCTGGTGTGGCGAAACCTGCTTATAGTCAGCAGGTCAACCCTGCACCTGCATTGATAGCATGATAGAGGTATTCCCTGGTGTCAGTGGTATTGGTCCATACAGGGCACATGTGTATGGCATTGTATGGCCTCTATGGATCACATTTGATGGCACCACATATGTTGCAGGCATCCAGTGGAGAACATAGTGAAGGCACATTGTCCGCAATTATGTGCCTATTGTACCTCTGTACAGGGTGCCATGTCCTCTGCAGCTCACTGCAATCACACCATGCCTACTATCTGTCATCAATGTACATGGTACTAGTAACAAAGCAGGATATCCTAGGTAGGTGTGTTTGTGTATGACACATGGGTTCAGGACATACACCGGGTACCAGTAGGGTGGCATACTTTATTCACCAGGCCTTTTGCCAGATGTAGGGCTATGGCTTGCCAACACAGTCTCATGGCTGACTGACATCTGTACGCCTCATGAGGTGGGCATTGTGTCATAAGATGGACACCATATAGGAAAACTACAAAATCTCTTCCCCCAACATGTCCAGTGGTTAGACACTCACAGCCACCTCCACACAGGCTCGAACAGTCAAACAAACACACCTGCCATGTCCAGGATTCAAACCTCCTACCTACCTAGTGGATCACACTGCCACAATATGCATTTACAGTATGCGCTATGGAGAATAACAGGTTGCAGCAGTCCTAGAGGTGTATTTCTAGGTGTGTGACATCAGCAGGATTGCCAAAGGTGAGTATATGATTTGTACAGACTGTGGGTAGCCTATAAACCATTTCTCTCTACACAGTCTGTGACAGACAGATGCGCAAACATTCACACACACAATTGGCAAGTCTGGGGTTAGAACTACTACCTAACTAGTATAACACTACAGCAGTATGCAGTTTTGGGACACGCCATGGAGATTACTGAGCTACAGCTCTTCCAAAGGTGTGTTTCACAATGGATGACCTCATCAGGCTTGTCATAATGCTGCTATGGGGAGGGCAGTGTGTGCATGGGCCATATCCCAGTCATGTGGGGGTTGACATGCCACATGCAGGCGCACATGGGGCCATGTGTCACAGGTACATGTATACAGCTACTAGATGACTACTTCCCTGTACAGTCATGTTGCACAGCTGGCACATGCATCACATAGTCTGACATGCTGACAGATACAGGTGGCTAGTATCTGCAGTGAATGACATCTGCACCTCATGTTTTTGGGGCCCTTTGGCTGTGTGCTGGATGGGACAGGCCTGGATGGCTCATTGTCATGGCACCCTCTTCCACACATCTATGTCCATCTACCTTTGCTGTATTATAGTGTGTTGTCCTTACATATATGCCTGTATTCCTATCCACTGTGTGTGCAAGGCAGGCGTGGTGCATACTGACATGTGTCTGCACTATGAACTGTGACCGGCAGATATGTCCAGACCAGTGGTGTTTGCAGGCATGGCCCTCATATGTGTGTGAGCATGCCCAGTATGACCATTCAGTATGTTGTCAATTGACATTGCCTTCATACCTTCAGGTGTGTGAGCATGCCCAGTATGGCCATCTGTATTGCATGTGTTACATGTCCAGGTAGTTTGTACTGTGGTGGTGACCTTTGCGTTGTACACTGACAGGTGGTATGCTGTGTCTGCAGGTTATCCATCGGTCATGTGGCATTGACTGTTGCTACATTTCTGCATAGCGGGGGGGCACCTGACTGTATCTACTTTCCTACACAGGAGCGAGGGGGCACACCTGACTGTTGCTATATGTGTAAGTTGGATTGGGGCAAACCTGACACTTGTACCCATTTGCTAGTACTGTACTGGTATGTCAGGCACTCCATTTCAGTGTGTAGACCTACCTATTGTGCAGGCTAGAGGCATACCAGTGTACTTCAGATCTTAGCTTTAATTACCAACATATTAGTTTCTGACTTCCTAGCCTTTACAACCTACATCCAACTGCGTGGCCTGCTGTAGTCTGTCTGCGTGGGTCTGTGGGAGGGGTTACTCATAGGGTACATTCAGAGGCCATAGTACAGCATTTGTTTGTGCTGGTCTACACCTGTCCAGCTGGTTAAGACTTGTGTGGGTTGTATGGACACACATGATGCTCAGCCCATTACCCGCAGTAGGTTTTGTCACCCTGTGTTGTACTGGCTACTATGGTGACGCAAGTATGTGTTACAGATGTCATGGTGCCACTATAGGTGTCTACTGTCTGCTGCCTTAATGTTCGACCCCCCAATTCCCTTGCATGCTCACATCCATACCATAGCTACAGGTACCAACACATTTTACTACATTTGGCAATTGGTAGGTTGATTGACTTACCTTGAGGGTGTGCCAGACTTGAGTATGGTGCTGTAGGGCTGCCTATGTCGGATGCACATAGTACACTCCCTATACATGGCTGAGCACAGGTAGTGTCATGTTTGGCATCCCTTTTACTGTCTGTGTGAGTCAGAGAGGGTGACATTCCCTGGGTCCCTACTGTGTCAGTGCATATGCTATGTGTTGCCTCTTTGCCAAGGCCAGGTCATACTGGGCACACCTCCTTCTGCCTACTGGGTCAGGCTCAGGTTGTTCCTCCTCTGAGTCACTCTGTGCCTGCACAGGCCTTGGCATTGGTGGGTGGCTGTGTGACCCTGCCCCATGCTGTTTCTGCTGCAGCTGTTTTTGCAGGATCATATTGTGTAGCATAGCACATACCAAAACAATTTGGGTGCATGCAGCTGGTGAATACCATAAGGCTCCACTGGATGTGTCCAGACACCAGAACTGTGACCTGAGCATCCCAAACACATGCTCTATTATATGTCTGGCCTGTGCGTGTGCCTCATTATGGCATTGTTGTTCAGGTGTGTGCGCATTTCTGATGGCTGTCATCAGCCACGACTCCAGTGGGTACCCAGCATCCCCTACTAGGTGACCGTATGGGATGTCCATATTGGCAAAGCTGTGGTACAGATGCATCAGATGCCATATTTCTGAATCATCATAGCTTCCAGGGCAGCCAGCACACACATTCATTATAATGCTCTGGGCATCGCATACGACCTGGCAGTTGATGGAGGGGATGCCCCTGCAGTTGATGTAATCCTTGCTCACCGGGGTGGGTTGTGCTTAGTAGTGCTTTCATAGTAGTGAAAGGAACCATGAGGGGTGATTTAAACAATTTTTCTTGAAAATAAAGAGTATGAATGGATTATTAGATTATGTGCAGAGTTTGAACCTGGTCTTAACAATACTGTAAGTATTAAACCTGTTTTAGTAAGAATACAATAACAAAATATTTAATGTATTTTTAAAAAAGAATTTTATGTAGTGTCATGTGATATGCTGGCTGTGGTCATGTGATATATGTGATTTATGGCAGCACTGTGTTTTGCAATAGTATTCCTAGCAAATGTTCACTGCTAGCATGTTCATTTTCATCAGTTTTTGGATATCTTTCATCCCTGCGACCAAGTACATTGTCACTGTGGAGGTGTTTCCTATCTGGACTTCAAGTGTTGGGTTACTGTTTTTTAAATTAATTTCTAAATGGTACACTGCACTGCTAAGGCCAGATAAGAGCACTAATAAACAGATAACTGGAAAGGCAAATAGACATGCAGACTAAATCAGTTACCTACTAGATTCTGCAAGAAAGACCCCAGGATTCATGAAGCTTGCACCAGACGCAGGCGTAGCATTGGCGTTCCAACACCAAATATGGCCAACGAGCAATTCAGGTATGAGCCGTTTCCATGTGCACTACCAGCGTACGCCAGAGCTGTGCAGCTACCGGTGCATGTATGCTAATTACCCCATGTGCAGCAATGTAGCATGCAATTGAAGGTATATAGCAATTCATGAAGTGGTGCAAACGTAGCGTAAGCATGTAGAAATGTAAACCAAAAATAACGGTTTACATTTTTCAAACATAAAATAGGAGCCATGAAAGCGGACCAAACTTATGTATTATAATGTTAATAAATGCCAATGACTAAATATATAGCCAATGGCTTAAAAAACATGCACAACACATAAAAAATAACATTTAATGTCATGGCCACATTAACACAAAGTAAAACCACAGTGCATCAGTGTGAAAACGGGATCACAAGGAAAATATATTTAGATGTCATAAAACTGTAATGTAACACAATTCATGAATTCCCCATAATAGTCAATGGCACGCATGCTACACCACAACCATGGCGCAAGGGTTGCTAAGGGTCTGTGACAGTGTTGTGCATGGTAACTAGGAATTAGTAGTCAATGCCATGCAAATGAGTCAAGTAATACTGAATCGCAAACGCCCCGCCGGCATAAAAATGTACCACACGGCGTAGCGGTACAACACCAGGGAGTGGCCTGGAGGTAAACATGACATCAAGAGAGGGGTGTGCCACTGTAGCTGCAAGCACATTGGAGCATTGCTAATCCAGGTTGCCTGTTGCTAAGCAAAGCCGCAGGATAGTGGTGTGGAAGTAGCCATAGCTTTGCTTAGCTGAGAGCACACAAGGTGACTGAAAGTGCATGTGAACGTGGATGAAAACGTGCTTGAAACCCGGTAAATGGCTGCATGTGGCGTGCACCACAGCTGAAACAGGAAGGATATGGGAAGACAATAAGGAAATGCTGCAGCATGGTAATTGGAGTACAAATGAGTAAGTAACACCTAGGAACTCACAGAGGCTATTGACGACAGCTAACAAGGCTGCTAGCAGCTACCTGCAGAACAGGAAAGGGGAGGTGCTGTACTGCAAAGAAAAGAGAGCTGTCACAGCAGAACAAAGCAAACCTGCAGTAGATCAGCTAAATAACACATTTCACAACACAATCCTGGGTTGGGAAAGTACAAAACAAGAAAGCAGGCAGCTGAATGCATGCCTGACAATGGGAGGGGAATCGGGTTGAAAAATGAAGTAAAGGGCAATAGATGAATCATGGCAGCCAAGTGTAATTCAACACCAAAGGCCTCACAATAGCAGTACCCACTGTAAAAAACATACGTAAGATACCCAGCAGCTGGAATTGCACATACACACCCAATGACATCAGCAGCTTCCAAAGCACAGTAGTATAAAGTGTGAAAGCACCTCTCACACACTTGTGTATTCCCAAACACTCTGCACCATCGATGTAAACAGACGGGGAACTTTTAAAATGTACATGTTAGGGGCTGCCATAGCTTTGATTCATCAGCATGTGTTGGAGACTGAAGGTGGTGTGGAGGATGATGTTGACAACCACCTCAGGCACCAGAGGAGGAGAAGAGTGTTCAGACCAAGGGTAACCTACCAGGGGCTAAATGATCTGGAGATAGTAGAGCATTACAGGGTGGACATGGACACCATACAGCAAATTGTTGAGCTGTGCCAGCCATGCCTCAGAGCCAGAAATAACAGAGGGGAACCCATCCCAGTGGACACGAAGGTATGCGTAAGTTTGAGAATACTAGCCACAGGTACCTACCAAAGACCAACTGGGGATATTCTGGGGGTCTCACAGGCATCAGCATCCAGGGTACTCCACCAGTTCCTTGATGCCATGTTACCACATGCCAATGAGCACATATACGTCCCCCAAACACAGGAGGATTTGGCCAGCAATATGCGTCTCTTCCACCATGTGGCAGACTACCCGGAGGTACTGGGTGCAATAGACTGCACGCACATACACATCAAGTCACCACCCAGTGAGTAGGGTAGGTGTTACATAAACCGCAAGGGATACCCCTCCATCAACTGCCAGGTTGTGTGCAATGCCCAGGGCATTATCATGGATGTGTGTGCTTGCAGCCCAGGAAGCAACCACAACTCCCACATCTGGCATGCCTCACAGCTGTATCAGGTATTTGCCGGGGGGGCATCCCATATGGCCACCTAGTGGGGGATGCTGGCTATGCACTGGAACCATGGATGATGACTCCCATCAGAAATGCACACACCTCATGCAAGAATGCCATAATGAGGCACACGCACAAACCAGAATCATCATAGAGCATGTGTTTTTGATGCTGAAATCACGGTTCAGTTGCTTGGATATATCTGGTGGAGCCTTGCAGTACTCTCCAGGCACGTGTTTCCACATATTCATAGTATGTGACATGCTACACAATATGATCCTGTGGAAACAGCTGCAGCAGGGACAGTATGGGGAAGGACCTCATGCCCACCACCATTGCCAAGAGCACCACAGGCACAGAGGGACTCAAACCACGAACACCCTGTGCCAGCCCTAGTAGGCAGACGGAGGCATGCAAAGTATGCCCATGGCTTGGCAAAGAGGGAATGTATAACACACACTGACAGTGTAGGCCCCTACGGACTGACACCCTTCTCCACCTGCACACACAGTAAACATTTATGGCACACGCACACGACCACCTGTAAATTGTCATGTATAGGTGGTCTACTGTGTGCATCCTACATAGGCAGTCCTCAACTATTATACACACAACTGCCATTGGCACAAGGTAAGTCAATACCTGAACAGTAAAGTAAGCTATCAGCATGTGTTGATACTGTATGTATAGGTTTCTAGGTACATAGGTAGGTACATACCTAACTGCCCAAGGCCATTCATAAGCCTAGACAAAATGTGTCTGCTGTCTCCACCCCATTGATTAACTAACTGTCCCTCTGTGGAGCAGAGCCAATTGCGGGATCCCTTTGGTGTACCCACTGTTCCCCCTCCAGTCTGCAAGGTGTCCCTGGAGTGTTAGTGAGGGGCTCCATATAATGTAATCAGGGATGTATTTCCAAAGCATGGGGAGTACCTGTGACAGGAATCTGTCACTCCAGCATCTTCCAGTTATGGTTGTGGCAAGGTTTAGCTCATTACAGTGTGTGGCTCACTGTGACATGGATTCCCATAGGTGGACCATATCCATTAAGCCTGACTTGGACATGGCTTTGTTGGGCAGCAAAGTTCATCTCTGAGTAAACAAGATGCCACTGAGTAATGCAAGAGGTCATGCAGTCTGGCAGCATAGGACACATGTCTGAGGCCAGTAATGCTCTTGACGAGGTATGTTCATGGATCCTCCAGCTGTTGGATGTGTCATCTGAGGTACATCCCAAATGGGTTATCATACTCGATAATGGGATTGATGAGTGATGAGTAAAGGGGCACAATAACCTCAGTATGTCTAGATGCAAACTCTTAAGTAATCAGATGGCCGACATAGATGGATGGCCTAATTACTGTGGAGATATGATTGTCAAAGGGGAGTTCACTATCTAATGTAGTCCCCACATACCCATTACCCCATCTGTATTAAAGTGGTTGCCACTCATGTGTTACCATGTAGGTTATTAGTTTTCCCAACATGGAATGACCATGCAGTTCATGGCCTTCAGCTGGAGGCCATGACTGTGACATCCTGTGCTGGCCTATGTGAGGCCCCTTGAAGGATGTTTGTGATAGCTGGACTGTCAATTATGGCCCCCAGTTTGCAGTAATCTCCAAACACGGTCTGCTGTAGTCCACCTGTGTTTGCCTGTACCTCTGAGAAGTATATGGCAAACAGTAGGAGTCCCAGGACTGAGTCTTGTGGGACACCAATTGTGACTGGTTAAGGGTTTGACCTGGAGGCTGCTAGGCTTACCATGTGGGTTCTGTGTATAAGCCTGTTGGTGACCCAACCTGTGATGTATGGGTGTATGTACTGGCTGGTGCATTTATAAACAATACCTGAGTGGGGAATGGTGTCATAATCCTTAGCAAGGTCCAGGTAGTATGTGTGAACTACCACACCCCACACCTAAAGTCTAGATGACTGTAAGACATAAAACAGGTTCAGTAGACAAGATATGCACTCATCAAGCAGACCTGGGTTGGATAGAGTGTCTGGAGGTATCCAATATCTCTGTTAATGAGTTCCATGATGATGTGCTCCATAGCCTTGCAGACCAGGCTAGTCAGGCGTATAGGGCAATAGTTCTTGGGGTCCGTTGTGGAGCCACCTTTGTGGAGTGGGATCACTGTTGCTGTGTGCCACTCTGTGGGTATGTAGCCTGTAGAGAGTCTGTGCCTGAACAGTGTGTTCAGGTGAGGGGTTAGTTCATTTGGAGCTCATGTAAGACACAGCCTGGGACACTGTCCAGTCCCATTGAGGCTGTATGTGTGGCTCTGGATAGGGCTGTTTCATCCTGTGTGTCTGTGGTTGCCAGGGCCATACATTCATCTGGTATGGTTAAGGGCTGTGTAGGGGTTGAGAGGGGTGTGAAGTTTGCACTGAACGTGTCTGCCAAAATGCTGGCAATTTCAGTCGGGTCAGTGTATTTTGTGCCAGTCTGCACCAACTCTGAGCAGATCTGAGAGTTCCCACTCATGCTCTTGACATAACTAAAGGACACTTTGTGGTTGTCTGTAGGGTCCTTGGGACATTGTCTTTTGAAGCTAGCCTCGGATGATTTCATGAGGGATTGTAGTTTCTTGCTGATACAAATCAGAGATGTCTGTCCTTCTAGGGATTACGCTCTTATCTGTACTTGTTACCTCCTACTATAGTAGAGCCTGCTTATGGCAGGGGTCTATCAGACCAGTTCCCTGTTCTAGGAGTAGTGAGTCTAGGTTACACTTTGGATAGCATGATCCATGCATTCCTGCAGATGATCATAGAGTGCCTTTGTATAGGTTTCAGCATCTTGGACAGCATTGTCCAGTGGCGTGGGGGCTGTGCACCATTCCACATTGGGCATAAGCAACATGAAGTCTGCTTTGGAAATGATATCCACGGTGGTTTCGTTGTTTGGGGTTCTGGGCAGAATGTGAATATCCAGAGTGATTAGCCTATGGTCTGATCTAACCAGCGAAGGGTTGACTTCGGGTGTGGAACACTGGTTGCCCATGTTGTTGATGACCAGATCCAATATGTTGTTCCCTCTGGTGGAGGTGTAGACCAGTTGTTCCAGGGCGTTTGAGTGGAGAAATCCTAGGAAGCACTGGCAAGGGAGTTATTACCCGAGTAGTTCTCCCAGTTAATGTTCGGGTAGTTGACATTACCCAGTAGTGGGGTGTTTGGTAGGACCCACATATTTCCCAGTGTCCCCGGAAATGCAGAATGTGGGTCCTGGGCATAGTGAGTGATCTGTAGCAAGCTACAATTCAGATTGCAGTGTTGCCCACTGCCAGTTGCACTTGGACGATCTCTGATGTATTGTGCTGCACCACTAACCTGGAGGTTTGAGTATCCTTGATGAATACGGATACACCCCCGCCTTTTTTGTTCCGCTCTGGGTTCTGTGGCCGAAAGGTGTGGTATTGGTTATAGCCTGGTGGTGCTGGGGTGCTCACTGGAGCCTTAAACCAGGTGTCTGTTACTGCACAGATATTGATGTTCTCCATAATGAGTAGTGCCTCGAGTGTGTGCAATGTGTAGTTTAGACACCCGGCATTGAATAGAAATGCCCTCAGTCTCTGGTTACATGTGCTATGTGCGGTGGTGGGTCTATCTTATGAGCCTTACCTAAAAGTCCACCTTGCATAATATCCAGCTCTCTACTATTGTTTGCAATCAATGACAGCTGTGCATGTGTAGCTGTTCTGCAAATGTGTACTGACCTTTGCTAAAGGGCTGTGCCAAATGGCTATGTGCACACCTACATAGAGTGGATATTGACAGTAGAGACACACTGGTTGAACATGTAGATTTGTGTAGCCTAACTTCTCATTGCCAGACTAACAGCTGCTTGGAAATATGTTGACAGTACTGGTAATGAAACAGGGTGCATATCATCTTTAACTCCAGTGTGACATCTGCAGTAGGCATGTAAGACGTAAGAAACCACTGCCCATGTGTAATAGCAGCTTCATAGGTGATGGCGTACACTATCTGATTATATCCTGATCATGTCGACAGTGGCAGCAGAGTCTATTGATATTTGACTCTGTGTGGGGAGTGGGTGTCTGTGCCCAACAGAGCACATGGTTCTGCTGGGTATGTGAGTTTATACCCAGACAAGGATACAGCCCTGTTCACACTTGCATCATCTATAATCAACTATCAGGATGTAATGTGGCCCTCAGAGGGGGATTGCTACTAAAGGTAGCTACCATGTTCCTGTAATAGCTAGTGTTGACACGTCCGTATCTCAAATATTTACATGTGAGCATCACTGTCTAAAACATCTTCATAAGCAGTAAGTATACTAAATACAGCACGTGGTACTTGTAGTACTGAATGCTCATATAGGCATGTCCACTTCTCAGCTACTGGTGTTTACTAATGTCAGCTTTGTGTATGTGGCCATCCTGGGGGGAATGGATTCTCTATGCCATGTACACTGCCAAATCTGCCTAACACCACACCCCACACATTGTCTGGGATGTAGCTACAGGCGTGATCCTGGAGGCAGTCCATACTACACCCATGACTGGACTAGACAGTCAAGTGGTGTAGGTTAACACATGCATCTCATCCCCACAACCAACACATAACCTTACCAGAACATAGTAAGGACACAGACACATTCCACCAGATATCACACACATCCACAGAGGCCTCTAAGTATCTGGCCAAGCAAGAGGCCTCCCAAGTTGGAATAGACAGACAACAGAATACAAAGACTGCACGACATAGTTCGCATAATTGTGTCACACCTCAGAACACGTGGCTGGAAACATGGCCAACAGTACTCATTTGTGAACGCAAACCCTAGCACTATGTTACACTCCAAGCTCTATGAGGGCAAACATACTGTCAACTGCCTGTCTGCCATGACTAGCCACATACCCATACACTCCGACCACCTTTAGAACTATACACATGTCTCTGGCATATGCTATGTTGTTGTGCAGGACCTGTGATGCAGTAGCCTGGACTGCATGGAAACACACGTAGGAACTGTCAAGTCATATAACCCATGCGGGTATTTCCCAAAGCCTGGGTAGCATCCTGCCAGTGGTCAGAATGATGCAGCAGTACAGGGACAAGAACTGTATTCCCCAAGCGTGACATTTACCTAGTGTAATACACAGTGTATCCAGCATTTCTCTGCCTGGGATAACATGGTTGATAGACCATGATGCTTTGCCAGACAGGGTCTGCACCTGTCACCCCTGAGAATCTGGATACTGGCAATGGCCCATCCGTCCCTTATTGTGCCCTCAGCATGCCAGGTTCAAGTGAAAGACCACTGGTTCAACAGGGACAGCCAAGAAATAAACTGTGGGTCTTGCTACTCAATGATACAAATCAGGTACTCAGTATGGACTCACTTACGGCAAACCGAAACATGGAGAACATAACTGAGCAGTGAGTGAGATATGGTTCAACGCTTTGGAAAGCACCCCTGCATGACCATGTTATAACACATACCTCACCTCTTGGCCAACATCCTTTATTGGAACACATGGGCCACAGGTGTGTCCAACTTCCTGAGGGATATATACACCCCCACGCAAGTTGCACTTGCACAACATAAGATGCATTATGCTGAGCAACTACCTTTGTGCCAAAGTGTAATCCAAATTGCACCTTGTGACAGATCATCCACCATGCCTCAGAAATTACAACTGTCATTGTGCTGTAATGGGGAATACTGGTTGTGAGACAGGTCACCATAATCATGGCCACTCAGCTATCCCATTATGAACCGGGAAGACTCATCATGTACCAACACTTGTGCTCAATGCATGTTGGATGTCATCAACACCATTGACCTGGATCACCATAGTCACATCAACAGGGCTAACAGTATGCCACACATGGTCAGTCTTCAAAGCCTATGTTATGCTCCCTAAGAGCGAAGTGGTGACTGTCATGGCACCCATGCTGATGTACAATGCATGTGCAAATGCTGGGTCCTACACAAATGCACTTTAAGCACTCACATATGTGCAGTGATTGTGCCATTTAAACAGAAACAGGATTCAAACAAACACAACCATGAAGGAAAACCGGTGGTACCCTGCCTTAAACTGTACCACAAAAAGTAGTAACTGTTGCAAGGGTCAACACACATGAGTGGAAGTTAATCCATGGTCAGCCTCAGTAAGATGCAGATACACCATATAATGCCACACAACGCTACTGTGAAACTACTCATCCACATATTATGAGGCCAAACACAGAGGATTCCATAGCTGTGTCAGGAAACATAATGGCAACAACAAGACCTGCTGTGATTCACAGCACTATGGCATGTGAGGTACTGCACCTATGGAAATAGCACCTGTTCAGCCAGATAGGGTACTGGATAACATAAGCACACTGTCCCCCCCAGGTATACATTCATATATCCATGTACACTACAGAGCCCCTGTAATAACAACTATGCAGGTACAAGCTGCACTCTCTAATGCCATACATACAGGCTGCATGGGACCTGTCCACATTCCAGGTTATATCCTACACAAATGTCAAAACAATCTGCCCCCCACATAAACATCCCATACAATCATAGCTGCATGTCAGGCTGTGTACACTGTCAATGGTGCACAGCAACAGTCATCTGTTAATGCTGTCAATATCCGAGGGACCCTGGTATGTGCGCAGCTGACCTGGATACAAACAATGGTATCATTGCATTGTATAACACATAATGCAACTATGTCAGTACATGGGCACTCTGCACAGTTGTTGTAGGTCTAGGTATGGTCCACCAGTCAAAGGTTACATGGTGTTGTTCCATTACATGTCATACCACATGTATGGATGTGTGTTGGTGGTCTGAGGACATGGTGGTGTCTGAGGATTACATCCTAGAGTGCAGCTTTTGACACTGTGACCTGCACCTGGCTCATATGTGATGATATATGTTGGAGTACTGGTCTGTACATGTGAGTAGCCATTATGAATGTGGGGACACCACCACCTGGAGTGGTCCGTACCAGTGTTATGGCCCACATGTTTGGTTCTGAGTTATATGGTGGTAGTGCTATTGTGCACAACAGAGCCATCAGCCAGGTGTTCCTCACTGCACAAATGTCAGTATTCCCCATTGTAGGATCAACAGTGAGCAGCTTTGATTACAACAGCAACACATCTAGCACTGGTTAGCATAAGCATACAATGCAATTATCTTCTAGGTGTCAGGGTGTTATCCTGTGTTTAGGTCATATGCCTTGGAATGGCACTATATGAGGAAATGCGAATGAGGTATTATCAACACTCCCTAGAATCATGGATGCATGTGATCTGTGACAAAGGCTTGCCTTCTGTCAGTCATGTCATCCCAGACTGACAGACACTGGACAACCATGTAATTACAACAGAACATTGGATCATTGTGTTGGTCAAGCAGTTGCCATTCCCATCATGAAATCAGTGTGAGTGGCAGTATTGTGCTTGTTATAGACTGATACAGCTAAGGTGTCGGACAGCAGCAGGTGTTGTTTAGATGACCGGTGTCAGATACATGTAGTGCAGCATTCCTGCTAACAATGACAACTACTAACACCGGAGACCATTACAACATGTTCTAACTGTATGAGCATGGCCACTGTGGCTTTCCATGTTCAGAATTAGAGTGCATCTAAACAGCCCTGTGCTACTAAGTGTATGAGCATGCCCAGTATAACACTGTGCATGTGGACTCATAGTGCATTCCAAAGTGCCCTGTGCTACTAAGTGTGTGAGCATGCCCACTGACACCGTGTGTAAGTTATGTGCTACTATGTGTATGTGCATGGTGAGTGTAACCCTGTATAGTGATAGTAGTTGCCCATTCCACAGAAGGGCATACTCCTGTTCTGGATGGACTTCTATGGTAAACACACAGGTTCACAGCTATGTACAACATAACTGTCAGCATCCCTGTTGATGTCCACAATCCTAGAAGGTCATGATGACTGCCTCGGAATGTGTAATCTGTGTGGCGCAACTCATAACTGTGTAGTACTGTAATAGTGATCTGTAGATAGGCAGGTGTTCTGATCCCATCACTGGTGTGTGTGTGTGTGTGTGTGTGTGTGTGTGTGTGTGTGTGTGTGTGTGTGTGTGTGTGTGTGTGTGTGTGTGAGTGTGTGTGTCCATCTGCCGGTGGACAGAACATTACTTTTTAGAGTACTCACACTCTGTACGATTCCTATACTCAGTTTTGGCAAAGCTGATGATGTCACCCACCTAGGAATACTCCTCTGGGATTGCTGTGACCCATTAATCTCGATAGCACGTTCTGTAACTGCATAATGCTGTAATGTGATAAAATAGTCAGATAGGTGTTCTATTCCAAGGCATGGCAGGTGTGTTTGTTTGCCAGTCATATCCTATGTGTTGGTGGCTGTGAGTGGCTAGCCACTGGATGTGTTGAGGTGCGTGTTTTATTGTTTCCCTATATAGTGCCTATAAATGTCACAATCAGCCAAGAGACTGGGTTGGCAAGACATACCCATACATTTGGCAATAGGCCTGGTGAGTAAAGTCAGCAGCCCTAATATTACCCTGACTACAGTCTGAACCCGTGCGTCGCACAGAAACACACTTGCCTTGGGATTAACACCAGTTCATAATACAGGAGGCGCTGGTGGTTTCCTTTTCATTCTTGTCTAATGCTTTGGTGTCATGAGGTTTGTTCTTGAGATATATATTCTATATCTATGTATGTGTATGTATATATATATATATATATATATATATATATATATATATATATATATATATATATATATATATATATATATATATATATATATATATATATATATATATATATATATATATATATATATATAGACATTAACACACATACATGTACGTGATGAAATACATGTACTATACTGTTGAATGGCTGTGCTTGATGATCTGTACATGATAACCTCCGATGTATGTATATCTGCCATGGTTTAGTGGTAAAGCACATTGTCTGGGGTGTGCAGGGTCCTGGTTTCGAGCTTTGCAGAGGTCGGTTGTTTTGTTGCTGGGCAGAACAAGGGCCATTGAATATGGTGTAATTAAGGCACTTTTAAGCAGTTGTGTGTGGGTCTGCATGATGGTAAGCAGTGGTTAGTTTTGGGGAGGCTCAGTATGGGTCATGTAACTATGCATTAGAAGGCAATAATATGTGAATGAGCTATAGGATAGTGAATCCTGGTTATCCCTAGGGTGTGAGGCAGGTCCCAAGAGTGAATGTGTATAGATAGCCGGGTGCAAGACACAGATATAGGTGACATCATGGGGGAGTGTGTCAGGCATACTGTATGTGGATTGGAGCCCTGTGGCTTGGGATTGCTCCTAGCTTAGCATGGCTAAGCTAGGGGTGTGTCTATACCTGCCTAGTGCAATTGAGAGGGACAACATCAGTAGGAGAGTAATCAAGGTGAACTAGCTGAGCCGACAGGTGATATGTATCAGAATCAGCCGATTACAGGGGCAGCAGACCAGCTCAGCCCAGAACACTACTATAAACTAAGCAAACACCTTCCCCTCTGTTTTTTCCACACTCTACACCACCGGTGTATACATGCGGGGAAATTTTAACAAACACACCTACGAAATCAGAAGGGTTGCAGCAGGCAACATAGACCGACATGTGCAAGAGGCTGAGGGTGTTGAAGATGTGAATGCTGCTGAACAACCCTCAGTGAGGGGACAGAGAAGAGTGTACAGACCCAGGGTAACCTACCAGGGGCTACATGAGCTGGAGATAGTGGAGCACTATAGGGTGGACAGAGACCTCCTACAGCAGACTGTTGACCTGTACCGGCCACACCTGACACATCGAACAGGCCAAGGGGAACCCATCCCAGTGGATACCAAGGTATGTGTAGGCCTAGGTATACTAGCCACAGGTACCTCCCAATTACCCAACTGGGGATA
Source organism: Protopterus annectens (assembly GCF_019279795.1). Taxonomy (NCBI): domain Eukaryota; kingdom Metazoa; phylum Chordata; order Ceratodontiformes; family Protopteridae; genus Protopterus; species Protopterus annectens. The sequence goes on from NC_056744.1 coordinate 193,891,265, forward strand.
TCATGGGGATCTCACAGGCATCAACATCCAGGGTATTCCACCAGTTCCTGGATGCCATGTCAGCACATGCCAGCGAGCACATACATTTCCTCAACACATGTGAGGTGTTGACCAGCAATATGCATCTCTTCCACCAAATGGCAGACTACCCTGGGGTAGTGGGTGCTATAGCCTGCATGAACGTATGCATTAAAAGCACCACCCAGTGAGCAGGGTAGGGCCTACATCAACTGCAGGGGCATCCCATCCATCAAGTACCAAGTCATATGCGATGCCCAGGGCATTATAATGAATGTATGTGCTGGCTGCCCTGGAAGCTATGATGATTCAGATATATGGCATCTGATGCAGCTGTACCACAGCTTTGCCAATATGGACATCCCCTACTGTCACCTAGTGGAGGATGCTGGGTACCCACTGGAGCCGTGGCTGATGACACCCATCAGAAATGCACACACACCTGAACAACAATGCCATAATGAGGCACACAGGCTAGACATATAATAGAGCATGTGTTTGGTTCTGGTGTCTGGACAGATACGATGGAGCCTTGCGGTATTCATCAGCTACATGCACCCAAATTGTTATGGTATGTGCTATGCTACACAATATGATCCTGTGGAAACAGCTGCAGCAGGAGCAGCATGGGGCAGGGCCACACAGCCCCCCACCAATGCCAAGGCCTGTACAGGCACAGAGTGACTCAGAGGAGGAACAACCTGAGCCTGACCCAGTAGGTGGAAGGAGGTGTGCCCAGTATGTCCTGGCCTTGGCCAAGAGGCAACGCATAGCATATGCACTGATACAGTAGTGACCCAGGGAATGTCGCCCTCTCTGACTCGCACAGACAGTAAAAGGGATCCCAAACATGACACTACCTGTGCTCAGCCATGTATAGGGAGTGTACTATATGCATCCAACATAGGCAGCCATCCAGCACCATCCTCATGTCTGTCACACCCTCAAGGTAAGTCAATCAACCTACCAATTGCCAGATGTAGTAAAATGTGTTGGTACCTGTAGCTATGGTATGGATGTGAGCATGCAAGAGAATTGAATGGCCGAATGTTAAGGCAGCAGACAGTAAACGCCCACCATGACATCTGTAACACATACTGGAGTCACCATAGTAGCCAGTACTACACAGGGTGATAAATCTCACTGTGGGTAATGGGCTGAGCATCATGTGTGTCCATACAGCCCACACAAGTCTCAACCAGCTGGACAGGTGTAGACTGACACAAACAAATGCTATACTATGGCCTCTGAATGTGCCCTATGAGTAACCCCTCCCACAGACCCACACAGACAGACTACAGCAGACCACGCAGTTGGATGTATGTTGTGAAGACTAGGAAGTCAGAAACTAATATGTTGGTAATTAAAGCTAAGATCTGTACTACACTGGTATTCCTCTAACCAGCACAATAGGTATGTCTAAACACTGAAATGGAGTGCCTGACATACCAGTACAGCACTAGCAAATATGTACAAGTGTCAGGTGTGCCCCCCATCCAACGTACACATATAGCAACAGTCAGGTGTGCTCCCCCTCCCCCAGATCCTGTGTAGGAATGTAGATACAGTCAGGTGTCCCCCCGCTATGCAGACATGTAGCAACAGTCAGTGCCACATGACCAATGGATACCCTGCAGACACAGCATACCACCTGTCAGAGTACAATGCAAAGGTCAGCACCACAGTACAGACTACCTGGACATGTAACACATGAGATACAGTTGGCCATACTGGACATGCTCACACATTTGAAGGTATGAAGGCAATGTCAGTCGACAACATACTGAATGGTCATACTGGGCATGCTCACACACTTAAACACATGAAGGCCATGTCTGCAAACACCAGTGGTCCAGACATAATTGCCAGTACATTCCTATACTGTTGAATGACTTTGCTGTATGATATGTTTGTGGTACTGTCCGTTGTCTGTATAACTGCCATCACATATTGGTAATTCACATTAGCAGTGTGCTCAGGGTCCTGGTACCAACCCTTGCAAAGGACGTTTATTTGGTTGCAGGGCAGAACAAGCCATTGAATATGGAGGGAATAAGGCACATTAAAGCAATTGGGAGTGGGTGTGCATGGGTTTGCATGGTGTTAAGCACTGCTGACCGCTGGTTAAAGCTTCTTACACTTGGATAGCCTCTACATTGCTTTACCAGTGCAATACTTGCATACTGGTAGCCAAACATGCTTACACCCGCCCGCTCCTACACTTGCAAATGCACCGACATTGGTGCTTGCATCTGTCACTCACACCCCTGGGTGGGAGCAATGACCACAATATTACCTTGGGATGCCTATTACATCGGACTACATGATTATAGTATCGGGAATGGATGCCCATTAGGCGACCGCATGGCGTTCGACTGTACGGAATCAGCAGCCTGTCCAGTGAATTTATCATATTATTTGTGTGCTCCTCATACAATCTGCTCCCATCTGCCTGATACATGGGAACTGAGACTCTTCAATACAGACAAGTAATGGGGTTTTGGGGGCAACATCCGTCTGCCGAGTCATGCTACTGCATACCTATTATAGGTTTGCCACCTTTTCAATTGGCGAAGGTGGGACTTTAGGGTTAACACCTGTCCCACTTTGTGAGGGACAGTCCCTCTTTAGGCAGTTGTGTCCTGCGAAAATAATCATGACATAGCAAATGTCCTTATTATAGGACAATATTATATTCTACGTTTCTTTAATAGTTGCATAGAACAGTTATTTTATATATGAAACGTCTATATGTTATGTGAAGTAGCATAAACAATTCAAATGTTACTAGAATAAGCTTTTATTTGTGCAAATAAGTATAATTCTATACTATGCATGGCTGTAGGTATGTTTTCTCCTGCAAAGTCTGGCATTTCTACAGAACATGTCCCACTTTGGCAATTTGGAAAGGTGACAACCCTATAGGACCTGTATGTAGAGACATCAGATTTTGCAGGGCAACACATACCCACAGCCAGTAGAAAGGAGAGTACTTCACTGATTTGCCTAAATAAAAGGTTATTCTTGTAGCATTATAGTTGCTTATACTGTGTATTATAACATTTAGGTGTTTCAGATACAAAAAAATTGTTTTATGCAACTACTACAAACAATATAGGAAATTTTTGCCCTAAATCACATGACGTGCCATAATTACATTTATTTTGCAGGACACAACTGCCCAAACGGGAGTGTCCCTCGCAAAGGTGGACAGGTGGTAACCCCAACCTATTATTCTATCATCTTTCTAAGGTAGTCCACGGAATATACACTTTCTGTCACTAGCAGACCTCTCATACAAAAGGGGAAGAATGAACACTGAATTGGGGACACTGCATAACAATCTCAGGGACACATTTAGATGTTTGGTGCTATTGACCTGACACATTGACAGTCCCAGAGCATATGAATTCATACACATTGTCTGAGGTACATGCTGTTTATGACTCTTACATGTTGTCATTATTCATTATGTGTATTCCGCCACCTGTCCTCCTATTATCACTAGTTCTAGGAGGGTTTAGTTGGGACTGTGTTAGATTCTGATTCGTAATCATGGACATCCCTGGTAATCGGGGACAGTTCAATGATATGATCCCTATGTGTTCCCCCAGTGGTGTATGGACTATCTAGTAGATGTGCTCTTAAGGTATGGGAGGTATGGGCATCTGCTATACCCACATCGGAATATTAATTACATCCACGGGGCGGTCCTAATACGTCTCTGACAGCCAACACCAGCACACCTAGGCACATAATCGCATAGCCATAGTTCCCCTACCTGCCACTCCTTTACAGCACTCATCCTTACTGTGGGCGCAGGTGGGGTATGAACACACCCCTACACATTGCCCACTCTCCCCATGTCAGGACACATGTCGTGCTTTGTGTCAACCCATGTGTTATCAGGCTTGCACAACCTACTGCTCCGTGTACAGCTACATCCTGGTCGCAGCAATCTTTACAGGGCTTGGCTACAAGAACAAAATTTTTGGTGTCCCAGAAGGTACATCGCTGTCCATGTTTAAAGTGTAGACCTTGTAGATCTTCCCCACTGGTAGTTTCCTGCCGGTGATCTGGGAAGCAGTAGTGTATTTACCTTTATTGCGTGTCTGTATGTCTCACCGGCCTAGCTGGGGGGAAGGGGTGGGAGGTAGACGTTTGTTTATTGGACCTCCAACCAATATATGCCTGGTCTGAACATATGTTACCTGTAACTGCTGTAACATAACTTAGGTATATACATGTGTATATTTACTGTGACATATATATATCTATATATAGCTATATCTGCATGTGTATGCATACATGTATATTCATATCTTGCTGCCTTTATATACATATATATATATATATATATATATATATATATATATATATATATATTTTTTTTTTTTTTTATTATTTATTATTTATTTTATTTATTTATTTTACATTTGTTGACTGGGCTAGTCCAACTGGATACATGTCCATTTTCAGTGGAGGCCCGGGGAGAAAAGCTCCAGTTACACAGCATAATAAAAACATACAAAAACATGGAATAACATTTTGATTTAACGTTTATAGATTAAACATTTTAAAACAACATTTTGAAACATCTAAAGAAAAAGTTTGGCAATGGCATTAATATGGAATAATACCTCTTCAGTTAACAAAAATTGGAATAAGACAGAGGAAAATGGGTAGAAGAGTTAAAGATAAGAAGTAGTACTCAGGAGAGAGAGTGCTAAGAATAAGGAGGAGGGTTAATTTACGGAATGGTTAGACGTAGAGATTATGGGTGAAATGATATTTTGTGGTTGACAGATAGTTAGAAAAAAAATGGTTAGTCAGGGTTGGTACAGGAGCATAACCAGTGATTGGAGAAGAAAAGTTTTAGGTTAGTTTTAAATAGTGAGAGAAAGGTGAGGGTAGTGAGGTCATTTGGTAATTGATTCCATATTTTACCAACTGAGTTTGAGAATAAAGAATCACCTGCTAAGTTGTTAGAGAAGGAAGTGTGTATCAACATGTTGTTGACAGAGCGAAGATTCTTTAAGTTATTATATGGTCTTATAAGGGTAGAGAGAATTGGGATGTTATCGGGTTGATGTAGGGCTTTGTAGGCGATTATAAGTTGGTTAAATTGTTGTAGGTGCGGTAATTCAAGCCACCCTAGCTGTTTTAGATTCGGACAGTGGTGGGTTCTGTAAGGAGAGTTGGTAGCAAATCTAGCAATATTATTGTATGATCTAGTAAGTTTGTTAAGATTATTTTTAGAAAGATTGGTATATATGGGGGAAGCATATAACAGGGTAGAGATTAAATGGGTTCTAGCTATTGTGGCTCTGACTACTGGTGTCAGGAAAGGTTTGATATGATAAAGGGATCCAAGTTTTTTGTTAGTAGATTTAATTGTGGAATTTATGTGAGTGTCAAACTTTAGTTGATTGTCAATAGTAATTCCAAGGAGTTTGGTGGTGGGGTCAGGAGAGATAACTGTACCATTGTTAGATGTAAGTGTGAAATGAAGAGGGGGCGATAGATGAGAGGGAGTAAAGAGCAGTAATTTGTTTTTTTTAGGGTTAAGGAGAAGACAGTGGTTGGAGAACCATTGTTCAATAGTAGAGAAGGCTTTTTGTGTGAGAGAATGAAGTTCAGTTTGGGATGAAGCAGAACAAATGATAGTAGAATCATCAGCATACTGGATACAGGTAGACAGTGGAATAGAGAGATGAAGGTCATTTATGAAAATGGAAAACAGTAGTGGACCTAAAATAGAGCCTTGTGGGACACCTAGAGAGGTAGGAAGAAGGTCGGAAAGATGGTTTTGCCAAAGAACTGCTTATTTTCGGTTATCAAGATAGGCTATGAACCAGTTCATGGCAGGATAGTCAAAGGAGAGGGACTTCAGTAGGTGGAGGAGAAGTTGATGATTAACCATGTGAAAGGCTTTATATAGGTCTACAAAGAAAGCAGAGGATAGAGTATTATTGTTACGATTTTTGTTGATACAGCTGGTAAAGGATAGTAAGGCTGTGGTGGTACTATGAAATGGCCGAAAACCATGTTGACAGTTAGCTAGGAGCTGATGGTGGAGTAGGTGGGTTATAAGTTGTTTATGGATACATTTCTCCATGATTTTAGCAAGTGGGGAGAGTAGAGCAATGGGACGAAAGTTAGAGAACTCAGTAGAGTCACCACCTTTGTGAAGAGGAATAATATATGAGATTTTCCAGATTGATAGGATTAAACCTTCTTTTAAGGTTCTGTTGATCAATATGGAGATTGGGTAGGCAATGGCTTTTGCTCCTATTTTGAGGTATTCTGCTGGTAGCTAGTCAGCTGAGGGGGTATTAGGTTTTAGTTTTTGAAGTAGGGAAGAGATATAGGAGGTGGGTATAGGTTCTAGGTGAAAAGGGAGAGGAGTAGAGCTTGGACTGGTCAAATTAGAGGTATCTGGGTTTTGCTTATTTGCTAGATTTAGTATAGTAGTAGTAAAGAAAGAATTAAAGGCATTAGCTGTTTGCATTGGACAGTCAGGGTTGGAGCCTAGTGGATTAAGTGATTCAACTCTGCCTGGGGATAGTAGTGTGTTAATAGTAGACCAGAATTTTTGTGGTTGTTGAAGAGATGATTGTTGTAGCTGTATATAAAAGTTATTTTTGTCTTGTAGGATAGCTTTTTTTGTTATATTTCTTTGTTGTTTAAAGGTTTGGTGATCAGTTATGTCCTTTGTGGACTGCCATTTAGCCCAAGATTTGTTTCCTCTGAGGATTAGTTTCCTAGTGTGATTTGAGAGCCATGGAGCTGGTTTATTTTTCATTCTTATGGAACACATTGGGGCATGTTGGTCTAGGATTGCTAGGAAGGTAATATTAAAGTAGTTAACTGCTTCATCTATAGGGAGAGACTTAAGAGGAGACCTGTTACATTGTTTTAGTTCGGTTAGAAACAGTTCATGGTCAAGGTGTTTTTTGCTACGGATGGTTTTGACTGAAGAAAGGATATTTAAGCTTGTTTTATGTCTGATAATATATATCAGAGAGCGGTCACTAAGGTCATCCGGGAGGGTTCCTGTTGTATAGTTTTGTTGTGGACAATTTGTTAGTATCCAGTCTAGGATGGTTTCTTTATTATTAAGTTTATGTGTTCTAGTTGGAGAGTTTATAGCTTGTGAGAAGCCATGCAGGTTGATAAGGGAAGAAGGATTGGTGTTGTTACATAAATTCCAATCAATATTAAAGTCACCTAGCAGAATTGTTTCTTGAGGGAGATTAGAAGAAATCCAGTTTAGGAGGTCTTCTAATATAGTTAGATTTTTACCTGGGGGAAGGTAGGTGCAGATGATATAAACTGATTTATGGGAGTTAAGCTGTAGTTTAGAAATAATTATTTTTATGTTGTTAGCGGAAGGTAGGTTATAATTCATTTTGCTGATTTGTAGTCCTGTTTTATAGATAAGTGCAACCCCTCCACCTTTTTTTTTAAACGGTCTTGTTGAAAGATGCTATAGCCTGGGGGGATGATTTCCATGTCTTTTATTGTGGGTTTAAGCCATGTTTCGGTTAAACAGAGGATATTGAATTGTTGAACATCCAGAAGGGCATAAACTTCCTGTATTTTGTTGCATATACTACGTATGTTGAGATGGGCTATAGAGAGTGATTTGGAAGGTTTGGTAGAAGGTAGAGGGATCATATGGTATAGGTTGTAGTTAATGGGGGATGGGGTAGGGCTAGGGCCTGGGTTGGGGTGGATGTCTCCATCTTTTAATGAGTGGAGTAATATGACATTGTAATATTGGGGGGGTTTACAGTAGTTGTAAAGTACTTTTTTGTTGCTTAACATGGAGTATTTAATATGATTTAGTCAATGATATTTAGCTTGAAAGAAACAATATATATATATATATATATATATATATATATATATATATATATATATATATATATATATATATGTGTGTGTGTATATATATATATATATATATATATATATATATATATATATATATATATATATATATATATATATATGTCTATACACACACACACATATATATATATATATATATATATATATATATGAATATCTATATATATATATATATATATATATATATATATATATATATATGAATATCTATATACATATATAGATATATATATATATATATATATATATATATATATATATATATATATATATGAATATATATACATCTGTCTGTAGACCAATAGATTCCCGCTCATTCGCACTTACACATGCGTAATGGTGTTTATATATGCTTCACCAGCATACTAGTGCCTTAGTCATTATGACACCGACACTTCACTCCAGTTATCTTGTAATCGGCATTTAGCACGTTATACAGCGAACAGTTGTCGCAATATGTTCATGTACGTATTACCGATGGTAATTGGAATGTGATACAGTGTGATCTGATGCATCCCTCTTCTGTACAGCCTATTATTCCATCTACTTTCGATGTTTGTATGGGTACATTCCTATTATTTATGTCAACAAATGGAATGCATGTGTTGCAGAGAATGTACTTCAACATATTGTTGTCTGCATGTGTGTATGCATATATACCTATTACGAACTAGCTGACCTCCATGGGGCGGTCCATTAGAACCGGGCCATCCAACCCTGGCAGGCCTGGATCCATAATTGCATACCCATAGTTTCTCCACCCCACCCGTGTTGAATTTACATGCGTAATAGCCATTATCCACTTGTTATCACAGCCGTGACACACCTTTACACATTGCCCACTCTAGAGCATTTGGGTCCCTACACACATTCTGTCCCACCTCGTGTATTCACAGATTCTCCTGCCATGTATCTTTGCACATACGTGCCTTTCCTGGTGTTACGGATTACGGCCATTTGCACTTTACAATTTTTGGTGGTCCCAGCATGGACTACATTCCGTCTGTGTGCAAAGTAGACTTAGCAATACGACAGTGTTATTCCCACTGGTAAAACCCTGCCTGTGATGTGAGTAGTGGTGCTCTGCCCACTCCTGGGCAGCTTTTTATGACATACGCTGACAGCACTATATAATACCATAATTGCTCTCGATTCCCTTCACATCCCTTGTGTATGCTTTATTGTTACAATGTTCATTCTTCATAAATATATATATATATATATATATATATATATATATATATATATATATATATATATATATATATTTCATGTATGTAGATAAATATCTATACACACATATATATGTGTGTGTGTATCTATATATATAAAAAAAACAAGTCAGCAGCACCAAGACCCACCGCAGGAAGTATCAGGAATCCAAAAAATATAAAATAAAACAATTTATTGAAGCGCTTTTTGTTGCTTGTAATGTGGCAACTTCTTCAGAAAAGATACACAGTTTCAAACAGTAGTTTATAAGTAATTGAGGCATGTCATGTGATGACCACACCACCAGTAAGTCAAATTCTTACAGAAACATTTGCTAAAAAAAACACATGTTCATAAAACCTAAATACAAAAACTGCAAGTTTGTTAAATTAAAAGTGTCATCAAAACTGTTATAAATAATTATACAGAAGGCATTAAACTGTTGGACTCAAACAATAAAAAAGTTAGACTAAACTTCAAAATTACGGAATAATCAACCGGGTATATCTCTTTAAAATATTGTAGAGCTAAAATGAATGGGATTATATTCAAGCACAATACCAGTTACCGTCACATACTTTTTAGTTTCAGAAGACAGGCAATGTTACAAGCATCATTTAAACCTGGTACAACAAATGCATTCAAACGGATTTGCCATTCAAGCTCATGTTCCTCTAAAATTAAGTTCAGTGGGCCACCTCTCAAATTAGCTTGAACTTGATCTATAGCTTTAAAGGTAAATTTGTGGCCCACATTATTTGCTATACGTCTTGCTAGTGGGTTGTCAGTTTTATTGACTGACATAGCATAGGTGTGTTCATAAACCCTGTCCCGCAGTCTACGTTCAGTCTTCCCCACGTAGAATGCGGGACAGCAGACACATCTTGCTATGTAGACTACTAGTTTAGAATTGCAGTTGAGTTTAAATTTAATCTCATACTTGTTGTCACCTATACAAAATGTATTGCCCACTTCCATGAATCTACACATCCCACAAGATTCACACAAATTCATTCCAGCATACCTGTGTGTTTTAAGTTGTTGCCCCCCACATTCAAGTAAGTTTTTAAGGTTGTGGCCTATACGAAATACAATATTTGGAACTGGACCTAGTTTACTGAATACTGAAATATCACTCAAGATAAACTACCAGTTTTTACATAAAATACATTTGACTTGGCCACTATCATTACTGAAGGTAGTGATAAATCCACCTTTGAAGTTAGGGGCTAAAGTTTGTAATGGAATTTGTGTTGGGACAAATACACTGTTTTGACAATCTACCGTGTGAGGAACAAAACTGTCCTGTTCTAAACTATTTAGCCCAATGATGGGAGAGACGATTCCAAGTCTTCTTTTGTCAGAAACTTCACTGACTAAAGTTCCAGTAAGGTCGCTAGGATACCCACGCTTTTCAAACATCATCCTAAGTAAATCACACTCTTGATGGAAATCAAGCTCAAGTGTGGTCATTGTAGCTGCCCTTATCAATTGGCCTTTTATAATGGACCACTTCTGGTGGAATGGGTGGCAGCTAGAAAAGTGTAGGAATGAGTTACAGTACGTGCGTTTTCTACAAATCTGGGATACATACCCCCTATTGACTTTATCTTTTGAAAGTTTCACATCTAAATAGTCAATCGTGGCTGTATGAAATGTTGATGTAAATACAAGGAAATCAGCTGTAGAATTCAAAAATGAAATAAAAAGCTCAGCCTGAATGCCATCTCCATTAAATAACATGAATATGTCATCCAAGAAACGGGTGTAGTAAACAAAGTTCACCCCGAAGTGCTCAGTTTTGAAAACAAAAGTTCTTTCCCAATACGCCATCACGAAGTTGGCAAAGCTGGCACCACAGGGCGACCCCATAGCGACCCCTCGTTTCTGTAAATAAAAATCCTTATCGAATAAAAAGTAATTATTAGTAAGAATGATGTCTAATAAAGACTCCACTAAAGTAATTTCTTGTGAAGGAGCTTTCTTAGATTTAAGCAAAAGACTCACCCATTCTATGCCCTCTAAGTGTGGAATTGATGTATACAAGTCCTTAACATCAATAGTTAAGAAATTGTGTTTGGAGTTAAATTCCAAGTTGTTAATATTCTCTAGGAAGGGCCATGAGTCTTTGCATACTTGGGGTTCTGATACCAAGTATTTTTTCTAATATTGTCCACTACCTTTGCACAAGGGTAAGTTAATGAACCCCTCCCACCTATTAATGGTCTCATGGGGGGGGGGTTTCCACATCCTTGTGGATTTTTGGTATCCCAAACATAATTGGGATTTTTGGCCAAGGAAGGGAGATGAAATTAAACGTACCAATATCAGTGATGGCATCAATGAAGAAGTCATTGAAATAGCCTCTTCTCCATTTATATGCAGTGTTGACCTCACTCAAGGATGCTTTAGAGTAAGCCTCTGTGTCTAACAGACAGGTGCCTCATTCTCACTGTGTAGTCATGTTGATCAAAGACTACTAATCCCCCACCTTTATCTGGTTTAACCACCCTGACATTAGCGTTCCTCATGGATTGCAGTAGTACACTTTCCTTTCGACAGACATTACTTAGTCTTTCTGATGGACAAGAATGAGGATTCGAAAGGAATCGAAAATCCAGTTTGCATACTTGTTCAAACATCTTCCGAGTAGGATGTAGTGGGGGATTGTAAGTATTAGCCACCCTTAACTCATGGTCACCAGAGTTACTGTCACCAAATAATAAATTAAAGTTTAACTTTCTCACATACAGTTTAAAATCTGTGACAGTTTTGACTAAGTTAAATGGTTTGTCAGGTACAAATGTACTACCTTTAGCTAATAAATTCACCAAAGTAATAACTAATAACTATCCTCGTTTGAACATTGTCACTAACAGTGACAGGGACTTTAACATTTATAATTTTTCATCATTTTCTATCAATTTGCCGTTGGTGAATTTATTAGCTAAAGGTAGTACATTTGTACCTGACAAACTATTTAACTTAGTCAAAACTGTCACAGATCTTAAACTGTATGTGAGAAAGTTAAACTTTAATTTATTATTTGGTGACAGTAACTCTGGTGACCATGAGTTAAGGGTGGCTAATACTTACAATCCCCCACTACATCCTACTCGGAAGATGTTTGAACAAGTATGCGAACTGAATTTTCGATTCCTTTCGAATCCTCATTCTTGTCCATCAGAAAGACTAAGTAATGTCTGCCGAAAGGAAAGTGTACTACTGCAATCCATGAGGAACGCTAATGTCAGGGTGGTTAAACCAGATAAAGGTGGGGGATTAGTAGTCTTTGATCAACATGACTACACAGTGAGAATGAGGCACCTGTTAGACACAGAGGCTTACTCTAAAGCATCCTTGAGTGAGGTTAACACTGCATATAAATGGAGAAGAGGCTATTTCAATGACTTCTTCATTGATGCCATCACTGATATTGGTACGTTTAATTTCATCTCCCTTCCTTGGCCAAAAATCCCAATTATGTTTGGGATACCAAAAATCCACAAGGATGTGGAAAACCCCCATATGAGACCATTAATAGGTGGGAGGGGTTCATTAACTTACCCTTGTGCAAAGGTAGTGGACAATATTTAGAAAAAATACTTGGTATCAGAACCCCAAGTATGCAAAGACTCATGGCCCTTCCTATAGAATATTAACAACTTGGAATTTAACTCCAATCACAGTTTCTTAACTATTGATGTTAAGGACTTGTATACATCAATTCCACACTTAGAGGGCATAGAATGGGTGAGTCTTTTGCTTAAATCTAAGAAAGCTCCTTCACACGAAATTACTTTAGTGGAGTCTTTATTAGACATCATTCTTACTAATAATTACTTTTTATTCGATAAGGATTTTTATTTACAGAAACGAGGGGTCACTATGGGGTCACCCTGTGGTGCCAGCTTTGCCAACTTGGTGATGGAGTATTGGGAAAGAACTTTTGTTTTCAAAGCTGAGCACTTTAGGGTGAACCTTGTTTACTACACCCGTTTCTTGGATAACATATTCGTGTTATTTAATGGAGATGGCATTCAGGCTGAGCTTTTTATTTCATTTTTGAATTCTACAACTGATTTCCTTGTATTTACATCAACATTTCATACAGCCACGACTGACTATTTAGATGTGAAACTTTCAAAAGATAAAGTCAGCAGGGGGTATGTATCACAGATTTTTAGAAAACGCACGTACTGTAACTCATTCGTGAACTTTTCTAGCTGCCACCCGTTCCACCAGAAGCGGTCCATTATAAAAGGCCAATTGATAAGGGCAGCTAGAATGACCACACTTGAGCTTGATTTCCATCAAGAGTGTGATTTACTTAGGATGATGTTTGAAAAGCGTGGGTATCCTAGCGACCTTACTGGAACTTTGGTCAGTTTGAAGTTTCTGACAAAAGAAGACTTGGAATCGTCTCTCCCATCCTTGGGCTAAATAGTTTAGAATAGGACAGTTTTGTTCCTCACACGGTAGATTGTCAAAACAGTGTATTTGTCCCAACACAAATTCCATTACAAACTTTAGCCCCTAACTTCAAAGGTGGATTTATCACTACCTTTAGTAATGATAGTGGCCAAGTCAAACGTATTTCATGTAAAAACTGGCAGTTTATCTTGAGTGATATTTCACTATTCAGTAAACTAGGTCCAGTTCCAAATATTGTATTTTGTAGAGGCCACAACCTTAAAAACCTACTTGAATGTGGGGGGCAACAACTTAAAACACATAGGTATGCTGGAATGAATTGTGTGAATCTTGTAGGATGTGTAGATTCATGGAAGTGGGCAATACATTTTGTATAGGTTACAACAAATATGAGATTAAATTCAAACTCAACTGTAATTCTAGACTAGTAGTCTACATTTATTTATTTATTTATTTATTTTACATTTGTTGACCAGGCTAGTCTAACTGGATACATGTCCATTTTCAGTAGAGGCCCATGGAGATAAGCTCCAATACAGATAAATGAAAAGCTTAGTAATCAATATATAAAATAAGACTAAATGAAAAAAATTCATATAAAACTAGCAGATTTCAGGTTCATAAACACAAAAAATAATAGGAAAGATAACTAAATAGCAGAATTAATTATATATAAAGAGAAAAACAATATTGCCAGTTAAACATATTATTCTGTGAAGATAAACAATAAATAATGTAGTGCCAGAATGCTTCTACTATACAGTATGCAGTTATAGGTCATTTATAAATAGAAAGACTAAGGTCTTGAGGGGAGGCACGATAAGTATATACATAATGTAAAAGGAAGAATAACAAGTATATTTTTCAGTAGGAAATGTAAAGTGAGATTCTGCATATTGAAGTTTGGGAGGAAAATAGAATTTATAGGGATAAAATATGTACTAATTTCTGAGTAGTGAAGGCTAGGCAGAGTTTAGTTCAATTAGATAGATAGTTGCCTAGTCAGGTTTAGTACAGGGGCACAACCAGTGTGTTCCAAGGAAGGGTTTTAGTCTATTTTTGAAGAGTGATAGAGAGGGAAGAGAGGAGAGGTCACTGGGGAGAAGATTCCAAGTTTTTCCAACAGCATTGGAGAAGAGAGATTCGCCAGCTTTGTTGTCAGGTTTAGAAATGTACAAAAGAGTTTTGTGAGAAGAACGCAGTGATTTCAGATTTGTGTATGGAGTGATGAGGGTAGATAGACTAGGAGTACAGGAAGGTTTATACAGAGTTTTATGGGCGATGGTTAGTTGATGGAATTTAATCAAGTTTTGTAGTTCCAGCCATCTCAGCTGCTTTATATTTAAGCAGTGATTGGTCCTGTAAGGGTTACCTGTTGCAAATCTAGCAATATTATTGTAGGAAGTTTCCAGTTTGCTGAGGATATTTTTTGAAAGGTTAGTAAAAATAGGTGAGGCATAAAGGAGGGTAGAGATTAGATGAGTATGGGCTATAGTTGTTCTAGCTGTGGTAGAAAGGTATGATTTAATTCTGTAGAGGGAGCCAAGTTTTTTGTTGACAGTTTTTATTGTGTTGTTGATATGGATGTCAAAGCTCAAGTTGTTATCAATGGTGATTCCCAGTAGTTTGGTAGAAGTGTCAGGTGATATGATGGTGCCATTAGTGGATATAACTGAGAAATCAAGTGGAGAGGACTTGTGGGTGGGATTAAAGAGGAGGAGTTTAGTTTTTTTGGGGTTCAGAAGAAGGCAACGTTGTATAAACCATTGTTCAACTGTGTTAAATACTTTCTGGGTATGAGAGAGAAGTTCAGATGTGGATTTGGCTGAGCATATAAGTGTCGAGTCATCAGCATATTGTATGCATGTGGCTTGGGGGATGGCTAGATGAAGGTCATTAATAAATATTGAGAAGAGGAGAGGTCCAAGTATAGACCCTTGAGGGACACCCAGTGAAACTGGTTGGAGGGTAGAAAGAGTCTTATGCCAAATAACTGCCTGTTGCCTTTTATCTAGGTAGGACTGGAACCATTTTATAGAAGGTGCATCAAATGATAGTGATTCTAGTATGTTGAGGAGAATCTGATGATTGACCATGTCGAATGCTTTGGACAGGTCAATGAATACTGTTGAGGATAGGTTATTAAGGTTACGATTTTTGTTAATATAATCTGTAAAGGAAAGGAGGGCAGTGGTAGTACTGTGTGAAGGTCTGAAACCATGTTGACAGCTGGAAAGTAAGTTATTTTGTGTTAAGTGGTCAAGTAATTGCCTATGGATACATTTCTCCATGATCTTTGCTAGAGGGGAGAGAAGGGCAATAGGACGGTAGTTGGAGAGCTCATTAGAGTTTCCGCCTTTGTGGAGAGGGATAATATGAGAGACTTTCCATAGGCTAGGTATGTGACCTTCGGTAATTGTCCTATTGATCAGAATGGAAACAGGGAAAGCTATGGATTTGGCTGATAGCTGTAGAAAATCGGCAGGTAGTTGATCTGCAGAGGGACAGCATGGTTTTAGTTTTTGTATGAGGGTTTGGATGTAAGTAGTTGGGACAGGTTGTAAATGAAAAGGAGGGGGTACATAGCAATATGTGTCTGCTGTCCAGCATTCTATGTGGGGAAGACTGAACGTAGACTGCAGGACAGGGTTTATGAACACACCTATGCTATTTCAGTCAATAAAGTTGACAACCCACTAGCAAGACATATAGCAAATAACGTGGGCCACAAATTTACCTTTAAAGCTATAGATCAAGTTCAAGCTAATTTGAGAGGTGGCCCACTGAACTTACTTTTAGAGGAACATGAGCTTGAATGGCAAATCCATTTGAATGCATTTGTTGTACCAGGTTTAAATGATGCTTGTAACATTGCCTGTCTTCTGAAACTAAGAAGTTTGAGACGGTAACTGGTATTTTGCTTGAACATAATTCTATTCATTTTAGCTCTTCAATATTTTAGAGAGATATACCCAGTTGATTATTCCGTAATTTTGAAGTTTAGTCTAACTTTGTTATTGTTTGAGTCCAACAGTTTAAAGCCTTCTGTATAATTATTTATAACAGTTTTGATGACACTTTTAATTTAACAAACTTACAGCTTTTGTATTTAGGTTTTATGAACACGTGGTTTTTTAGCAAATGTTTCTTTAAGAATTTGACTTACTGGAGGTGTGGTCATCATATGACATGTCTCAATTACTTATAAACTACTGTTTGAAACTGTGTATCTTTTCTGAAGAAGTTGCCACATTACAAGCAATGAAAAGCGCTTCAATAAATTGTTTTATTTTATATTTTTTGGATTCCTGATACTTCCTGTAGTGGGTCTTGGTGCTGCTGACTTAGTTTTTGTGTTTCAGTAGTTTGTTGGCTTCCATTCCCTGGTTTACCTATATATATATATATATATATATATATATATATATATATATATATATATATATATATATATATTTGTATGTATATTACATCTGTACATACAAACATACATTTCCTATTTTCTATGCTGGGAGCTGCTTACACCCATGCAGGTGCATTCGCCTATGCTTACTGTTCATTACATATGTTTACTGCCACTTATTTGTGCTTACTTGTGCCTTATTCATATGACAGTACCACTTTGATTGAAGGGATCTGGTTAATAGCCCCATGCGATACACACGTTCACTTTTACATGTTTAAATGTTGGCTTTACAGCAGAGCGACATTCATTCCACAAGGCAAATGATATGTGCTATAGTCGAACTTGAACCGTGAATGCCTTTTCATTAGGTGGATGCTCTAACCACTACAATGTTGGTGTTCTGCTTCATTTATATGTATACCCTTGGTTCATAGTTACCTGAACACACGCCTCGACACTTCCCTTACGCAGCAGGCATCCATTTTCCTGTTGGGAAAACAGCACTACTACACATGCGCCATTCCCTATTCCCTACTGCTCTGGAACCGTGCCGCATGTTGACTCACTCCGAGGATATTCAGACCTCCAAAGCCTATAGCCCTGGAACATACATGTGTTTGATTGTCAGGGTGTTCTTGTGGTCATCTGGGTTTAGGCTTGTCCGACTGGGAACTGGGACAGCCCTGTACCCATTTGAAAGTCAGATTTAGCATGTGGACAAGGTTACTCCCAATGTTAGCATCCTACTTTTGTTAGAGACGCAGGGAGTTTGGCCACCTCTGGCCAGCTATATTCCTTCGCATTCGTTATGATTGCTTTCTTGTTCCCATGTTCACAGCTTATTCTTGTAGTATTCTAGTTGCTTATTCAGTTTCTTATGATATTTAGGTGTTTCAGATACAGAATAACTGTTTTATGCAACTATTATATATATATATATATATATATATATATATATATATATATATATAGGACATATTTTTGTCATTAAATGTCAGGACATCTGCCATTTGACACTACGTGTACAGGATGCAACTGGCCAAAGAGGGACTGTCCCTCGCAAAGTGGGACAGGTGGTTCCCATATATATATATATATATATATATATATATATATATATATATATATATATATATATATATATATATATATATATATATATATGTGTGTGTGTGTGTGTGTGTGTGTGTGTGTGTAAAAGTACGCATGCATACACATCTATATGATTTAATTACTTTGATCATACTGTTGAATGACTGTGCTGTCTGCTATGTTTGTGATAACATCAACGTTAGGTGTAAAAGCCATGGCTTAGTGGTAAATCACATTGATTGTGATGTGTAGGGTCCTGGCGTTGGGCCTGGCCGACACGGTATATTGTGTTGCTGGGCGGAAGAATGGCCGTTGGACAAAGTGTGAGTACAACACTTTTCAGCTGCGGTTTTCCGTTTAACCGCCGATTCACGTCACGCAAAATCCGTCTACATTCTTACTGTGATACATCACCCCAGTTCACATTTAATTGGCTGTATATCATTATACAGCATAAAATTAGCAAGATATGCTCGTATATGGATTACGCGTCATAAATGGTGTGTGCTGCAGTCGAACCAGCAACGTCTGCTCGATAGTCGGATGCTCTTACCACTACACTATTGGTGTTCTGCTTCATTTATATGTATACCCATGGTTCATAGTTACCCGAACACATGACTCAACACTTCACTAACACAGCAGCCATCCATTTTCCTGTTGGGATAACCACAGTACTACACATGCGCAATTCCCTACTGCTCTGGACCCTTGCCGTATGTTGACTCACTCAAAGTATATTCAGACCTCCAAAGCCTATTGTCTTGGCACATACGTGTATTTGATTGGCAGGGTGTTCATGCAGTCATCTGGGTTTAGAATTGTCCAACTGGGGACCGGGACTGCCCTGTACCTAGTTGAAAGTCAGACTTAGCACGGAGACATCGTTAGTTCCACTTTTAGCGTCCTACCTGTGGTTGGGGATGCAGAGGTGTGCTCACCTCTGGTCATCCTGATATATAACAGGACTAAATATTATGGGGGGGGGGTTCCGCTGCTGTTTCCCTTCACATTCATTATGACTGCTATATTGTGACCATGTTCATTCTTCATATCTATCTATCTATCTATATATATATATATATATATATATATATGTCGGTCTGTACATACACATGCATATACACCTGCATGCTTATTTACATTTCCCATACCATTGAATCACTGCCACTTACCGTAGTGCATACACGCTTGCATACCTGCTTACGTCTAAGGTTGCCACCTTTTCAAATGGCCAAAGTGGGGCATTTTCGGGACACACATCAGAATTTACAAGCCGACACATACCCACAGTCAGTACAAAGGTAGGAACTTTACTTATTTGCCTAAATGAAAGCTTATTCTTGTAGCAGTTTAGTTGCTTATTCTCGTTCTTGTAACATTTAAGTATTTTACATACAGAAATAACCATTTTATGCAACTGTTACATGAAATATGGTACATAATTATTTCCCACAATCACAGGACATTTGCCATTGTATTAATTTTGGTCAGGATGCAACTGCCCAAAAAGGGACCGTCATTCACAAGGTGGGACAGGTGGTAACCCTACTTACGTCTGCTTTAAAGTGCCTTAATCACCCTATATCCAACTGCCACTATGTGAATGTGTAAAGTATATATTCCCGATAATGCACATGGGGAGACATGCATCATGGTCAGGTGTTTAATCCCGGGTCGTAGGTTCTGCCGGATCGGCTGGAGGCTGAGCAGTCTTGTGGACAACTACTGCTCATACAACTTGTGTCCAGATGTCTACAGGACTTGACATTGTGTCGTGACACCAAGTTTAATGTTTAGAGCAGATACTTATCCCATGAGAGATATACAAAATTTGTGGGGACTGATGACCTTGATTCTTTTGGCTTTACGAAAATGAGGTAGGGTTATACATGCAAGGGATACATAGTTTGCAATCCTGAGACTGCCTAGGGTGAGACTGCATACTAGATATGAGTAGGGGTCATTATGTGCAGATATGGCTGTGCCAAGCTAGCAGCCTGAGTATGGTTGGTTTTGGTGGACATTCAGGAAGGGGGGGGGGTGCTGTGGAGGGGATGATGGGTATTCAATTATGTATCCAGGTGTGTTGAGGTTGGATGGCTCAGTTCAGGCCAGACCATTATGTGGGTATGTGCCAGTAACTTTTCTGTACATGTGTATTGCACATTGTAATGTTCATATGATTGTGGGATTGTGTTCTACAGTATGGCCTGTCAGGTTGTATTGTGGATGTGGATGTTTGTTCTTTGGTTTTCTTTCTGAATCACCTACTGCTCCCTCGTACACCTCCAGTTCACCTATTGTGCATCCAACCCAGTCTCCCCTTGGTGAATTATTACATTTCCCGTCACCCCCCGCCCCCATATTCCACACAAACCATCCATCCCTTTTCTGGTTGATGGCCCATGGCACAGTCAACAGAACTCATTGCGTACACTACATATCTCTTGTACCAATATGGTTTTGTGGACTACCCTAGCATTTTTGATCTTCCACATGCTGTACTTCACGCACATAGGTACACACAAATACTTATCTTTCATGATGTGGTAGGTAGACCCAGGTAATACTCGTTCATCTTTGGGCTGTCCTGACAAGGATGATTTGGACCGCGAATGGGCAGAATTTGGGTGAATGCTCTGACCATTGGTAGGGTTGCTACCTTTTCATATGACCAAGATGGGACATTTTTGGGACACACATCAGATTTTACAGGCCAACACATACCCACATTCAGTACAAAGGATAGTACTTTAGTTTTATGCCTAAATGTAAGCTTATTGTTGTAGCAGTTTAGTTGCTTATTCTGATTCATTTACTTGCTTATTCTGTTTCTTGTAACATTTAGGTATTTTACATACGGAAATAAGTATTGTATGGGACTATTACATAAAATACGAGACATAATTATGTCCTACAATCGCAGGACATTTGACATTTATAATGGTTTTGGTATGGACACAACGGCCCAGAGAGGGACTGTCCCTGACAATGTGGGACAGATGGTAACCCTAAACATTGGGCTAGGCTTAGCAATTGGCGGCACACTAACATGATGCGTTTTGCTTCCACTTGGTATAACTATCGACACTACAATGGAATACGGGCACAGGGTTTTATATGTCATTTGTTCGAGGGACGGGGACTCAATATTCAGCTACGTGCCTTTGTGTTTACTTTTTATTTTGGTGTTCGCAAACCTGTCTTGTATGCTTTGCATACATTTCAGTATCCATGGACACTGACAGGTGTGATTACTATTAGAGGCAGGCTGTATTAGTCAGCATTTTAGGTTGTACGTATGCAGCCGACATGTTAATGCCTCCATGCAGCGCTTGGACACGCCCCCTGCACTCGCGCACGTTTCCTATGCACGTGGCTGTTGTGGCAGTGCACCTTCATTAATATGCATGTGGTGCTGCTGCGCCATCTCTACGCTGCACGGTCGGCGCAAGAGTAATGCCGTCCTTGCTCTGGGCTTCATGAATCCCGGGGACAGTATCCAATATGTCCTAAGTGGAGCCATGTTTGCATGATTTACTTCATGGCTGAAGTCATAATTTCTCTGCTTTGATCCCTTATTTTCCATCATAACTACATGGAAAAAAAAGGTTCACAGTCACAAGTGTGATGATAATGTTTGGATGTAAGTATTTTCTTCAGGTCAGGAATACAATCATTTTTGCCAGAAAAATAATCTTTCCCTTACTCTCTGTCAGTGTAATGTACTCATATCATAATACTGCTATTTTTTTATTCATAACTTTTGCTCAAAAATTCTACAATTCATCGCACATGCCTTTTGATATTTTTAGCGCTGCAGAACTTCAGTAGTAAATTACTGCATTTATACCCATTTATGCACAATCAGTAAGTTATACCATGGTAATGACCATTTTCTGTCATCAGTTATCATTTCCACTGTTGCTGTCATGAAATCCAACTTTTAAATGACACAAATCTAGCAATCAGTCATCACCATAAAATGGACATTATATATGTAAATTCATTAAGTATCAGAATTAACCCATTAATGAATTGTATTTTGAAAATGTTTTTATTAAATTATACTACTTTTTTAAAAAAAAGTCTTACATTAATAAGTCTGTGGTATCCTAATGCATTTGTCACCAATCTAGGCTATTGGCAAATTAATATGGCTATGCTGAAATCTTTGGCATAAATTCAGGGCCATTTACACATTACATGCAAATTAGGCTACTTTACATTCATCTGTATGAATTGTAGTAGTATGCAAATGTCTCAAGATGTATAGGTGAATTTCATTTTTTTGCTGATCATGAATGCGCTGCCAAAGAAATATGAACCCAGATCAGATTGACATAGATACAGCCCTCTCAAGCTTGCAGTGGGAATGCACGAACAGCAATAGACTAACCAAAATCACAATGTGGTTATAAACAAATTGCAGTCATCTGAATATCAATTTTGTAGCAATCTGAAGTGAATTCCCTGCCTATCCAATCCAACACTGTGTTTCACAGCCCGGCACCTCAAGCAAACTAGAAGTTCCCAACACTTAAAAATAACACACGTAGTGACATTTATTTCCATCCACACTTTAAAAAATAGAACTTGAAAGAAACATTCTTCTGTACTACCTGAGGTATACTGGTATTATGGCTTAAAAAATCACCTTTAACAATAGCAATTATTAATCATATTATTCTATTTTAATCATGCATAGAAGGGAAAAGTAACTGGTTTCCTTTAAGAAAAAAAGTATGTGACAAAGCAGTTTTGGTTGAACCAAACTATATCAACAGCTGTTATAATGCCACTGTTAGTAAACATGGTTTGGTTAGGATGATGTCACACCCCACAGGAAGTGGTTTTGACCGTGATTAATACATCCCTGCCCATATTTTCCTCATTGTTGTTCTGGCACTTCAAATGATATCACCTGTGAAGGCATGAGGCTCTGCTCCAAGATGATCTTACAAGGAGTCCCTGATAATGCTCATCCTTCTCGATGATTCACTTTACAAAAAGACTGAGTCATACACACATCACTTCACTGAAAAAAAAAATGGCTTTTTGTCAGGAGTTCAGGGACCATTTCTGAACTTTGATAGGTATAACCCACTCTCGCCAGCAGTGCTGTTGGCACTTTGTAACGCCACTCACCCTAACCAAATAAGCAGTGTCCTCACCGCTGCTTTCTTACGTTTACTTATCAAGCAGCATCTCACTGCTCACTTTCATTGCCCAACTTGAATTGTGTACCAGAACTCAGAGGTAAGATTGGTGAGACACCCCATTTCTCCTTTAGGAATAACAAGTCCTTGAAGAAGAATCTTTGTTATAGATCTTGTTCTGTTAACAATAGGTTAGAGTCTACTATGACTGGCACCTTTCCCTGTAGGAATTGCTCAGCTTGTAAATATATTAGTACCCTCCAAGCATAAACACATCCCAACATAGGTTTTAAACATAGGTTTTACCATTAATGTTAGTTTTTATGCTGAAAACAGCCAACATTGCTTACTTTCCTCCTGCCAGTTATGACATGTTTTTAACATAGGTAAGACTAACAGATCCCTTAAAGAAAGGGTTTTAGAGCACCAAAGGGATATTAGGAATAAAAAAAGAAAGTAATGCCTTGGCACTACATACTTTAGAAAATGGGGTAACACATGTTTTTAAATTTTTTATACTTCAGGTTTTAGATTCAGATATGAGGGGCGGTGACCTACCCAATCGTACAGAAGCAGCAGAACAGAAGTGGATACTGCTTCTTAATGCAGAGAGACCTCCAGGTCTTAATGGTGTTTTCACTTTAAAACCTTTCTTGAAGGCACGCCCTCTGAAACACTAGTATAGTCTTTTTAATTAGAGGTTTGTCTTTGATTGGTTTGATTGTTTCTTTGCAACCTATTTAATTGCTTTCTTTCTGTATTGAGAATGTCTGATGAAGCGGTGTGAGAACCGTGAAAGCACTTACTTTGTTGTACTTTGTTCTCTTGTGTATTAAAAACTGGTTTTATTTTAAGCCTTGCAGGCTCAGTACTTTTATTTTATTATTATTGAAATAAACACCCACCCCCTCCCGCCTTTTACTAGGGCAGTGTAATCTCACCCACCCTAACCAAATAAGCAGCACCCTCATCTTCACTTGCTTACTTTTACTTATCAAGCAGTATCCTATCGCTCACTTTCATTCTCCAAATCATTCAATTAAACATCCAACACCAGAGGTGGGACAGAAGAGTGGCAAGCCTGCCCCTCTTCTCTATCTAAAAAACAAACCTATAAAATAACCACCCAATCCTCAATGTTCCTAATAGAGGGAGGGAGGGTGGGTAGCAAGTTCACACCAAAATCTGATCCCTTACCTAGCTACCCTTACACAAAACCAGTTAAGCCCTCCTTACACTTACCTCATTTCCTCCCAAACCTCCTACCTTCCCAATTTAACTCTTCAATCCTCACCAAACTAAGTAACTTTCTTCCAATACCATCTTAACTCCCATTACTATTCCTAGCTGACCCACACCTGAAGATGTCCCTGGACAAATTGGTTTGTTCCCAAACCTCATTTGTCTCAGTCCACTTCAGTAAACACACCATACCAAATGACATTTGACAATCTTTATTAAACTTAAATAAACATAACTTTATTAAACAATATTTTACTTTATTAATCACAGCATGAACATGCATATAACCATTTACTAGGACAGCATAACCCCACTCACCCTAACCGAAAAGTAACATCCTCACCTCCACTTGCTTACTTTTACTTATCAAGCAGCATACTCTGATTACTTTCTTTCCCCAACTCATTGAATTAAACATCCGATCCCCCCGTTTTACTAGGGCAGCCTCACCTTGCTCAACCAAACCAAATAGGCAGTGTACTCACCTTTGCTCGCTTACTTTTACTTATCAAGCAGTGTCCCATCGCTCACTTTCATTCCCCAACTCATTGAATTAAACATCCAACACCAGAGGTGGAACTGAAGAGGGGCAAGCCTGCCCCTCTTCTCTGCCAACCAGCCTGACACAGACTGTTGCCTGCTCATTCACTCCTAAACCTTCACCAAACCCTCCAGAAACATACTTAAGGAATATATTGAACAGGTACAAACCAAAATCACTCTGGTGTACTCCATCCTCTCTGAACCAAACTGGATCCCTGTCATCAATGTCCTAATGCCTTATCATATAAATACCAAAAGCAGCCAGTTGCCTAACTAGTCTAAAATTAACAACCAATGAACCCTTTCCAAATTCAAAATAATTGTGGTACTACCTCCGACCACACAAATCACATACCTGGGTATAACCTCTTTAAAATAAACAGATCCTCACTTATCCTAACTGCCAACTGCAGCTTCGGAATTATTCCCAGATCATTACCTGCCCAATGTATCACCAGGACTCTCAGAAGCCCAAAGCCACGCCAAACAATGCGCACTCAATTGCATGCCATTTGGCCTAGCTGCAGCCCCCTTTCATGCTCAATGCATATAAATGACCAAAAATTAAATTTCCCTTCCTAGTAGAACTAATGATTAATCCAACACTAAGCCAATCACTGTACTCAATTATCTAATATAAGACAAGAAAGCATTTGATGACCAACAGCCCACACTCTTAATGACTTCAGTTGATCTACCTTCCTTCGTTAAATCTGATAACTTTCCAATGTTCTAAAGCACAAATAATGAGCGCAAAACCTCTCTCCTGGAAAACCAACACACTGAAAAGCTCTACTCATCATACATACAAACTGATTACACATCATCACCTTGACTCTACTGACCAAGGCAAAGTCCTGAGGACTCCCAACATGACACCACACCACATCAACAGCTTAGTCCAACCCATCGGACACAACCAATCATTCCTGTCCTTTCACAATACTACCTGCCTGCCCTTCGCCAACTGAGCTGTTTTAGACCTACCCAACCAAATACACAAGGAAGCAAAGAAATACCGAATCATCCCTCCAAACTAATGACCAAAACAACTTTGACACCCTAAGATCTCCATAGTACATCCATAAAGTGAACATCCCACATAAAGAATAGTTTAGTGAATCTCCATTTATTACCATTAATATCCACAACAAAACCTTCAAAACCTGTCATGTCAAAAGCCATCATCTGTCAGTCATCAAACTATGACATTATGAACCCTATCCCAAACCTTCAACATATGCACCACAGTCCACGATTTAAGGAAGTCATGTAACCGTGCCACCCATGCAACTACACTAATCACAGCTGTGTCCACCTTGACCGACTGGACTGACTTACCTTGTTCCAAAGTCTGAACTAATATCTCAACAACAATCCTTCCCACCAAACTCCTTCCTCCTCAGGCAGCAGCAACACAAATTTAACAAAACCTTGCAGTGCCTTGCCATGCATCTTTCTTTTAAAAGCTGCTCAGGATTCTTGTAGCAAGCATCTGATCCTTCCAACCCAAGCTGACACACCTAGTCTAGTGACACCCGTGGCTCGTACCACGTCCATATTTTCTGAATGAAAATTAATACTTATCCTCACAACTTCTTCTGCTAGACCTTTGAAGCCAGCCAAATTGGAACTAACTCCAAACAGACAACATCCTTCCTCCAATCGTCCTTCCATCCTTCCATCCTGCAGGCCAATGATCTACAAACCATTCTCCTGCCATGGTATATCCCCATCCCAATACTTCCTGCCACGTCTGTAAACAATTGCAAATCCCTCTGAACAACCCAACCTGCCTGCTAAAAGCCATACCATTAAGCTGCACCAAAAAGACAAGCACAATGCTAAATCAGTGTGCACTAAGTTATTAACCCTTACCCAATGATGTTTGATTTCCCCCCATTCAACAAAAACGCCACAAACCCACAAAAGGAGTGACCTTGGTGAACTGCCTGACATGCAAACTTTTGGAGCCTGAAAAGCTCACTGACATGCTTAATCCAGACCTTATCCTCTCAAACTGTAACGAAAAATGGAGTCAATATCTACCTTCACCAACCATGAGTCAGTAAACTCCTGAATGACCTGCATTACATCATCCAAATATGCATAACTGACATCATCTCCAAAAGGTAACCTACCGAATCTAGGCTACTGCAAAGTCAATAAGCCAATCTGTTTTCTCATCTTCCACCTGCACAGCTGAATGCATACCCGCGCACATTGAATAGGTGTGCAAAAACCTAGACACCACCCACGATCAACAACCTGCATTAAAGGCTCAGCATACAGCTCCTAGGCCAACTACCATAGTGGCTAGCCAAATGTCAGGATATCTCACACAGTGACAGATGCACCACCTTTTGCTTCCAAAACCTCTGATCATACCACAACGAAGCACTCCCCCACCCACAGACACTGTGCCTCACAGATCGTAAGAAAATAAACCAAAAGAGGTAAGGCTAAATGCGGTATCCTTCTCTAACTGAACCTCCATGTAATAAATGAAGCCTAACACCCAGTTGTCCCATGTGTTTGTCCAGAGTGTACCCATCATCTTTTGTCCTGAGGCCTCTAAAGTTGCCAAAAGTCTTTGCTGTTAGTGGTTTCCAATTTCATCAGATGTTGAACTGAATCCACATCAGATAATTCAAAATATTGACATACTTCCTCTCCAGATCTTTCCTTTAACTAAGAGCGGCATGTGAGGGAGTGAAAAGACACCCTTTTACCCCAGGCCTGAATAGCTAACCAATCACCCAGCTGGATCCCAAAGTCTGACCCAGCCTCATGCTGTTGTGACTCCACCCCACCTGTGAACAACCCCAGCTCCCCATAATCAAACTTAAACCCTCGTCATCACTAAAAGCCTCCTTATGAAACTGTCTCCCTTCACAAAAAATGGGCCCCCCCAAACCACAGTCATTCTTCAGCCATACCACCTGCTTTACACTGCTCCTGACATACCTCATCCTCACCTGTCCCCACACTACTCTCAAACTGCATCAACTTTGACATGCCTAAATAAGCACATAACAGTGTATCATTACCTGTGAGCTCTTTTGCTCACCACTCTAACTGCTGGAACATCCACCGCAGCAGCATCCATGCCCTGTTGTGTCCACTTCCCTCAGGCCATCAGCTGATGCAAACTCTGTGCTTCCACCATCTGTAGCATCATTGTGAGGGTCTATATTAGAACACCGAGCATTTGAAATGTCGGGTGTTCTAATATCGACCCGTTTTCAGGGAATGCTGAAAATATCAAAGTAACAGGAAACCGAATTCTTTCCTAGGGAAAGAATTTGGTTGTCTGTTTATGTTGCTTTGGTAGTTTTAGTGCTCTGGTGGAAAGTTATTGGTCGGCTTCAGTTAAGTGTGTGATTGTGTGGATGTGTGGGTTAGGGCGGGTTAGGTGAATTAGGGTTAGGGCGTGGGTCAGGTAAGTGTGTGATTGTGTGGACGTGTGGGTTAGGATGGGTTAGGTGAGTTAAGGTTAGGGCGCAGGTGAGGTGACTGTGCGATAGTGATGGACCTTAGGGTTAGGGTTTGGGTTAAGGTAAGTGGATAGTTTGTGGTGTTTGTATAGTTTAGTGTAGGGTTAGCTGTTAGAATTTAGGTGTATGTGTTTGGATTGCTGTTTGTTTGGTGTGCTTGTGTTGTGTGTATGTGTTTTTGAAAAGCAAATTTTTTCCCAAGGAAAAAATTTGCTGTTCCAAATGTTCTATGTTTTTTTTTTTGATTGCTAGGGTTCGATATTAGAACACTCGACATTTTGAATGTCTGGTGTTCTACTATAGACCCCATTGTGAGCTGCCAAAAGAAAGAAAACATTAATTTGGAAAAAAAAAACTGGCCCTGTATTCCCATATGAGAATATCATTAATATTCCCTAATATACCCCCTGTTGGTAACATCACCTCCAGAAGCCTAAAACCGACTACTCACCCAGGAAAACCTCCAATAACATGAGGTCAAAATCAACCTCATACCTTATACCAGTGAGGTAAACATTTTAACCATTATCTTCTCTTAATGACAGTCAGCCCCACTTGTAACCCACAATAAAATCTCTACCATAGCCAGCATTAGTCCTCTCTTCCCCATTCTGCTATTTTATTTTACGTATCTCATTTGCTTTTTTTTTTTTTAACCTCATTATTACTCCCCATGATCCACTTACTGCAAGTCTTTGGAATGTGGGATGAATCTGAAGCACCTGGATGATACCCACGTGACTACAGGGAGGAGACTCTGCACAGAAGGCACCAGGTGGATTGGTTACTCTAAATTGGACTTAGGTGAGACTGTGTGCATGAGTGAGTGGTGTAAATGTACTACTGTGGCAGGGCTAGCCACCCGGTGGTGTAAACCTCGGCTTGAGATGATTGTTAAAGCAGAAGTGATACCTCAACCCCATGTACAAAATGGGAAAAGGGGTTGAAAATGGATGGATACATGGATGGATGGATTACTCCCCATGACAGCCTTCCAAAAGGAAGAATCAAGCCAGTACTTGAATCTATAAAGTGAATACCTTACTCCTTACACTAACCCCTGAACAGAAACGTAGCTTCTCAACAATCATTAAGCCAGAAGTGCCAAAAACTGCCTGCTTTGAGGGCCATTTAATCTTCCCCTAACAGACCCCTGACCCCCCACCATACATAAGTAGCTACCTTCAGCAAATACCTCTCAACCTTATAGCATAAAAATCTTGACAAAGCAAGAAAAATGGGGGAACAAAGTCTCAAACATAGGACCAGCTTTTAAACATTGCTCCTATAAACTTAGAAGGTTGATAGAATGACAGATTTGACATAATTATGTTTTATCTGAAGGATATGAATTCTGGAATTCAGACTGTCTGTCATTATTTAGTATTATTTACTGACTTCAGTCCTGAATGATTTCCCAGAAAACCACAAATTTTATGAGGAACAGACCAAAAATATGAGGCAAAAATCTGGACATTTTGCAAAATCTGGACAGTTGAGAGGTATGCTCTAGCCAGTGGCATTGTAAGTTGCCTTGCACTACCAAGCGGCTCGACCCATACTCATTATCTTTATTTTTCTTTCCCCATTTGCTACTTCCTTTTCTTATTTGTATTTTTTGTACCCTTCTACCTTTACCAATATGCATATTCCCCCATCCACATGTGACTGCTCAATGAAAAGAGCAGCACAAGGAGCAGAGGGGAAGAGCAGCAAAAAGGAACCAAAAAACAAACAAGACCACCATTCTCCCACCCCCCGACAGTTAACTGTGCTATGGGCTCGTGCGGCTAATGGATGTTATTTGCAGGCATCTCCCAGCCTAGGAAAATGCAACCTGCAATCTGGGAAGCAACCCAACACCAAAGAACATTTTTTGATCCCCCACCACCAATGCCTCAGACAAGTCTTATTTCTCATCCCTTTCTTTAATCTGAGCACCAGAAAACTGACAAGACACAAATGACCTAAGCGTGGCCTGCACACCTCGACAATACAGGGGAACAAATGCCAACAAGAGGTCAACCACCAAATAAAACAAGGCCTGCGACTATTAACTAAATGAAGGGGCTGTACAATTGTGAGGTCCAACATGACCTGCCTTCTGTTCTCTCTCTTTTTAGAGCGCCAAATCCAAATGGAACCATAAAAAAATGGCCAATAAGAAAACCAGCTACAACAAAACATACCTGTAATTAGACAAAAAAAGTAGCTGTACAAAAAGCATGGCTAAGTAACACTGCCTACACTAATATAATTGAGAGAAGTGGGAAACAACAGTTAAAGTGAGGAAAGAATGACTAAAAAATGTTTATATTGAGCAAAGAAAGATTAAAAAAACTTTCCCAGCACAAGCATAATTCCTCATTTTGCTACACTTTCACCATTTCTAAAGTAACAAGTAAAGCAAACTATACAACCAACACTCCACACTACCCAAGAAGCTGATATCCAACAAAGAATACCCCCTACTGCCCCCCAAAAAAATTAAACCAGTCACCCAATACTGCATACACCACCATTAATCTGAGGCCTACCTCTTCTCTGGAATACCTACAGGTTGTCACAGATGTAGCAAGTTCATGCCAAAATCTGATCCCTTACCCAGTTACACTCACACAAAAACAGTTAAAACCCTCCTTTTGCTTACCTCATTTCACCCCAACCCTCCTACTTTCCCAATTTAACCCTTCAATCCCTACCATACTAACTTTCTTCCACTACCATCTAACCTCCCATCACTATTCCTACCTGACCCACACCAGAAGATGTCCCTGGACAAATTGGCTTGTTCACAAACCTCTGTGATGAAGGAAAATACTCACAGCACAGCTATCTGGAATTTTGTAAATAATTATATGTCACTTGTGAATATCAACATGATTTATATAGGATGTATGTGTTACAAATGTAATAGAACTGCATGTCATGTATATATTGAACTAGGTTTGTACAGACATGTATCAAAAAGGGTATTTTATTAAGTACTTATGCTTAAAATGTAACCACAGTGTGCCCTACTGGAAAGGAACAGAAATGTACATGCATTATTGTAACTGTTTAAATGCATATATTTTAACAGTAGAAACTAAAATACAGGAGGTTAACTTCAGAAAAATAACTGAAATTAAATTACTTTATGGCTATGCCATAAAAGAGGGTGTCTTTCAGTTTCAATGCAGCAAGGAGGCACAATGTGTAAAACTAGGGAGCTTTCTGTATTGTTTCTAGCGTGAAATAATTAAAGTCTTGACATGTGAAGGAATGTAATTGTTTTATGACTTCCAGCATGTGCCAAAGATTTGAGGTCTATGTATTTTCACAGTAGATGCTAAATACTGTCAGCTTCCAGCAGTGGGGG
The DNA here is from genome assembly GCF_019279795.1 of Protopterus annectens. Taxonomy (NCBI): domain Eukaryota; kingdom Metazoa; phylum Chordata; order Ceratodontiformes; family Protopteridae; genus Protopterus; species Protopterus annectens. The sequence goes on from NC_056744.1 coordinate 193,923,149, forward strand.
TTTCACCTGGGATAAAGTCAGATGACAAGAAATTATGTCATTCTGCAAGCTATTCCAACAGTAATATTTGAGATATTAATTTGAAAACTCTCTTAGAGAGAGAGTGCATTCTGTATTCTGTCTTGAACCTATCAAGAACCATTCACCACATCTGCCTTGCTCTGATGAAGTAAGTTTCTAGGGAACAGTATAATTCTGTTAAATATATTCAGGAATATAACAAAGCTTAGTTTACATATTTTTCTTTCTTTACTTGAGACTACTCTGCAATTTTCTTTTAAATATTTCCTGTGGTTTTCAGCTCTGATGTTACTGTGAATATATACTGAGTATTTTCTTGTTCTTTTATTATTTATTACTAAGTATATTTAAACCTTGCATTGTGGCTGATCTCTGTAGAGATATTTAAGTTTTGAGAGTACTTGCATATTTATTTAGTGACATTGTGGGGGGCACTCCTAATAGCCTTGCTCTTGGTCAAACTACCATTTGTATTAATATTAACATTATGTGACTTTGAAATCTATGCATTGCAAATTATAGGGAATAGTTAAACTGGTGTTGTACAGACAAATGTCCAGTATTTTATAAATGACTTCACTTTAACATGTTTATTGACAAACCAGAATAATTCAAAACCCAGTATCATGATGCATATAGAACTCCTGTGTAAACAAACAAAAAATAAATAAAGAAAAAACTTTTTTACTATATTTGAAAATCCAATCACCAAGAACAGTTAGAATCTGTAGCCAACCAGTACCGTAACCTTAATTCTGCTATGGAATAATCTGGCTTTGGAGGAATATTTCATCACCTGTTACCACTAGCATACTTATATGAAGTTTTAATCTTGTCATGAGTGGCAAATAGACCAATATGTTAGTAAACTGCAATTAATTTGTGAAGCTAAAGTCTGTGTAAAAGCAAGGGGTTCCCATTGTATGATTTTGAAGATTTTAATTCAATCAAGAATTTCTACTAATGTAAGTCAGATGTTGTAAACCAAATTATCATCAATTTTTGCTGTAAAAATGCATGGATTTATCTTCCTTACAAAGCACCCCACATTTCTAATCTGGACATGCCTTTTATAGGTATGGATTATTACAAATTGTTCATTCTTTAAAGTAACCCCTGTGAATTGTTACATTTTTTCAGATGGAAACATAAACAGTGAAATTTACCTGTGAATAGGTGTCAGACGATCAATGTTAATAGGCTCTTTGGAGATATGTACTGTCCACCAATGTAAAGAAGTTTTGATGGAATGTTGGCAGACTGACATGGGGATCAAGAGAAAAACTGCATATGAAGTCTCTATGTGTCAAAAGTTTAATTTATTAGAGGAGTGCTTCTAGCTTATTACAATGCATTATGATTTCAATATGTTGGGATTTGCTGCAGAATTTGTATTCATGTAAATATATTTTAACAGATTTTAATATCATATTAATTATTACTCATATTTAAAATCTCTTTGATATATTAGAAGTGCATAGATTCTGCTGCAGACAGGGCTATATACGTTTGCTAGAAGTCCTAGTTCAGAATGATATGAGAATTATAACAGCCATTAAAATACATGTGCAATAATATATAAATATTTTAAAATTACATAGCAGATTATTTTATTAACAATACCAATCCTTCTGTATTTACAACACAATCACAAGCTTTTATGCATGGAACTAACATGATGTTAGAAACGTATTATATGTAAGCAGATTATTACATCTTCTACAATTTATTACTGGTCAACACTCCCACATCACAACTTTACTATACATTGTGCAAGTTAAGTTAACTTATTGTAATAATTTCACATTCCCTATTCATTCCAGCAACTCAGACTTCCCACATGAAGCCCATTCTCTACATCCTGCTTGACCACTGTAGAATTCCACACCATACAAAATTTCTTGGTATTTACCAATTTCAGGCTCAAAATAGTAGGGTGCCATGAATTCCTGACTGGTCCTTTTAAATCCCAATTTCATTTTTATTTTTAGTTTCATTTTTTTATGCTTATGCTGATGTCATCCCACACAACCAGCGTATCTCATGGAATTATCAAAGTGTAAGGGCTTACATGATGACATCAGCACAAAGAGACCTTGTGAGCATGAGCATTCTGCTGGGGAAGAAGAGAACTACTTGCCCCAGCCCAACACAGCTCAACCAGTCATAAAACCATGTTAAAAATGCACAAGAACTTTTCATTCTGCTGCTCACCATTCATAAAATATGACTGTTTAGCAAGCAACATGGACATCAGGTTACCAAATAAGTTAAAATTTAGTGGTTCAGGCGAGTCAGTTAGTGTTAACTCCTAATGTGAGCAGTGGTATACATAACAGTCCCTGGTTGCCATTATTGTCTGATCCCTTCATTTCTCTGTCTAAGTATGACTACAATCACAAAGTTTCAGACAGAACATGCCATTAAGTTTTGACTACAAGTAAAATATGAAAATGTCCCTCTCCCATTATGTTTACCTTTGTTTAGATTTCACCAACAAGGTGAAGATATACGACCAGCAAAATCAATGCTGGTCTGTTAGCATTCAGTCTTAAAAAGACAAAAAAAGTCTCAGCAAGTATGAGTTTTTTTAGCTTTAAAAACTTTGAAAAAAATAAAACTATTAAAGCTTACAAAAATGTTAAACTGGATAATTTAAGTTTTGTTAAATCAGTCTGTCCATTTCCTAATGGGACACTAATAACCAGAATTTTTGAAAAGCACCTTTATTGGAGCAGATTTCAATGGGTATGTTGGTGAAGGGAACAGATGGGATGAGGAAGTGATGGGTAGGTATGGTGTTAAGCAAAGGAATGCAGAAGGTCAGATGGTAGTGGATTTTGCGAAAAGGATGGACATAGCTGTGGTGAATACATATTTTAATAAGAGGGAGGAGCATAGGGTGACATACAAGAGTGGAGGAAGCTGCACACAGGTGGATTATATCGTATGTAGGAGGGCCAGTTTGAAGGAGATTGGAGACTGTAAAGTGGTGACCGGGGAAAGTGTAGTTAGGCAGCATAGGATGGTGGTTTGTAGGATGATGTTGGTGATCAAGAAGAGGAAGAGGAGTGTAAGGGCAGCACCAAGGATCAAATGGTGGAAATTGAAAAAGGGTAATTCTGAGGTGGAGTTCATGGAAGAGTTAAGACAGGCACTGGGTGGCAGTGAAGAGTTACAAAATAGCTGGGTAACAACAGCAGAGCTAGTAAGGGAGATGGCTAGAAAGGTGCTTGGTGTGACATCTGGACAGAGGAAGGAGGATAAGGAAACCTGGTGGTGGAATGAGGAAGTAGAGGAGAATATACAGAGAAAGAGGCTGGCGAAGAAGAAGTGGGATTGTCAGAGAGATGAAGAAAGTAGACAGAAGTATATGGAGATGAGGTGCATGTCAAAGAGAGAGGTGGCAAAGGCTAAGAATAAGGCATATGAAGAGTTGTATGAAAGGTTGGACACTAAGGAGGGAGAAAAGGACCTGTACCAATTGGCTAGACAGAGGGACCGATCTAGGAAAGATGTGCAGCAGGTAAAGGAGATAAAAGGATAATGAGAGAAACATACTCACAAGCGGGGAGAGTGTGTTGAGCAGATGAAAAAAGTACTTTGAGGGGTTGATGAATGAAGTGAATGAGAAGGAGGGAAGGTTGGATGATGTGGGGATAGTTAATCATGAAGTACAATGGATTAGCAAGGAAGAAGTAAGGATAGCTATGAAGAGGATGAACAATGGAAAGGCTGTTGGTCCAGATGACATACCTATGGAAGCATGAAGGTGTTTAGGTGAAATGGCAGTGGAGTTTCTAACCAGATTGTTTAATGAAATCTTGGAAAATGAGAGGATGCCTGAGGAATGGAGAAAAAGTGTTTTGGTACCGATTTTTAAGAATAAGGGTGATGTTGCAGAGCTGTAGTAACTACGGAGGGATTAAATTGATCAGTCACAGCATGAAGTTATGGGAATGGGTAGTAGAAGCTAGGTTAAGAAGGGATGTGATGATTAGTGATCAGCAGTATGGTTTCATGCCAGGAAAGAGCACTATATATGCAATGTTTGCTCTGAGAGTGTTGATGGAGAAGTACACAGAAGGTCAGAAGAAGTCGCATTGTGTTTTTGTAGACTTAGAGAAAGCATATGACAGGGTGCCTAGAGAGGAGTTGTGGTATTGTATGAGGATGTCGGGAGTGTCAGAAAAGTATGTAAGATGGTACAGGATATGTACGAGGGTAGTGTGACAGTGGTGAGGTCTACGGTGGGAGTGACAGATGCGTTTAAGGTGGATTTGGGATTACATCAAGGATCAGCTCTGAGCCCTTTCTTATTTGCAATGGTGATGGACAGGGTGACAGACGAGATCAGACAGTAGTCCCCGTGGACTATGATGTTAGCAGATGACATTGTGATCTGTAGTGAGAGTAGGGAACATGTGGAGGAGACCCTGGGGAGATGGAGATATGCTCTAGAGAGAAGAGGAATGAAAGTCAGCAGGACTAAGACAGAATATATGTGTGTGAATGAGAGGGAGGATAGAGGAATGATGAGGATGCAAGGAGTAGACTTGGTGAAGGTGGATGAGTTTAAATACTTGGGGTCAACAGTTCAGAGTAATGGTGAGTGTGGAAGACAGATAAAGAAGAGAGTACAGGCAGGATGGAGTGGGTGCAGAAGAGTGTCAGGAGTGATTTGTGACAGACGAGTACCAGTAAGAGTGAAAGGGAAGGTCAGCAAGAGGGTAGTGAGACCAGCTATGTTATATGGGTTGGAGACAGTGACATTGACAAAAAGACAAGAGTTAGAGCTGGATGTGGCAGAGTTAAAGATGTTAAGATTTGCACTGGGTGTGACGAGGGTGGACAGGATTAGGAATAAGTATATTAGGGGGTCAACCCAGGTTGAAAGGTTTGGAGACAAAGCCAGAGAGGCAAGATTATGTTGGTTTGGACATGTGCTGATGAGGGATGCTGAGTATATTGAGAAAAAGATGCTAAGGATGAAGCTACCAGGTAACAGGAAAAGTAGGAGGCCTAAGATAAGGTTTATGGATGTGGTGAGAGAGGACATGCAGGTGGTTGGTGTGACAGAGCAAGATGCAGAGTACAGGAAAAAATGGAAAAAGATGACCCGCTGTGGCAACCCCTAATGGGAACAGCCCAAAGAAGATGATGATAACCTTTTTATCCCACCAAAGACCATCTTTGGCTATGACTCAATATAAGCCACAGTCAGACACAAAAAGGGCATATAATACCCCACCCCCACAACAAAACCTGGAACTGTTTTTTACCACAAAAACACTTACAATTGCTAAACTGCTGTCTATAGCAAAGTTAGATAAACAGTTTAGAAAGACAGCAAATATTTCAAAAAGGCCTACAAAAAAACATAGCTTACATTAAAAAAATACTCAGCCAGTCTACCTAAAGGGAATGTAGGGAGGTAAGGGCAACAAAACATTGTATCTAATTTTCTACACCACTTCTTAGTGCATTTAAGAATCAGCAGATTGCAAACAAAAAAAAGACAATAATGGAAAGAATCTTCCTCATTAATAGCTGATTGCATAAATATATATAGCTTGAAAATATATATACTAATCCTACTTAAGAAAAGGAATCTGTAAACCCTCTTGATTGCTGCTTTTTCCCACTTCAGCCCTGCTTATACTGTCTTTATTGGTTACGAACCACCATCCCAGGATATCCCACAAGTCAGTAGTGTGCCTTTTGATCATTATTTGGATCACCTGTGAGGTGTAACCTGTATCATTTCCTGGTCAAATCAGAAACAAATCTGATTGTGAAACACTATTCATTCTGACTAATGAAACCTGTGAGAAAGGGTCAATCATAGTTTAAAAGTTCTGAAAGAATCTCAGTAACTGCTACTAGATTATCATAAACTATAAATATATTATATAATATATTATATATATTATATAAACTATACTATTAACACAATTACTGCAAAGTAGCTGTGACTTTGAAAACACTGTAATTATGTTATTTTCTCAAAATAAATAAGCAAACATATATATCAGAAATTCTAAGAAATGTTTTTTATATGGCTAACATCAGATGATAATCATTAGCTAAAAGATAAGCAGCATCCTAAAGACGAATCTTAATACTTCATGTTGCTGATGTACAAATACGATGCTCTCGGGCAACTACTACTCAATGTTTTAGGTAGCCAAAAAGCACTAGTAGAAGAAAACATTTTCCTGTTAAAATGCAAAATATCAGCAGTCTTGTAAGAGTCTAGCATCCTGTTACTCACATGAAATCCCCACCCACACCTCATAGATGCTATTCCAACCTTGCCATTTTACCCAATGCCTGCCTGCAACAATCCTGGCTCTGTTGGGTTACTGTACATGATTCTGCAATTTGGTGCAGATCTGCTGATACCACATTTTGCCTTATATCTACTTTTTTTTTTCATTACTTTAGTGTGATGATGCATTTAACCTATAAAACACTATGGCTAATATACCACCTATGAAGAAATGTGAATTAGTTACCAGACAACTACAGGCTACTATCTTTTCTAATATTACTTTCAAGTTTCTGAGTTGACTGTTCTAAATTAACTGCATCTGTGGTAAGTCTCCTCTGAAAATAAAATAAGTCTACGTACTGAGACCTCTGCTGTTTTCCCCCTTAATTACTAACATCAACTTGGAAGGTAAGATAAAAAAAATCCACCCTGTTCTCTTTAGATGGCATGTGGAGAAGTTATCAAACAAACTGACAAAGACTGAATAGAGTTCATCTGTTATAACCATTGTTGACTCGTGGTCAAAGTGTACAAAACCAATGCTATATTCCAGATGAACCTTGATCAGGCTTAAGTACGGAAACAAAAGTTGATCACTTTCTAGCTGGACTGCTCCTTTCTTTAGACTGTTATCTGGACATATCAATAGATTCAAAAAATAGCTTTCACTAACAAGCACCAAGCTGTTTCATACAAGATTCTTTGACAGATACTATGCTTTGAAGTTAGAGGAACCACTGGGTAGTAGATGGCTGTCCTACAACAGGTAGTGTAGAGGATATGTGCTACTGTCACTTAACCTGCCTGTGTTGTATCACTCCATGAGTAGTAGAATAAACTTATACAGGCAATTTCTCAGGACTTTCCACTGCTGGGAGTATAGATCCTTACTGTCAAGACGGTTGTGATAAAAATGTGTGCTTTGACGTATGAGCTGTTGTGTTTTTATCTATATAAGGAGTGTATTTTCAAAGCTAATGTTAAAATGGGTGACATTTTCTCAATTATTTGAATGTTGATATCCCACAATTCCATTGGAGTGGGCAGTGTTATATTATCATGTATGCAAATTTTATGTTAACCAGTGTCCAGGTTTTTGGCCAGTTGTACTTACTTTTCTTGGTGTCCAGATTTTTGATGTCTCCAGGTTGAAAGGTATGCTCCACACCATCCCATGAGACCCTTTATTCTAGGGAGAACAGATTTTCTGAGACCTCCATCTTTTTTAGTCAAAAGTTGACAAACAGTGCTCTAGCTATATTGAGCCATTATCTTCATGTATGACTTGAATTGTTTGGATGTAGCCTAATCCCCAGTCTTTCAGCAGAACTTGGATAACATTGCCTATAAAACAGGTGTTTTGTGTGTTTGAGAGTGTGTGTGTGTGTGTGTGTGTGTGTGTGTGTGTGTGTGTGTGTGTGTGTGTGTGTGTGTGTGTGAGCGTGTGTCTACATCCCTGTGCATGCTAAATCTCCCTACTAAAGACTGCACAGTAATTTATAGGCTATTGCTTTTTGATAACCCTTCCTGTTGCTATAACACCCAGTCTCATCCACGTTTCAGCTGAATAGCAGTCTAAATTACCCACCCAACATGGATGAGTCAACGTCTACTGCTCAGTCTCAGCCTCATCAGCTAACTCCTTCATCACTTGTTGTTTCAAACATGGACCATCAGTACACATTCAAGGCTTTATTTGACTGCATCACAAAGCCAGCACATGCAAATCTGCTTTTAAGAGTCTTGAATGTAACTAACAATTCATCATTAGACAAAAAAGAGATTGTTGTTGGATTATGTGGATCTTGGAGGGGGAGTCTCCACAGTGAACTCTTTCTTCCACATCCTGTTCGGGTGTAATGAATTCCACATATCCTTGTAGCTAAATGGATAGAGGTATGGCGTCATGAGCAGTAAGTGCAGGGTTTGAATACATGAAAGGGAAAATAAGCATTTGTTTTTGAAATACAAATTAAACCAATTTTATTTAAATGCAGGCCCACTGCACTCCACTAAGCACTGCTAAGAATATGGGTCTTCAGGTTTTCGCACTGCTCAGCTCAGCTGTGCTGGTTTGCACACTGCTAAGTGACACATTGCATTTTTAAATATTGTCCAGTGGTGTGTAAGGGCAGGAAAACAGGCTATATTAAGCTCAATATGTGGGAATACAGCATAATCCATTGGAGTTATGTCTCTGAATGATACTATGGCAGGCGTTGGTGAGGGTTCGCACTTTTAGGTGCAGCATTGGGACATCCTGGAGTTCAGGGTCATGGCTGGATTCCTTGTAAAAAAAACATGAAGGCTGATTTCTGCAGGGAGGTTACCAGGGCTCAGAGTGCAAGGTGGAGGCCTGGGACTGGCTAGGAAGGGACCACACCAGTGCAACTAGTATTCCCTGCACAGGTGAGCAGTGTTGTCTCCACTACAATGACCTGAAAAGATATAATGGGGACCTCTTGGACACCTGGGTCCAAGAAATTTGGGCATGGGATGTCCCACATGTATTTAAGTACTTTTACCTCTGTACACCAATATCTAATCTGAATGCCTGCTAAACTGGTATGCATAATGGTGTTCTTCTCTCTCAACAGCTGCAGGGTAGATGGCTTGCAACCTTGAGGTGCATGCCAGTCACTTGGCCAGGTTGCACCTTGAGTGTGGAGAGTATGGATGCCTTATGCTAACTGTAGTGAAATAAGCAAGAAAGAGTAAAGCATTACCTGCGATGAAGTATCTACATTAAAGTTTGTATAGCAATAAATGTGGACTTAGAGCTGTAGTGTGATAAATGAATAATGCCAACTGTAGTGCCACTAAACATGAAACAATAGCATTACCTGTATTAAAGTATGTTCAAGAAAGACTGTAGTACAATAACTGTGGATCTAGAGCTGTATTTTAAGACCTGAATAATGTCAACTATTGTTCAATAAAAAGTCAAAACAGTAAAAGAAACTGCATGGCAGTATATACAATAAATTCTGTAGTGCAATAAGTGTTTATCAAGAAATGAATAATGCCAACTGTTCTGCAATAACCCATGTACCACTACAAATAACACCAAGGTTAATTCTGTACATCAGGTTTGTCTTGCTTTAACCATTGTGGTACACCTGTGTGCATTCAGGCTGTAATGGAAGGTGCTGCAGTCAAGTATAACACTGTAATATCCATAGCATTCAACTATAATGGCAGTCAAATGTCTTATTTAACACATACAGTACCAGTCAAGGCTGTTTCTAGGCCGATATTATCCACATAATACTCTGTCATCCACAAACAGCAGGTAAGCAAAGTATATGGGTGAGGTAGCCCACTCTGTGATCTGATATTGTTGGTTGACTTCACAGATATAGTAAGCCAGTAACAATATATTGTGTACACCTGCATTCTATATACTAATGTATAGATTGCCAACTATCTCTGCCATGCTTGTATTACATGCATGTGTGTTCTACTGTCACTGCAGTCTAGTATAGAACTGTAATAGTACAACCAGGTCATATACTGGTTCCATGTGAGCTCTAGGGAAATATCAGTCAGTCAGTAGTCAACAGTGGATCAGTAGCTCAGTTTGTTAAATGCTCTGTCTGTAGTATATTTTGCCACACACAAACCAGAGTTTGAATCCAGTACTATGTAGTACTAAATATTACAGTATCATTCACGTAATGTTCACAGATTCTCTCTCCACAGGAACCATGGGTGACGTAGCCCATATTATGAGTAAGCAGTTGTGTGTTTAGATGGCACAGACTGTTAAAATAATTAGCAATAATGTGAAAGTACAGCATAACATAAAGGGAAATAAATATAATAATAATAAAATAAAATGAAATAAATAAATGTGTAATCTTGGTATGGCTATATGTCTGGAGTGTCTGTTCAAAGTTGCTGAAGCCAATTCATACATTCCATATAGGTGTCCTCTGTAGTCAGTGCTATTGAGTAATACACCCATGCTTAACAAGCAAAGCATAATAGTAGTTTAGGGCCTGTACTGTACACATACATGTCTCTCAAGTGTCACACTGTCACGTAATGTGATTAGTAGTACTTAATCCATCTGTCACAGGATTACCATTGACATGCTTAACTAAATTGCAAAGTATCAGCCATTTTGGTCATTTCCTGTTTTTTCCAGCCCCCTGCTATAAAGCACGCTTTGGCAGGCTTTTCTGGCATTAGAGAACTAGGCATAGCTCCTCGTGGTCCCCTGCAGAGTTCCTAAGCCAGCAGAGAGCAGAAAAAGCAACTTTCTTGATCATAAGTATTTTTTAAACTTTTTAGTTTGCATTTTTCAATCTTTTGAGCTTTTCGACTACTGTTTGTGCTATATTACTGTTTTATTACCTTATTTTCCTGTTTTTGTGAGCTTATATTGTTGATTGCACTTGTGGGCTAAAGTATTGCTTAAAAGTAACAAACAGGCTAATACACTCAAGTGTACCAGCCTTTGATAGCAATTTAGTCGAAAACAAAGCATTTACTGCATTTTTTCTGTCTGTTTGCAAAAAAAAAAAAAAAAAAAATATTTCTCCTTTCCTAAACTTTCCTAGCTAGTTGTTCCAGTGATCAGATTTTGTTGATCCCTGGGCTTTGTATTTGGTTTCTGTGTTCCTCCATTTTCTTGTGTGGCCAGAGGTAGTTTCTTTACTCACCAGTGGGAGTGGGGAGTACTGAGCTGCTTGTTTGTCCTCAGAGGAGTGGTTAGAAGCAGCAACTAGTAATTAAATCGGCCATTTTGGGTCATTTCCTGTTTTTCCAGCCCCTGCTATAAAGCACGCGTTAGCGCTTTAGCTGAGCTGCTACCGTTACACACTAGGGCAGCCGGTTAATCAGATTTTAACTATTAGGGCTACCTAAAGTCCACTCTTCAAATTTTCCCTTAAAACTACCTTCCTCAAAGTATACTACTGTCCTATTTAGTGTATCCTACAACTATAAATTATCTCTACTTGACTCCCAAGTAGACTATTCTCTATCTGTATAGCGAAGCACTTGCTCCTACAGTACTTATCACCTCGATACAGCACTCTTGTTATAGAAAGTACCCCAAAAAGCAAACCCCATTTCTCGGTCACCCACATCCCCAGAACCTTTTCTTAAGTTTTTCTGTCTATTCCTTCTAGCATGTCGAGGGATCAGTTGCTAATGTCCTCTCCTGCTCAGCTGGTGAACCTGGGAATATTGAGGCTATGTTACAATTGCCTCATGTACACAGACAACCCTCTCCTCCTCCCACAAAACACAAATACATGCGAGAGATGCAACTATACGGCCAAACTGGAGGCTGAGCTCTCTCAACATAGGACTGGCATGACCAGACAGGAGGAGAAGGTAACCACACACACTATAGACCCAGTCTCACATAATACCATCACAACCTCAAATCATACACATAAACACACAAAGACATACTCGGAGGCTCTGATCAAAAATCTACCAAAACAGCAGAGGCCACCAAAGCAGACACCCAAACAACTACCACCTCAGAACACAACACCTGCAACACATAGACCACACAGTCAGAGTGTCAAGCAGTCACAGCCCTTAAGGCCAAACACAATGCCAGACACACTAGTCATTGGTGACTCCATAGTCAGACACACTGATGTCCCGCTCACCAGACTGAGTAAGGAGAAGGTCACAGTAAGCTGTCTGTCGGTGCTAGAATCCGCCACATAACGCATGCACTCAGGTCTCTCAACAGCAGGTACAAGTACGACTCAATCATTGTCCACGCTGGTGTTAACGACCTGAGACGCACCTCCTTGGACTACATGAAAAGAGACATAGAGGAGCTCTCTGATTATGTAGCCCAAGCAGGTATGACCCTGACCTTGAGCAGTATCCTACCTTTACCAAGAATGATGCCACAATACAGAGATAAGATGATCAGCTTTAACAATTGGCTTAAACTCTGGTGTCATTCAAAGGGGATCCAATGTCTGTCTGCCTGGGATGACATGCTGGACAAGCCACGCTGCTTCGCAAGGGACGGCTTGCACTTGTCACCCCTGGGATTCCAGATTTTGGCAAAGGCTCTTGCCACCCCCATAGTGCCTTTTTAGGCAAGGCTCAAATTCTAAACCTACCACCCTAGAACAAAACAAAGAAAAAACTAAGGGTAATGCTGCTCAATGCCAGAAGTCTCAACCTCAAGATGCACGCACTCGAGGCCCTTCTCAGTATGGAGAACATCGATGTCTGTGCTGTGACAGAAACCTGGTTCAAGGCTCCTGAGAGCACCCCAGCACTATCTGGTTTTACCTCATATCATGCGTTCCGGCCCCAAAACCTGGACAATACCAAGAAAGGAGGAGGGGTATCCATATTCATCAAGGACACCCACACCTCAAGATTGGTGGCATCGCACGATGCATCGGAAACCATCCAGGTGCAATTAACCATAGGCAAGACTGCTCTGCAATTTGTAGCATGTTACAGGCCACCCTCGCAAACTCAGGAACCTCATATGGCCTTCCTGAAAACACTGGAGGGGATAAATGTATCTCCGAACACCATCATACTAGGTGACTTCAACTACCCTAATATAGACTGGGAACACTACTCAAGCCCAAACACTCTAGCCCAAAAGATCCTGGAATTCATAAACTCAAATGCCATGGAACAACTAGTCACCATCCCCACAAGAGGAGAAAACATACTTGATCTCATCATCACGAACATGGGAGCACAATGTTCAATGCCGGAAGTATACCCCTCACTGGTGAGATCTGATCACAAACTAATCTCGCTGGAGGTCCTCATCCCGCCCCCACCCGAAATGAAAAAGACCATAGTAAAGAACTTCTCAAAAGCCGACTTCACACTTCTAAAGACTAGTGTGGTCTCCTTTAAGGCCCCTGAGCCGGCGGTTAACATTACTCAAACCGCTGAATCACTTACAAATGCCTTCTACCAGCACCTGCAGGGCTGCATGGATCAGGCAATCCCAAGCAAAACAAAGACTCTTTGTACCAAATGCAAGCGTCCAGTCTGGTGGACCCCAGCCATAAACAAACTCTACAACAAAAGGAGAAAGCTACTACAAGATAGAGCAAAATCCTTAAAAGGTAAGACACCGCTGATCACTATAAGTAAAAAGCTAAGAGCTCTCATAAAATCATCCAAAGCTAATTTTGAGAAAAAAATAGCTAAGGACTCTAAGGACAACCATAAGGCATTCTTTAGCTATGTCAGAAACCTAGGAGGAAACTCCAAGATATGCTCAGAATTAGTTCAAAATGATGTGAAGATTACTGATCCTACAGACATTGCCAACATACTGGCTGAAAGGTTCAGTGCAAACTTCTCCCCTCCCCCCCTAAAGGAGAGATATCTATACCAAATGATTGTAGCCCCCCAAACATCTCTAACGCCCAGGTGAGAATTGCTCTCTCCAAGGCAAAAAACACAGCATCCATGGGACCTGATGGTGTCCCCGGCTGTGTGCTCCATGAACTCAGCGAGGAATTAAACCCACAGTTAGGACAGCTGTTTAATCTTAGTCTCACCTCTGGATACGTACTCAGGGAGTGGCGCACAGCGACTGTGGTCCCACTCCACAAAGGCGGTGCCTCCACCGACCCTGGAAATTACCGTCCCATTAGCTTGACAAGCCTTATCTGCAAAGCCATGGAGAGGATCATAATGGATCTCATAAATAAAGACATAGGGAACTTGCAGACTTTGGATCCAACCCAGTTTGGCTTTGTCAAAGGCAGATCATGCCTTCTAAACTTGGTTGACTTTTTCAAAACAGTCACCAAGGCCATTGACAAGGGAAAGGCAGTCCATACAGCCTACCTAGACCTGGCAAAGGCTTTTGATACAATACCTCACTCGGGTATCATTGAAAAACTCATCAACTTAAATGTAAACCCATACATTACAAGATGGGTTGAAAACTGGCTGAGTGACAGAACCCACAGGGTCAGAGTTGCTGGCGTCATGTCAGACTCAAAGCCTGTCACAAGTGGTGTCCCACAGGGCTCAGTCCTGGGCCCACTCTTGTTTGGCATCTACTTTTCTGAAGTACAAGCAAACACAGGAGGGTTATGGCTGACAAAGTTTGCAGATGACTGCAAACTGGGCGCCGTAGTTGAAAACACATCTGACACAGATATCCTTCAGAAGGGTCTCACAGAAACGGATAACTGGTGCCAGAGCCATGGCCTAAAGTTAAATGCCAAGAAATGCATAGTCATACCCTTCGGGAAAAATAAGGTTACCCCTAGCTACCATATAGGTGGCAATCCCCTGAACACAGAAGAAGTTATTAGGGACCTGGGAACCCAGGTTGACAGTAGCCTATCATTCGACACTCATATTGCTAAAGTAGTTAGGAAGACCTTCTACATTGCCCACCTTATCATGAAGGGATTCACATCTAGATCAAGGGAAGTCATAATCTCCCTATACTCATCACTCATCAGACCAATGATCGAGTACAATGCCCCATTCGGAATGTATCTGACCCGACACTTGCAGCAGCTGGAGAGGCCACAAAAGTTCCTCACCAAAAGGATAAAGGGTCTCAAAAATCTGTCTTATGCTGCCCGACTGAAAGAACTCCAGTTATATTCAGTTGCTTACCGCTTGCTCAGAGGTGACCTATGCCTGACATACAAGGCCATGTCAAACCCAGATTTGATGAACATGCTTCATCTCAAAAATCTAGATCCCTCAGAGCCACAAGGGCGGGAGACTTAAACCTCGACACGGTTATTAATAGGACGTGCTGGAGGGATAGATTCATCACCCAAAGACTCCCTATGCTGTGGAACAAAATCCCGGTTTATGTGAGGCAGAGCACCTCGCTGGCCTTGTTCAAGAGGAATCTTGACCAATGGATGGGAGATCGCAGATACACCCCAGGGGTTACCTCAGTGTCACTGCTCGACAGAGGCACAGCAAAATAATGGGCATAGTTTCTCCAAACTAAAGGGGTGGCGTAAGCCACAAAACTATGGGCTAGGCTTATAAATGCCCTCGGGCAGATAGCCTAGTATGAAGCTATGAACCTATGAACCTAATCAGTACATCAGCCCACAGTTATATAGGTTCATGTGATGTGCCACTGTTCTGTGTAGTACTATACCTGCAGTTGTTCCGGCTTGGCCCATACTGTCTCATGCGAATAGCTTGAGAGGTTTGTATGTGCTACAGTAGCTATAGGGGACTTGTACACATAAATATAGGACAGACACATAAAGCAGATAGTAGCACTGTTGTCAAGTAAATAGCCTATAATGGTACTACTGGACTATTTTACTCTCTCTACCGACCCCTTATCTTCATTTCATTGTTATTGTTATCCATTGCTTACAGTTTACTATTAACATATGTTGTTTAATTACATGTATTTTGGGCATGTGTATTATTCTTAGGCACAAGACAAGACGAGTGTAGACTGCAAAGTCCAGCAAGGTTTAACAGCTGAGTAAAACAAGATTACAGCAATCAGTAGCCCAGTGCATACTCCGGTAACTGCCAAGCAATAAAAAGTTAAAAACGATCTGGCTGCACAGAATCCAAGTCACAAAGTGTAAAGCGCTTTTTGTTAGGAAACACTTCTAACTTCTTCAGACAATAGTGCTCAGAAAGAAAAAAACAAGTTTAAGTACTATCCTAGTGACTCATACTTGTTAATACAATTAAGCCAATTAAGCACAGGGTATAAGCCTAAAATACTGAAGTCAAACAGTTTATTTTTGTTAAGTCATTAGGTAAAATGAGTGCCTTAGTTTTATAAAAAAACAAAGTTCTTTTGTCTTGTAACAGAACATGTAGTAAATTAAATAATATTAATTAAAATCGTAGTTAGTTCACTTTACTTATAACTAATGTTCAGGGACCCGTGGAAGTAGTAATCTTTTCAAAAAATACTGTGTTGTGTAATGTTTCTTTTAACCTATAAAAGGTGGATGCAACTTAGCAATTGTAACCTCCCTAGGTCTAATGAGCATCTATTATTTAACCATCCAACAAAAATAATGTATGTACAGCTACTATCTCTTAAGGCGCTTTAATTTTAGCACACATAGAATAGAAGTCATTTCATTCAAGCCCGGTGGAAAGCATTCATTGAGTCTAAGCTGTCACAAAAGTTCCAGTTTCTCTAACATAAGTGTAGACGTCTCTCCTCTACTATTCATCTTAATTGAGTCGATGGCCTTAAATTTGAAACTGTAGTTAGGGTTTTCATTGCAGTGTCTAGCTAGTGTGCTCTCCATTTTCCTTTTGTTAATGTAATAACATGTTCACAAATCCTCTCCTTAAACTTACTGTCAGTTTTCCCTACATAAAAACTAGGGCAGCACTGACATAATGCTACATAGACTAAGGCTTTGGAGTTACAGTTAAACTTTTTCTTCAGGAAATAGTCTCGCCTCGTAATAATGAATTTTGACCCTGTAGCAATGTGTCGACACTGGTTACATGCTTCACATTTAAAGGTCCCTGGGGTGCCTCTAAAAGTGCTGTTACTACTTTCAGTAAGTTTTTTTAGGTTCCTTCCTTTTTTCCAGGTGACCAGCGGTTTGTCTCCCAACTTTCCTTGTATATCCCTTATGGACAGTAACAGCTGTCAGTTTTTGCCCAGTATTGTGATCTGAGCTTCATAATCTAAAGAGAATGTAGTCATGAATCTCAAACAACTTTGCTCCCTTTGTGGTCCAATACTGTTCCTAACTACAGGGTTATTCAGTTCTATCTCTACTGAGATGTTGGCGTCCAAAGTGTGAGCTGCTGCCCATCCTTAGGAGAGGATGGGTCTGAAGTGGCCAGACGCCCTTTTACTACTCACCTTCCTTATAAGGCCAGCAATCAACTCAGTGGGGTACCCCCTCTTGAGGAACATGGACTTCAAGAGTTCACATTCCTCAAAGAAGTGGTCATCCTCCATAGTCATCCTAGCCGCTCGTACCAGTTGGCCCTTCACTACACTCCTCTTCTGGTGCAGCGGGTGAAAACTAGTGTACTGTAAGAATGAGTTAGAGTAAGTACTCTTTCGGAAAATCCTTGCGAGATATTTTTTCTGGGCTCTGTCTTTAGATAGTTCAACATCCAAGAAGCTCATAGAATCTATGTGGAAGTTACTAGTAAACCTGAGAAAGGTGATGGACCTATTAAACTGCTCCAGAATTTCAGCAGCTAGTTCAACACCCCCTTTAATAATCATAAAAATGTCGTCTAAAAAGCGGGTGTAATAATTAATACACTCATTCAGTCCAGGGTTATCAAAAATGGTGTCTTTTTCCCATTTGGCCATGACTAAATTGGCAAAACTAGCTCCACAAGGGGAGCCCATAGCTACACCAATCTGCTGTCTGAAAAATTCTTTTTCAAAGGTAATATAGTTATTGGACAGTGTTATACCTAGCAATTCCTCCACCAATCTCAGTTCTGGATGTTCTGCCCCTTTAAATCTCATATGGTCAATAACTCATTCTGTTCCCAAGGTTTGTGGGATCACCGTGTATAGATTGCAAACATCCACTGTTAAAAAACAAAAGTGCTCATTATAAGCTAAAGAGTTAATACTCATCAAAAATGTCCAAGAGTCTTTGCAAATCTGAGGTTCCAGGGCCACAAATCTCTTCAGAATGTCATCTATCACCTTAGCACAAGAACAGGTGATTGATTGTCGAGCGTCCACTAAGGAGCACATAGGTGGAGCTCCTTGATTCTTGTGGATTTTAGGTATTCCAAAAAGTACAGGTAGTCTAGGTGATAGTACTGACAAATAGTTAAACATGTCAAGGTCGATGACTGAGTCAATGAACATATCATTCAGGAACATTCTAATATGGTTGTATGCTATGTTCAATTCGTTCAGGCTCACTTTAATATATGCGTTACTTTCAAGTATCTTCCCCATTCTTTCCTTGTAGTCCATTTTGTGCATAATGACCAGTCCACCCCCTTTGTCACGTTTCATTAGGTGGACTGGTAAAAGTCTAAAGTTGCTTAGAGCTTCTCTTTTGTTCTTGTTCAAGTTGGTCCTTAATTCAGACTTGTGTTGACGGTTAATAAAATCCCTAAAATCTATTTTGCACATTCTTTCAAATAGTAAAATGGACGGGTGTAAAGGGGGATTAAATGTACTTTAAGTACGCAAGTTTGGGTTTCCATTGTAGTTCCCGTTACCCTACATTTATTGTAAATTGAGTTTTCTAGTGTAAAGTTTAAAGCACAGTAATAAGGACCCTAAATCAGTAGCATGAGTTGGAATGAACTAAGTCCTTTTACAAAAATTTCAACTAATAGAGGGTCGATAGTGTATTCGGTAAAGTTGTAAATTTTAAAATCTCTGCTTTTATTCATTACAACTTTACAAGAAAGGTTGTTTGAACTAGCCCTTTGGTGAAAGGTCACCTCTTGTTCCTGTTGTTGTTGTTCCTCCTTGTGTTGTATTTCCTCTGTTGCTTGGGGGTAGATTTGTTCACCCCCTGCCCCCGATGGTTCATGGAGTTTTGTGGAACATTATTTGAACTCACGCCCGCCATCTGAGAATTGTTGCCCTCATCATCCTGGTCTGTGAAGTAGTTGTTTTGGTGGGCTTCATTCTCGTTTAGTGCCCCTCGGTTTCTAGATCCTGATAAACCCTCATTTTGATTGCCGTTACTATTATCAGGTGTACCCCTTGTGGTATTAAAAACTCTAGAGGCATTCCATATTTGTGATGGGGGCGGGTCTGGGTAAGCTGTTCCATTTGCATAGTCCCTCCGGTCTCTGTTAATTTTCCTGATTTTAGTGTCTCTAGTTTTTGACAGTAAGTTATTAATACTGGTAAAAGTCCTGTTATATTCAAAATGGTATCTTTGTAAGTCAAGGTCCCTTTTAATTTCTTCGTCGAGGGCAGTAACTTCACTAAATAATTCATTAATGTGCACCTGATAGTGCTTCGACA
This sequence comes from Protopterus annectens, assembly GCF_019279795.1. NCBI lineage: Eukaryota > Metazoa > Chordata > Ceratodontiformes > Protopteridae > Protopterus > Protopterus annectens. The sequence continues at coordinate 193,942,369 of NC_056744.1, forward strand.
TAATCTTCAATAATTCTAACCCCTGAGTGTTGAAAAATGTCACTAGTTCCATGTGAAAGGCAGAATCTTTTAGTCCAGTCTTTAGGACATTCACTAAAGTAGTTCACTTCTAGTTGTAGTTTTCTTATTTTAACAAGTTTAAAAACAAAAAATTTTAGTTTCTCCACAATACTCATACTCCCAGTCACCGGTTGTCCCTCTAAGTTGTCAGTAATTAATGTTGTCAGCAAGTAGTTTAGGCTCATCTCTGAGCCATGAATTTAAGTCCGGGACTCCAATAAGCCCTGGTGTAGTGTGCCCTGCCGTATCGGCAGATATTGTGGGTTGAATTCCACGTTCCCTTGCTTCAGTAATGCTACCAGTACCAGTATTCAGACGAGTGTTCCTCAAAGTGCTCGTCACATTGGTACCTGCACTAGAAACAGCAATGTTGTTCATGTTTGAACTTCCCTCCATTCGGGTGTTTGGCGATAGAGTATCCATGCGTGTAGCCAGGATGTCCAGCCTTTGATTCATAACTTCAATTTGTAAGGTCAGGTTCCCAACATCAGTTTGGGTTTGAGTCTGTGTTAGAAATGGACTCTCTCTGCCATTCGACTCCACAAGAGACATGTTTACTAAAAACGTCCAAAAACTAAAAGGCACAAGACAAGATGAGTGTACACTTTGGAATACCTAAAATTCACAAGAATCAAGGAGATCCACCTATGCGCTCCTTACTGGATGCTCGACAATCAATCACCTATTCTTGTGCTAAGGTGATAGATGACATTCTGAAGAGATTTGTGACCCTGTAACCTCAGATTTGCAAGGACTCTTGGACATTTTTGATGAGTATTAACTCTTTAACTTATAATGAGCACATTTGTTTTTTAACAGTGGATGTTTGCAATCTATACACGGTGATCCCACAAACCTTGGGAACAGAATGAGTTATCGACCATATGAGATTTAAAGGGGCAGAACATTCAGAACTGAGATTGGTGGAGGAATTGCTAGGTATAACACTGTCCAATAACTATATTACCTTTGAAAAAGAATTTTACAGACAGCAGATTGATGTAGCTATGGGCTCCCCTTGTGGAGCTAGTTTCGCCAATTTAGTCATGGCCAAATGGGAAAAAGACACCATTTTGATAACCCTGGACTGAATGAGTGTATTTATTATTACACCCGCTTTTTAGATGACATTTTTATGATTATTAAAGAGGGTGTTGAACTAGCTGCTGAAATTCTGGAGCAGTTTAATAGGTCCACCACCTTTCTCAGGTTTACTAGTAACTTCCACATAGATTCTATGAGCTTCTTGGATGTTGAACTATCTAAAGATAGAGCCCAGAAAAAATATCTAGCAAGGATTTTCCGAAAGAGTACTTACTCTTACTCATTCTTACATTACACTAGTTTTCTCCCGCTGCACCAGAAGAGGAGTGTAGTGAAGGGCCAACTGGTATGAGCGGTTAGGATGACTATGGAGGATGACCACTTCTTTGAGGAATCTGAACTCTTGAAGTCCATGTTCCTCAAGAGGGGGTACCCCACTGAGTTGATTGCTGATCTTATAAGGGAGGTGAGTAGTAAAAGGGCCTCTGGCCACTTCAGATCCATCCTCTCCCAAGGATGGACAGCAGCTCACACTTTGGAAACCAATGTCTCAGTAGAGATAGAACTGAATAACCCCGTAGTTAGGAATAGTATTGGACCACAAAGGGAGCAAAATTGTTTGAGATTCGTGACTACATTCTCTTTAGGTTATGAAGCTCTGATCACAATACTGGGCAAAAACTATCAGTTGTTACTGTCCGATAGGGATATACAAGGAAAGTTGGTAGACAAACCGCTGGTCACCTGGAAAAAAGGAAGGAACCTAAAAAAACTTACTGAAAGTAGTAACAGCACTTTTAGAGGCACCACAGGGACATTTAAATGTGAAGCATGTAACCAGTGTTGACACATTTCTACAGGGTCAAAATTCATTATTATGGGGCGAGACTATTTCCTGAAGAAAAAGTTTAACTGTAACTCCAAAGCCTTAGTCTATGTAGCATTATGTCAGTGCTGCCCTAGTTTTTATGTAGGGAAGACTGACCGTAAGTTTAAGGAGAGGATTTGTGAACATGTTTATTACATTAACAAAAGGAAAATGGAGAGCCCACTAGCTAGACATTGCATTGAAAATCTAACCACAGTTTTAAATTTAAGGCCATCGACTCAATTGAGATGAATAGTAGAGGAGAGGCATCTACACTTATGTTGGAGAAATTGAAACTTTTGTGGCAGCTTAGACTCAATGCATGCTTTCCACAGGGCTTGAATGAAATTACTTCTATTCTATGTGTGCTAAAATGAAAGAGCCTTAAGAGATAGTAGCTGTACATACATTATTTTTGTTGGATGGTTAAATGATAGATGCTCATTAGCCCTAGGGAGGTTAAAATTGCTAAGTTACACCCACCTTTTATAGGTTAAAAGAAACATTTCCCAACACAATTTTTTATGAAAAGATTACTACTTCCACGGGTCCCTGAACATTAGTTATAAATAAAGTGAACTAACTACGATTTTAAGTAATACTATTTAATTTACTACATGTTCTGTTACAAGACAACAGAACTTTGTTTTTTTATAAAACTAAGGCACTCATTTTACCTAATGACTTAACAAAAACAAACTGTTTAACTTCAGTATTTTAGGATTATACCTTTAAATTATGTGACTGTGATTAATTGGCTTAATTGTATTGACACGTATGAGTCACTTGGATAATACTTAAACTTGTTTTTTCTTTCTGAGCACTATTGTCTGAAGAAGTTAGGAGAAGTGTTTCCTAACGAAAAGTGCTTTACATTTTGTGACTTGGATTCTGTGCAGCCAGATCGTTTTTAACTTTTTATTGCTTGGCAGTTACCGGAGTGTGCTCTGGGCTACTGATTGCTGGAAGCTTGTTTTACTCAGCTATTAAACCTTATTGGACTTTGCAGTGTATGCTCATCTTGTCTTGTGCCTATTAGTTTTTTGATGTTTTTAGTAAACGTGTATTATTCTTGTTATGTATTATAACGGTTGCATATTAACATATCTTGTTGCATTACCTTTTTTTCTTGGCCTTATGATGTAACTGTTACTGGAATGCTGTTAACATACTGACTGTTCTGGCATGTATTGTTGTGTTCCACATAATATGCACTGACATGTAATTGGGTTATTTCCACTGTTCTGCCATACTGTTATTATTAACTATGTTTTGTTCATAACTAACCTATACTTATTGCTATACCTCCATCACCACAGCACATCAGGGTATTCTGGTTCCCGGTGATCCACCTACCTTTTCTCAACTGACGGTGGTACCAGATTCAAGCACATCTGGGACCCAAGCCAGTGGTATCCCCTCTGCTGCCCCTCTACCACATGTGTCATTGGGTGGAACTGCCTCAGAGGACGGGGCCCATCTTCCACCTGGGAGTGGTGGCGGAGGGGCTTCAGTCACCCAACAGGAACTGCCGGTCATGGTGTGCAGGATTGTTCATTGGGCCTATGAACGTCACCAGCACCAGATTGAGGAAGTATTGGCCAACCTGGTGGAGCAGTCTGACCCTGGCACCCAGTCTCTAGCACAGCCACCTTCAAGGCAGTGAAGGAGCAGTGTTGACTGCCCATGGATGGGGATGTCAGTCATGCTACTGCTGTCTGGAGGCACATGCGACTCCGATTCCCCAGCACCCTCTCCATCCACGGTGTTTACCCCTACATGTGTCACACACCACCCTATCTGCTACCTTGTCTGTCTGCTAGTGCATCCTCTCTTACCCAACTTACCTTCCCACATGAATCTATGTCCCTTCCACAGCATAACACTAAAAATAAATGGGCAATTGTCCCCCAAAAAATATTGCCCCCATACCTAACTCTCCATTTAGCACAAGCATCCACTAGGCACAACTAATTTGGTCCAATTGGCTTGCCAACACATTTATGTTGTCCTCAACCCCTTCTCTGGGTTTGAGAGTCCAAATTCATCTAAAAAAAACCTGTCAAAATACACAGCTGTTACTGTACAAGAAATGAATAGCTATGCCTTTTCCTACACCCATCCTTCACATCTCAACCAGCCTTTCATACTGTTTTTTCCTCTGCTTGCTTCCATTTCACCACTTTCTTATCACCCCCTTTTTCTTTTCTTTATATTTTTTTAATGCAGGTTTGCACAGAGTGACGAAGTGCACCATGCCGGTTCACTTAGCTCAGCTTAAATTAGCTTAATAGAGCTTTGATGTCTATATGTGTTTATAACAGTGCTAGTCACATGGAGAAAAAAACACCTCTGCCAAGTATCAAACCCAGGCCCTTCTCTACTATTACACACTGCATTAACCCACCACACTACACAGACTCTAGGTTATGCAGGTGTTTTCAGCAAAATATACTGCTTGCTGCTTACAGACATTATATGTGTAACTGACATAAAAAAACTAATGTAAAAACTGGGAGTGTACCCTGCACTCTGCTGCAATAATAAATAATAATGAAGACATACTAATGGATGTAAGTGAGGCCTGTGATAGCAGGTATACGTGCCCTTTTATCAACAACTTGTGGTAATACACCTGCTAAGACAGCAATGTCAAAGTACATGTACAACTGGGACCCTGGTGCAGAAATACAACCATATGAAGCCACGCACAAACTCATGGATGGTTCTCATAGCCTGTATATGTGCATGCATATCTGCATATCCTGCAAATAAACATGCTTTTTCAGAGTCTCAGTATCTCATTCTGTTAAATGCCTTTCATATAGAACATTTTGCCACACACAGTACTGGGTTTGAATCTAGTGCTGTGTCGCAGTTCAATTACATTGTTGTGAAGACAGCAGGTAATGAATGAGTCATGCAATCTTACTCCCCTCAAGTTACTGCTACCTCGTTTTGCAAGACAAAGGCCTGCAGGCTGAGGCACAATGAATATATCCATATAGCCTAACTATATACTTCTTTGTTAGTTGCACTGTTGTATAACATAACTACCTTAACCACATGCTCCATTTGCACTGTATAGAATACCCTTGCCCTGGCTCTGCCATAAAAACAGGCCTGACACAGCTGACACATTTACATGTTCAGCTTGCTGTCCACTAAAGTGTTCACACTCTGCCCTATGTGTTGTAGGCTGCAGCAGCAGCTGCATCCTGTATCATACATAGCTGTATGTAAAGGTAGCTGATACAAACCTACCATACAACTCAACCCCCTAGAACAAGGGATCCAGACAAAACCATACTTAATGATGGGGGCAAAGGCCCATGGATAGGGACATGTATAGCAGTTTGCTCCTACAAAGATGTTGATAGAAAAATAGCTATTGCAGTTAGTATTCATAGTCTGATGAGTATGCAGTGTGACACACACGTGTGTTTTCCCTTACTGACAGCAGCCCAAAATGATTGCCAGTGCACTGCCAGGTGACCACAATGGTATGGGACACTGACTACACATATGAGGCAAAACTGTGGACATATGTCATAAATGTCTACATTAGATATTGTTTGTACCTACCCTCTGTGATGCTCTAGCCTCCACACCTCAGTAATGTCCATCCTAAAAACTAAGACAGGGTCCAAGGCCTACATGAAATCCTTATATATTGCACTGTGGTCCCATGTCATTGGCTAATGATAGTGCAATACAGCTGTTTTGGTTGCAATTAGCAGTTCTGAGCCACAGGGTGGTACAGGAGCAATTACCTGCTAATGAGCAGTACCTTACAAAGGTAAGAAGCTGGTTAGGGGGAACAGGTCTGTATAAGACTTAACACACACACAGAGTGTATTATCAAAAGATTACTTGAAGCAAATTTTGACAAAGGAGTACTAAACTCCACCAGGTATGTAATATACTTCTACATGTAACAGGATGCAGGTGGGAAGATAGAGGTATGGGAAATAAGATTACAACAATAAGGCTGTCTTAGATAGATGGGGATGACATGTCATTGATACTCTGCTGTCCTGCACCTACACGCATGCCTCTCAGCTGTCCCTGATTTCAATCACATCTCAGCTCTGCCCCTGTTAATTCCACCTACAAAGGTCGGCTGTTGTAGGAAAGTTAGTGGATTACATGTAGTACATAGTGACAAGGGAGGGTGTACACCCCTGTAACATCAAACAATGTACCATAATTCACCTGCTGTCATTCTGTCCATGTCTCACATAATCAGTTCTAACATTGTAAAACAGACAATAAATGCTACAAACAAACCAGGCATCCACCAAGGCTTTAAAGTATAAAACTTTAATACACAGAGTAGACAGGGTAAGCGCTTTCACACGAGTTGTACTTCATCAGATCCACAGAAAGAGTTTTCTAACTGTAAATACTGACTATTCATCTGAATTGATTGGATGTATAGGTGTCTTAATGGACATGATTCTACAAAATAATCTGTATTTGTTTAATGATATTTTTTATAGACAAAAGATAGAGGTTACAATGGGGACTCCTTGCACTAACAGTTACGTCAACCTAGTGTTGGCAGAATGGGACCGTGAGGTAGTCCTCAATGGGTACCCTTTTTCCACACAGTTGCTGTATTACAAGCGCTTTGTGGATGACATTTCTGTTTTGTGGGAAGGCTCAGAGGCTGATATACTTGAATTTGTCCATTATCTAGAAACATCAAGTAATTGTTTTAAATTTACTGTGAATTATTCAGCCTTTACTATAGACTTTTTAGATGTGAAAATTTACCTTTTTGATGATGCTATTAAAACCTTTCTATATAGGAAACCATGCAAGAAGAACACTTTTTTACATCATAAGAGCATGCACCCCAGGCATATTTTTAACAATATCACCAAAAGTCAGTACCTTAGAATTTCTTGCTTACACACTGAGGATATAGAAGGTTTTGAAGCTATGGATTTATTAAGTAATTACTTTTTGGGCTAGGGGCTATAAGCAGCAGGATTTGAATGCTACATATCGTGAGGTTGCTTCCTTGAGACCAAGTAAGGGCAAACCTTTATTTAATGCTCATATGAGTCCAAGTTAGCCCATGGTAATTCATCTAGCCATAAAGTTAGACTTTCATTGACTTATGGCAATAATGTGCAGCAGGTCTCCAGCACAGTTAATAAATTTTGGCCAATATTACTCTCAGACAACAAGATAAAATCTATAGTGGGTGATAAACCTAGTTATGTTTTTAAGAACAATTTGTCTCTTAAGAGACAAGTGTGTTATAGATCTACGGTTAGACCAGTTTTGTCTTCTGAGTAGAAGGGCACCTATCCTTGCAGGGGCTGCAAAGCCTGCTCTCATATTTCTACTAGGGTAGTTGTTCAGCATCCAGTATATGATGTTATATTTAAACCTGAATTTTATGCTGATTGTAAGTCCCATGGACTTGTATAATTGGCCAGACATAAATGTTGCACTTTATTTTACGTGGGGAAAACTGTTAGGATGCTTAAAGTGCGCATTCATCAGCATATGGGTGACATTAGACGTAAAAACACACTTAATGCTCTAGCCAAATATGTTTCTACTTTTACTGATCATAATTTTGATTTTATAGTGTTGCAATTGCTTTATTTTAACAAAAGCCATGGTGATTTTAATAACAGACTTGAAACTGCAGAGACAAAGTGGATTGTAAAGTTGCGGGCAGATAAACTGCCTGGCCTTAATGCCTCTGTTCCTTTAAAACCAATTCTTAAGAAAAGAAGTATACATCAGTAATCGATTACTGTATTTTAGTGGTTAATTGAAGCACATGTTTTAGTATTTAATGGGTTCTGTTCATAGGTTCATAGGTTCATAGGTTCATAGGTTGGTACTAGGCTATTGGCCCTAGAGCCTATACAAGCCTAGCCATAACAATTCCATGGATATTTCTTCCCACAATATTTACTTCTCTGGACCCCTGTCTAACACGGTGACTGACATGATCCCCGGGTTGAATTTCCTATCTCCCATCCAATCATCAAGGTTCCTTTTGAAGAGGGCCAATGAGGCGCTCTGCTTGACATGTATGGGCAGTCTATTCCAGAGTATGGGGAGTCTCTGGGTCAGGAACCTATCCATCCAGCATGTTTTGTTCATTGTGATGACAAGGTTTAGATCCCGGGAGCGTGTGGCTCTGAGGGATTGGGATTTCTTTAAGTGGGGCATGTCCAACAGCTCAGGGTTTGACATGGCCTTGTATGTTAAGCAGAGATCACCTCTGAGTAGACGATATGCCACAGAGTATAGCTGGAGTTTTTTTAGAAGGTCAGCATATGGCATCTGCTTTAGGCCTGTGATTCTTTTAGTGAGGTATTTCTGTGGCCTTTCCAGCTGTTGCAGATGTCTTGTGAGGTACATACCAAGCGGGGCATTATACTTTATAATGGGTCTAATGAGGGATTAGTACAGTGGGACAATGACCTCTTTTTTGCTGGATGAAAAGCCCTTAGTGATGAGGTGTGCCACATAGAAGGATTGACTGACTGTTGTGGCGATGTGGTTATCAAAAGTGAGACCTCTGTCCACCTGTGTCCCTAAGTCTTTCATTACACTTTCAATGTTTAGTGTCTTGCCACCTATGTGGTAATTCATGGGTACATGTTTTTTTCCAAAGGGGATAACTATACATTTCTTGGCATTAAGCTTGAGCCCGTGGCTCTGGCACCAGGCATCTGTTTCTGTAAGGCCCTTTTGTAGAATATCCACATCATTTGGGGATTCAATAATGGCTCCCAGTTTGCAGTCATCTGCGAACTTTGTTAGCCAGAGTCCCTTAGTGTTGGCCTGTACTTCAGAGAAGTAGATGCCAAACAAGAGTGGTCCCAGGACTGAACCCTGAGGTACTCCACTTGTCACTTGTCTGGAGCTGGATTTGGAGTCGGCTACTTTTACAGTCTGGGTTCTGTCAGTAAGCCAGCTGGCAACCCATCGAGTGATGTAGGGATTTATGCCCAGCTTAATAAGTTTATCTATGATTTCAGAGTGGGGGGTGGTGTCGAAGACCTTGGCGAGGTCCAGATAGGCTGTGTGGACCACCTTACCCTCATCCACTGCTCTGGAGTCTTTTTTAAAGAAGTCAATCAGATTCAGGAGACAAGATCGGCCCTTCATAAACCCAATCTGGGTGGGTTCCAGTGTTTAAAGGTTGCCAATGTCTTTGTTTATAAGTTCCATGATAATGCATTCCATGCCCTTGCAGATCAGGCTTGTCAGACTGATGGGACAGTATTTCCCGGGATGCAAGGTGGATCCCCCCTTGTGGAGTGGGATAACTGTAGCTGTGCACCACTCAGTGGGCAGGAAGCCTGAGGTGAGGCTATGATTAAACATAACACTTAGGTGAGGTGCCAGTTCATTTTGTAGTTCATGTAATACACAGCCTGCAATGTCATCTGGTCCCATGGATGCTGTATTCTTAGCTTTGGAGAGTGTGGTTTCTACCTGTGTGGCCATGATTACCGGAATTTGGCAATCTTTTGGTATTAAGATTGGCCCTTTAGGGGTGAGAGGGGGGTGAAGTTGGCACTAAATAGATCTGCCAAGATATTGGCAATATCCTTGGGATCAGTATATTTAATGCCATTCTGTTGTAGCTCAGAGCAGATCTGAGCATTGCCATTTAGATTCTTGACATAACTATAGAATGCCTTGTGGTCGTCTTTGGAATCTTTGGCAATTGTATTTTCGTAACTAGCTTTTGAGGATTTTATGAGGGATCTCAGCTTCTTACTGAGGCTGGTGAGGGAGTTTTTTGCATCCTGGGATTTTCCTCTTTTCTGCAACAGTTTCTTCCTTCTGTTGTATAGTTTGTTTATAGCAGAAGACCACCAGATTGGCTTCCTTTTTTTGGAGACGAGCATCTTGGTTCTATTTGGGATGGCACGATTCATGCACGAGTGGATGTGCACATACAGTGCCTTAGTGTAGGATTCTGCAGTCGAACTTTCAGATCCCATCTGCATGGGTGTCATGAAGTTTGTCACTTCTGACTTCAGTAGCATGAAGTTGGCTTTGGAGAAGTTTTTTAAGGAGGTTTCCTTACTGGAGGGTGCGGGTGGGATGTGGATGTCAAGGGTGATTTGCTTATGGTCAGACCTGACCAATGAGGAGGTGCCCACTGGTATGGAGCATCTATCTCCCATGTTGGTAATGACCAGGTCTAGGATATTGGAGCCCCTGGTGGGACAATGGATTAGTTAATCCAGGGCGTTGGAATTTATGAATTCCAAGAACGATTGGGAAAAGGAGTTGGTACCCGATTAGTTTTCCCAGTTAATGTCAGGGTAGTTGAAATCATCCACTATTAGGGTGTTAGGTTGTATCTTAATATTTTCCAGTATGTAGAGAAAGGTGTAGTGAGAATCTCGGGGTATGGTGGGCGATCTGTAGCAAGCTACAATTTGGATTGCAGTCTTACCTAATGTTAGTTGTACCTGGAGAATTTCAGATGCATTGTGTTGGGCAACTATTCTGGAGGTGTGAATATCCTTGGTGAATATGGACACTCCTCCACCTTTAGTGTTTCAGTCTTGGTTTTGTGGCCGAAAAGTATGGTAAGAGACTCCGGATTACTAGTATCCTCAACACTACTTGATCTTTCTAAAGCCTTCGACACTATCTCCCACAAACACCTTCTCTTCCATCTCTCCAACCTTCATCTCTCCCCTGAAACCCTTTCCTGGTTCTCCAGCTACCTATCTGACAGATCACAAGCTGTCAGATGGAATAACTCTACCTCCTCCTTCCTGCCCACACCCACCGGTGTTCCCCAGGGATCCATCCTTGGACCCATGCTCTTCAACATCTTCATAAATAACCTCCACACTGTCGTCCCTGACACAACTGTTATCCAATACGCCGATGACTCCACCTTAGTTTGCACCGCTGCCAACCTGCCAGAACTAATGACAAAAACTCAAATAGCTTTTTCCACTACCGAGAACTGGATGCACTGTAACCATCTCTCTCTCAACTCTAATAAATCGAAAATACTTCTTTTCCCTCACACCAGGGCCTACTCCTTCGACAAAAATGCTTTCAAAGTCCTTAGCCAAAGCAACACTGCCATAGAAGTGGTTCCTTCTGCAAAACTCCTTGGTATCACCATAGATGAATACCTTAAATTTGATATCCACATACAACAAAACATCAAGAAAACCCACCAAAAACTTGGTATGCTCTACAGGAATAACCGCTTTCTCTCCAACTCCTCCAGGCATACTTTAGCAACTACCTACCTCCTTCCTTCCTTACTATATGGAGCCCCTCTTCTAACTAACCTGTCTTCTTCCATCACCTCTAAACTTGAAACTTGCTATAATAAAATCTCCAAATTCGCAACCAAATTCAAAACCTCTACTCACCACTGCCTCACCCTACAATCATTGAACTGGCTGGAACTCCCTAACTACCTCGACTACCTCCAACTTACCACCGCTCACAAATTAATATTCTTTCCAAATAAGTGACCAGCACTAACAAACATCGTTCCCCCTTACATCCCAACCAGATCTCTGAGATCCAAACACCAAAATTTAATCTCTATTCACAAACCCAAATGCTCTGCAGGCCAACTCCTTCTCTCTTTCACTGTAGGCAAAAAATGGAACTCTCTCCCTCCTTCACTTAGGACGATACCTGACCCCGAATACTTCAAGACCCAACTTTTCTCATTTCTATCTTCCAAACGTAAATGCTCCTGCTTTCATCCTACATAAATACAAATAAATTTCCCCATAGAGCCTACTAAACTCCTGCTCCTAACTTCACTACATCCTCTCCTTTTCTGTTTACCTAACACAAACCTAATCCATCACCTTCTGATCATTCAATTTCTCTCTCTTGACACCTAGCATGTATGTAACGCAACAATCAAGTAATCACTGATGCCTATCTCTTGACAATTGATTCTTATTGCTCTGAATGTAAAAACCTGCAACCTTTGTCTCATTGCATGTATAATAACAATTTATTCTTTTACTATACCTGTTTTGTATGAATTCATACATGTATTTTACGTTTGCATTTGGCATTTTTTGTAACCTCTAATTGTGTTTCTTATGGAGCTTTTCTCCCCGGGCCTCCACTGAAAATGGTCAAATTCTGGCCCAGTGGACTTCCCCGGTAATCAAACTGAAATAAATAAATAAATAAATATGAGTTGCAGCCTGGTATTGCAGGGGTGCTCTCTGGAGCCTTGAAGCAGGTCTCAGTTACTGCACAAATATTGATGTTCTCCATTTTTAGGAGTGCCTCGAGAGAGTGCATTTTGAGGTTTAGACTTCTAGCATTGAGTAGCATGACCTTCAGATTTTGCATGCTTGTATCTGTTACGGTGGTAGTTTTATCCTTTGAACCTTGCCTAAAAAAGGCACTATAGGGGTGGCAAGAGCTTTAGCCAGTAACCTGAATACCAGGGGTGACAGGTGCAGACCATCTCTGGCAAAGCATTGCGGTTTGTCGATCATGTCTTCCCAGGCAGACAGATATTGGATCCCCTTTGAATGACACCAGAAGCTTAGCCAATTGTTGAAGTCAATCATTTTGTCCTTATACTGTGGTATCATTCTAGGCGAAGGCAGGATGCTACTCAGGTCTAGTGTCATACCTGCCTGGGCCACATGATCCAAGAGCTCTTTCATGTCTTTTTTCATGTAGTCCAGGGAGGTACGTCTCAAGTCATTCACTCTAGCATGGACAATGACAGAGTTGTATTTGTACTTGTTATGGAGTGACTTGAGTGCATGCGTTATGTGGCGGATCCTGACACCCGACAGGCAGCTGACTGTAATTTTCTCCTTGTTCCGCCTGGTGAGTGGGACATCAGTGTGCCTGACTATAGAGTCACATATGACTAAAGTGTTGGGTACAATGTCTTGCCTTAGGGGCTGTTGTTGGGTGGCACACTGGTGTTGTGAGCTATGTGTCCCTTTGGTTGTGACTGGTGTTTGTTTGTGTTTCAGCTTTGGAGGTCCTTTTTGCTTGGGCAGGTTAATGTTAAGGGCCTCCGCATATGTGGGTTTAGTGTTGCTATGTGTGGGTGTTGATGGTGTTGGTTTTGAAGGGCTATGAGTTGCTGGAAGTGTAGTGCAGGTGTTAACCTTCTCCTCTTGACTGTCTAACACAATCTTAGCCGGAGAGAGCTTTGCTTCCAGTTTGGCTATGTAAGTGCATCTCTCGCAGGTTGTAGTGTTGGGTGGTAGGAGGAGAGGATTGTCTGTGTACATGAGGCAGTTGCCGCATTGCCCCAGTATGCCCAGATTCACCAGTTGAACAGGAGAAATCACAGGAAGCTGACCCTTGGACTTGCCTGTTTAGGTGCTTTTTTTGTAAAGTTTAAGAGCTGTTTTCCCTTACCTTTGCAAGGTACTTTGCAATTATAGTCTGTTTAGTGCCTTCAAATAATTTCTCCTTATTGACAAGGAGAGTTGAGTGCTTGTATCAGTTTCAGGCTTCCTAGTGTTTTACAGCAGGTTCTATAGCAAGTGCTAGTCACAGGGGTTCAGATTTTAGTGCTGCTACTGAGAAACCAGCTAGTTCTAAGGGAAAATTTGAAGAGCAGACTTTCTGGCACCTGGAATATTTTAATGGTAGTCTCACAGTGCTGCACGATGTGAAAAATGTGCAAACGCATGCGTTTTTAAGCCAGAAAGATGAAAGGGATAGAAATCAGCCCAAAAAGGCTAATAAAATTACAATTTCAGAGCTGGAAACCACTCCTCTAGCATTAGATAGGCAGTACAATGCTCACCACTCCCACTGGTAAGGAGTAGGACTCCCCTCTACCACAGCAAGGTCTGGATAGCTCTGAACACAGAAAATAAAGTCCTGAGATAAGCAAAGCCTGGGATATGGACTGGCTAGGAAAGGTGGGAAACGAGCAAACAAGATAGTATTTTTTTGTTGTTGAAACAGGCTAAACAATGCAATAATGCAGTAAATAAACACAGAAAAGGCTAACACACTTGAGTGTCTAGACCTAAATAGTAAATGCATTTAAAACTCTAAAAAATTAGCAATTTAAAACTTTTTAAATGAAACAAGGCAAGTGCACAACTGAAAAACGATTTAAGAGGCAGTAATACAGCAGAATAAGTAACTAGTCTAAGTCTATATATACAGAAACGCAGCTAAAACACACAAACAATTCAGATGCAGTGCAACCTAGAGCATTTGAGTTGTAGCAATATTAAGGCAATTACAGTTATAATAAATGCTCTTAAATATACTCTATATTTCCAAAATGTTTGAGAAGCACAGTCAGGCAATTTTTTTTTTTTTTTGAAAGGGAAAAAGGAGAAACAGAAGGCCTTCTCAGATGTTCTCTCTGTATTAGGTAGAATGAACTAATGACACTAGACTGGGAGGAGTTTCCCAGAACAGATTTACAGTAGGGGCAGACAACTGCAAAGCCACCAAGTATAACAAAAGACATGAACAGGTAGGTAGGGTGGGGACCAATGCTAAAGCTATTAGCCTACAGACAGTAAACACTACAGAAAGCCACAAAATGAAAGTTTTTAAACAGATAAAGGAGCAAAGAGACTCAACAGAATGCTTTTAACTGCAAACAAATCAGTTACCCATGCAGATTAGTTAATAGCAATACAATACACTAAAAACTATGCAGCAGGCAATAAAAAGTGCTATATATAAATTGCTAGAAACAATAATCAGTATAAATAATCCAAAAAGCAGGATACTTATATATCTGATATATATCTCTATATAGTTGTTTTATTTTGTGGATCTGACGAAGCACAACTCATGTGAAAGCGCTTATCCTGTGTACTCTGTGTATTAAAGTTTTATACTTTACAGCCTTGGTGGATGCCTGGTTTGTTTGCAGCATTTATCATATTTACTTCCTACTGGGTAACCTGTGGCTTCCTTGAACACATTTTCTTCTTTTTGATATTGTAAAACAGACCCTGAATGCCCCTGATGTACTATAGCTAAGTCCCTGTATCTGTTGACATTTGTCCCAATTTGGCTGAGAGCTATGCCTAACATACCTGTCAACCTCCTACAGCAAGAAATCAGGACAAAGCCATTATTAATGGGGGGAGGGTGCAAAGGCCCACATTCATGGTACATATCTGAGGCAGTGATATTACTACTGGCATATCATTTTCAATATAGGTGTACTGGATGGTATGTTTAGTTCTATCACATACACTGTCATATTGCATAATTTACAAGTGTATTGTACTGGCAATGTTTATTGGATGTGGCTGATGTGCATGCTATAATGGGCCTGACTTGTCTGTGTATGTTGTTGTGAGTTTGTCTGTTGTGCATGAGAGCAGAGATGTGAAGATGTGGGATTTGTAATGCAGTTGTGTATCCTCATCTGTATGAGTTTGTATGGATTACCACACATAATAGTGCAGGTAGTAATGTGCTGCTGTTGTTTTGCTTCTCACAGGTGAACGGGGGGTTGGAGTGTTTCCCCCTCACAACCTGATGTCAATGTCTTGTCGGATGCTGATGGTGATGGTGGCCATAGTGAGGCACAGGAGGGGTTGTCAGTGGCTGAATCTGTCCCAGCGGTTGACATCCCTCTTCTACCCCCATTGTCACTGCACACAGTCAGTATGCCCACACATACCCAGTCCCCAGAGGCCGCAGATAGTGGACAGACATAGGGTGGCAACATTTAACAGGGCAGTATGACAACTATGGCTTAAGTGAGTGTAGACACTGTCCATAGCCAGAGAACCGGTGAGGTCCGACACAGGCATATTTAAAGAAGTGCTCAAAGGAGGACTGCTGTCCATCCACAACCTGTTGCACATGTCACATCACAGGTCACTCACTGCATGCTTCAGTCCATCATGGAGGCACAGGCACGTTCTGAATGTAACACCAGACGGATGCTTAGGGTTATGGATGCAGCACAGTTTGACATCCCTGACTGCCTCTACCACATTGGGAACATCCTGGATAAGTTCCCTGCTGTTGTGACTAGATGGTTGGTTGAGACAGTGTCAGTCTTTGACTGCATGATGTCTGTGCTGGAGCACCTGGTTGGAGTTGGGTGTCGGACATGTGGACGGCAGCTACACCATCTGCTGGAAGTCCACATGGCTGTGCACAGTCTTGCTCTTGTGCTGGCAGTACCCACAGCACTACAGAGGGAAGTGTGCTGTCCACACCATGAAATGGAAGGCCATGGGCACGTGTTCCTGGTCAATTCTGTGTGGGATACAGCCCCAGCATTTTGCAGTCACAATCAGGTACTGGCACTGCATCTGACCTTGGGCATGGTGGTACCAGTGCTACTCCTGGCAGAGCCAGTTCATGTGTTCGTGGCCAGTTCACATGTTTGTGGCCAGAGATGGTGAGCTGTCCACTCCATCATGAATGGTCCACAGCTGTCCAACATGCACACATGTAGGGCTAGCACTAGGATTGACTGTGCGCATGCACACACTCATACACCACTGGTGCATGCAGGTCACCAATAGAAACACACAGCCTAGACCTATGGAGCCCCACACCACACCCTGTGCATGTGATGATACCTGTGACATATCCCTGCCATCTATGACATCGATGCAGGGAAATACAATAATGTGTCTGATGCACAGGGTGACTATATTACTTTACATGTACTTGTGTAATGCAATATTGATTTGTCTTGGCACTTGTTGTGGGCCACTACAAGTATTGTATGCTGGCATGTGTCATGACTACACATCAAACTTTGTCTATCTTTGTTGTATGATGTTACACTGGTGGTAGAGGTACAGAATGACAGGTGTGTCACAGACCTGTGTATGTGTCCATTCCAGGTGTCTGAAAGGTTAAACAATGGACACATGATGGCAATACAGCAGCACAGGATAGCATGGCAGCACAGCAGACAAATTATATCCACAGGGTAAGGCAGTATATGTGCATGGCTCCCTAGGTGCATATGTGTGTCAGGAACAGTGGGGGCAGTCAGCATAAGTATGCATTCATATTTTGTGACAACGTCTGTTACCCTCGATATATGTAACCTGGGTTTTCTGGACATAGACATCTAGAAGGTGACAGACATCAGTTATGGTTATGTGCAGGAGGGCAATTTAGAGGCCAGCAGCTAGTCACATGCCCATAAAATGCATAAGCATTGCAATGGGATAAACCATATGGGCATGTCCATAGTGCTGTAAGGGGGATCTATTTTTACACATATACAAGTTAGATGATGTGAGATTAGAACCCCTACCTATCTAGTATTACACACTATAGCTCACAGTATTTATTGCCTGTGTCACAGGTTATGTCGGTTGTATATGTGGATGCAGGCACAGTACATGTGGAGTTCACAAAGTGGTCTTGTGTTAATATGTGTGGCCTGCAGAGTGATACTGCTTGATACTGTTATTGCCTCTAGTATCCTAGGGGTGGGATACCTGGTAATATCCCTAGTATACGTGTACACTTACCAGTCTGGCCAAATGTGGCTGTTTGCAGATTGATAGGCAGACATGTGGCCAGGGACAATATGGCTTGTCTAAGGCATGCATTGCATCCATTCTATATTACACCACCTGTGTACCTGTGTCTGCCTACAGGGTGACAGTCCGCAGGCACAGGTGTCTGTGACTGAGTGGGTTATGTACTGTTGCAGCCTTGGTCTGGTTTCATCGGACTACTGTTGTGATGTGTAAGTGCAGATAACCCCAGCATTCTGGGTTATGTGGGGACATTCGTACATCCCCACACATATCTATATAAATGTGTATAACAGGGATGTCTCCTTAATGCTGTTGTGTGTGTGTGTGTTATGTAGATATATAAATGTAAAATAAAAATAATTAAAATTTTATATATATATATATATATATATATATATATATATATATATATATATATGCCACATACCGATAGATACACCAATCAAGCACGAGGGGGATAGGGAGAGACAGATATGTATACATAGCTGCATGTATGTACAGACATATTTCCACATTGCAGGTCATTGGGCTGTAGAGGGCAGTAGATGCAACAGACTTGGGCTCAAGTTAGCTAAGTGTAGATGCATGCCAGTACTTACAAGATGACTCCAAGCCAGAGCTGCCTGTACTCCAGTCCTGAATTATGTGCATTGCAGGCCATTGGTTGCTGCATCTGTTACCAAAGAACTGAACTTCCCTGATATTGTCCAAGGCATTCCCCGTCTTTTTGCTCACCGTAATATGTGACTCATACCTCACAACTGTACAGAGGTTCACAAACTGTCCAGAATTTTGCTTCATATTTTTGGTCTGTTTTACATAACATTGTATTTTTTTGGCAAATTAGTGGCAAATCAATGAAGATTGAAGTCAATAAATAATGATGGACATTTGAGCTTCAGACTCCGCACACATTAGGAGATTCATGCTAATGCAAGACCTGTTATTCTATCAACCTTCTAGGTTTGTAAGAGGAATATTTAAATCTTGCCCTATTTGTGGGCCTTTGTCTCACTTTTATTCATGGCTTTGGCCAGATTTCTTGCTCTAAGAGGTTGAGAGGTATGATGTGACTAAGGTACATGATGTAAAAGTTTACCTTTACATTTTTGAAAGTCAAATGGTCGTACATGCACATCCGCGAACCAGATATACGAATTACATAACACCAAATTCCTGAAATGTCATAAAATAATCGAATTTCAACATTTCCAAACACACCACTGCTGAAACAAGTGCTACTATGGGTCAAAAGGGGGGCAACATTTCATAATTCGGTGCTTTGGTTTTCGCAATTTTGGAATTTCACGGTTTACAGTTCGCAGCAGCGGGTTCGAAGATTTGACCATCGAACATGTAAAGGTAAACCAATGTAACACCACACACAGGGTGACAGTCTTCCTGTACATGTTTTTGCAGAATGTCCAGCATTTCGCCCCATATGCCTGCACTGTTCCTCATATATTTGTGGTTTTCCGGTACCATACTGTCAAATGCAGTCACTGAACTGTCGTAACTACTGAGATATTTAAGGGATAGCCTTGACATCCTGCAGCTAATCTGACCTGTTGCAACCTGCTGCTATATTAGCCACATTCTAGGTTACTCAGAGCATGTATAATGTCTGTCTGTAGGTTTGGCCAATTGTCCTCCCATTCACTCTGGTTTTGTCCAGCTTTCTTGCAGTAACAGAGTGAGGGATTATGACAGTCTGTGGGAATGCCATCTAATGACTACCTCAAATGCAAAAGATGAGGCTACTGCCAGATTCACACCATCAACACCATCACACATGCTAATGTCCCTAACCTACTGAGCCACACAGGCTGCTAAATAGGGATGTGTAATTCATCACACAAGCAATACATTGTCACCCCTGCATTACATGAGACATAGAACTTGTGACCAGGTTCTGTCTCTATGTCACAGTCCTGGAATTGGGTGGTCTGTTGATATATCATTGCAAATATACTGATACAGCTGTTATATGGGTACACTGATGAGTTGGTGGTGGAGGACGACCAGCCCATGCTCTGCTGGCATACACAGTTGTCCGACTGTTCTGTGACCCCACTGTTTGGCATCTTCCTTGACTAATGTAGTGGGGTTTCCAGACATGTTGCTTACTGAATATTATGGTGCACATACTATTGGACAGAGTACCTGTTGTCCCACATGTCTGTTAGATCTCTGCAAGTATCCCAGTAGCCCATTATATTCACTTGCATACATGCGGCAGGACCAGACATATGTGACCATATTCTGGTACCCGTTACAAGTGATGAGTAGCTGTGTGACTTACCTTGTGAATGCATCAGTTGACAGACTTGTAATTCGGGGCTGACTCTGTCTGATGCATGTAGTCCACAGCCAATACATGGTGAGGTACAGGTTCTGTGGGATGGCAGGCATCATTTTTCTTAATATGTATGCAAGTTGGAATAAGGTGTCAGTCCCTTGGGCCCTAGGTTGTCAGTGCATGTGCTATGTGCTGTCTCTTGCCCAAGGCCAGGGCATACTGGGCATGCCTATGTCTGCCGACGGGGACAACCTCAGGGTTTTCCTCCTCGGAGTCCACCTGTGGGTGTGGCTATAGTGACCTAGGCACTGGTGGGGGGCTGTGTAGTAATTCCCTTTGCTGATTCTGCTGCAGCTGTTTCCACGTGATCATATTATGTAGCATGGCACATACTGTGAACATGTGTGTACATGTGGTTGGAGAGTACTGCAGGGTACCACCAGATATATCGAGGCACCAGAACTGTGATTGCAGCAGCTTAAACACATGCTCTGTGATGTTCCTGGATTGTGCATGGCCTCATTATTGCATTCTTCGGTGGGTGTGGGTGCATTTCTGATGGGTGTCATCATCCACGGTTCCAGTGTATAGCCAGCATCCCCCAGTAAATGGCCATGTGGGATGCCCCCCTGTAGCAAATATCTGGTACAGCTGTGATGTGTAGCAGATATGGGAGTCATGATAACTACTAGGACTACCAGCACACACACATTCATGATAATGCCCTGGGCATTGCACATGACCTGGCAGTTGATGGAGTGGTACCCCTTGCGGTTCTTGTAAATTCTACTCTCATCACTGTGTAGTACCTTGATGTGTACATAAGTACAATCTAGGGCTCCCAGTACCTCAGGGTAGTGTGCTACATGGTAAAAGTGTTGTACACTGCTGGCCCTCACCTAAGGGGTGAGGAGAAAATAAATGTGCTCACTGGCATTTGGTAGCATGGCATCCAGGAACTGGTGGAGTACCCTGGATGCTGATGCCTGTGAGACCCCCATCATGTCCTGAGTTGGTCTTTGGAATGTACCTGTAGCTAGCATCCTAACAGCTACATATACCTTAGGTTTCACTGGCATGGGTTCCTCTCTGTTGGCCCTGGGTCTGAGTTGAGGTCAGCAGAGCTCAGTGAGTTCTTGTAGTATGTCCCTGTCCACCCTGTAGCACTCTACAATATCCAGCTCATTTAACCCCTGGAAGTTTACCCTGGGCTTGAACAGTTTTCTCCTTCTCAGTCTAGGCCAATGGTCAGCATCAGCAGCAGCTGCATTGCATTGACCTAAGCATCTAGCACATATATATGTAGCAGACCTGCAGCAGCCCCTAGCATTTCTTCAGTTAAAAGTAGCAAGTCTGTACTCCAGTGGTTGTAGTGTATAGGGCGAAATCAGATTGAAGTGTTTCTGCAACCTTTATACTGCTCTACTGTAGTTGCAGCCTTTGTGATTGGTTACCAATGATGCATTCCACCTGCCAAGTACATCATTAAGGACTGTTACTGGCCCTAGTTCAGGTGGAACAAGGGTCATCAGTAATTAAGATATCATTGCCTTTCTCAGCCAATTTTTTTTTAAAGCCTTCCTCACTCAGCACTGCAATGCACTGCACAAACACTCACTGCGAAGTTAAACAACACTCAGCAGTCATTGTACATGCCCCCTTGCTGAGCACAGTGGCATGACATGCAAACACACTCAAACACACTCAAACATGCACCATGAAGGTAAACAAAGCTTAGCAGCCAGTGTAAATACCCCCTTGCTGAGCACAGTGGCAAACAAGTGCCACTGTGCTCCAATGAGTTTAGAAGGATGTGTTCACACCCCTTTTGATGTTGACTACCTCTTCTGTGGATACGAATATGGTTCTCTGGCTACATGGATGGGATCTGCGGACACGGATAGCCATTTGTGTTATTCAGCAACCCCAGCTCATTTGCACAGAGATCCATGCACACAACTTTGGAACTACAGAGTTCCAGGTGCAACCTCATTAGCAACTACAGCAGTCTACCATTGTACATACTCCACATAGGATCCTATAATGCATTACAGTACTAATTTTCATTTTTACACTTTTTAATTTTTTTTCTTAGCATATTTTGCAGACTGCAGCGTGCATCACAAACATGATCTGATTATTAAAAAAATATTTATTTTGAATTATTTTCTATTAGGTTTTGGACACACAGTAGATAGTTTTGCACATATCTAGCTATTTCTCTCCTTCTTACTGCTCTTTTACAGCCCCTGCTCTCTGTTTAACATCCTGTACATGGGATTTTTCCATGTACATTTCAGACACCAACATGAGGTCTGCAGGACTGATTATCTGCTTGTAGGATCATTCTTCCACCATGCAGTTCACCTGCTTATGAGGTGATTTGCATGCCACAGACACTTCCGTGTTGGCGCACTCATGCATACCTCTCAGCTCTGTTTCCTGTAAGCAGTGTGCCACTATGCCTACATGGAAAATAAGACCATGTAGACTTTATTAAATTACTCCCATGAACTGGACACCAACAAATGTCTCTATTAATAACACCCAAGGCAGAATCTGGGGATAAGGGTTAAAACACCACCTAAAGTAGAGATATGTTTCAGAAGCATAACTTAACATTTATTTTCAAAATATTTTAAGATATGCTTATTAAATAGTATACTTTATATAGTGAAAAATAAATATAAAGTCACAATTTTAATTACTGGTCTAACTTTTACTGCTGTTTGACTGCATCCCTTCAATTTGTGAAAGCTCAGAAATTGTTGATTATAGAAAAGTGGAGATGAGATGCTTTGTATTTCAAGTATTGAAATTTCCATAAACTGGACCTGCTCAGGTGTGTCTGCCAAAAATAGCCAGGGCAGAATGCGTGGTAAGTAGTTCAATACAAGACTCAAAGTAGGGCTGCATTTCTCAATTGTGAGTCAGTTTGTTTACTGACATTATAAGGTACACTACTATTAAGAAACTTTGAAGATAACGCTCCGTAGTATTAAGACAAATAGAAGCAAAATTAACAAAGGATGAAACAGAAGACAATACAGGAGATTTTTAGTATGTCAATGACTTAGTGGTAAACTGAACATCTGGCAATATTTACAGGTAATTAAACTGTTAAGGGGAACAGGATAAT